>NC_041383.1:145783499-145790293 GCF_002162155.2 Triticum dicoccoides | reverse complement strand
CGTGTGTGTTTGTGTTTATGTGTGTGTGTGTGTGAGAGAGAGAGAGAGATGGAGTCTTAGTGTGTGTGTGTGGGGGGGGTGTGCGTGCGTGCGTGCGTGCATGTGTGTGTGTGTGTGTATCGCGGGGTGCTACGTCTTGAGCTAGCATTGGTTTTCCCCGAAGAGGAGAGGGTGATGCAGCAAGTGTAGCGTAAGTATTTCCCTCAGTTTTTGAGAACCAAGGTATCAATCCAGTAGGAGGCTCCTCAAAAGTCCCACACACCTACACAAACAAACTGAGAACTCGCAACCAACGTAATAAAGGGGCTGTCAATCCCTTCACAGCCACTTGCGAAAGTGTAGCATAAAGTTACCAATGAACGAAGACGAAAGAGGGGATGCCTTCCCGGGGCATCCCCAAGCTTAGGCTTTTGGCTATACTTGAATATCTTGGGGTTCCATAAGCACCCCCAATCTTAGGCTCTTGCCACTCTTTATTCCATAGTCCATAAAAGCTTACCCAAAACTTGAAAACTTCACAACACAAAACTCAACAGGAAATCTTGTAAGCTCCGTTAGTGAAAGAAAACAAAACCACCACATAAGGTACTGCAATGAACTCATTATTTATTTATTTTGGTGTTAAACCTACTGTATTCCAACTTCCTTATGGTTTCTAAACTAATTTATTAGCCATAGATGCATTGAAATAAGCAAACAACACACGAAAAACAGAATCTGTCAAAAACAGAACAGTCTGTAGGAATCTGTAACCAACGCAAACTTCTGGAACTCTAAAAATCCTACAAAAATAGGAAGTACTGGAAAATTTGTTTATTGATCATCAGAAAAAAGAATCAACGCAAAATCTCTTTTCTGTGATTTATTGAATTGTTTCTCGTGAGCGCAAAGTTTCTGTTTTTCAGCAGAATCAAATCAACCATCATCATAGTTTATCCCATAGGTTCTACTTGGCACAAACACTAAAAAAAGATAAAAACACATCTAAACAGAAAGTAGAAACAAAATTTAACACTAAACAGTAACAAAAACAAAGAACATAAAGAAAATTGGGTTGCCTCCCAACTAACGCTATCATTTAACGCCCCTAGCTAGGCATAAAAGCAAGGATAGATCTAACGAGTGCCATCTTTGGCACTTGATTCATAAGTAACACGCATGATAGATTCATAAGATAATTTGACTTTATTTCTTGGAAAGTGCTCCATGCCTTTCTTTAAAGGAAATTGGAATCTAATGTTCCCTTCCTTCATATCAATAATCGCACCAATCATTCTAAGGAAAGGTCTACCAAGAATAATAGGGCAAGAAAGATTGCAATCTATATCAACAACGATAAAATCTACGGGCACCAAGTTTCTATTAGCAACAATAAGAACATCATTGATCCTTCCCATAGGCTTTTTAATGGTGGAATCCGCAAGGTGCAAATTTAAAGAGCAATCATCAAGATCGTGGAAATCTAGAATATCACATAAAGTTTTCGGAATTGTGGAAACACTAGCACCCAAATCACACAAAGCAAAACACTCAAAATCTTTAATTCTAATCTTTATAGTAGGTTCGCACTCATCATTAAGTTTTCTAGGTATAGAAACTTCCAAATTAAGTTTTTCATCATAAAATTGCATCAAGGCATCAACAATATGTTTGGTAAAAGCTTTGTTTTGACTATAAGCATGAGGAGAATTAACAACGGATTGCAACAAGGAAATACAACATTTTAAAGGGCAATTATCATAACCAAATTCCTTGAAATCCGAGATAGTAGGTTCAATATTATTAGAAGTTGAGGATTCTCCAATCTCTCTTTTACCAAATTTAGCATTAAGATCTAAAGATTCCGAATTTTTGGGACGCCTTCTAGGCAAAGTTGATTCGTCATCACTCCCATAATCATCAAAATTCATATTGCAAAACATAGATCTAATAGGAGACGCATCAATAACCTTAAGATCCTCATCATTATTTTCGTGTAGATTAGAAGAACACGCTTTTATAAAGCTTTCTTTTTTAGCACGCAATCTAGCGGTTCTTTCCTTGCACTCATCAATGGAGATTCTCATTACTTTGAGAGACTCATTGATACCATTCTTAGGAGAAGAGGATCCAAGTTTAATAGAATTAACATCAAGCGAAAGTCTATCAACGTTCCTAGCCAAATCGTCAACTTTAAGCAATTTTTCTTCAAGCAAAGCATTAAAATTCTTTTGAGAAATCATAAATTCTTTCACACTATTCTGAAAATCAGAGGGAATCTTATTAAGATTACCATAAGAATTATTGTAGGAATTTCCATAGTTATTAGAGGGATTACTAGGAAACGGTCTAGCATTAAAATTTCCTCTATAAGCATTGTTTCCAAAATTATTCCTACCAACAAAATTCACATCCATTGATTCATCATTATTCTCAATCAAAGAAGACAAAGTCATATCATTGGGATCAAGAGGAGTATTTTTAGTAGCATACATCTTCATAA
This sequence comes from Triticum dicoccoides, assembly GCF_002162155.2. Lineage (NCBI taxonomy): Eukaryota > Viridiplantae > Streptophyta > Magnoliopsida > Poales > Poaceae > Triticum > Triticum dicoccoides. The sequence goes on along the minus strand of NC_041383.1, from coordinate 145,787,811 downwards.
GTTCATCCATCTTTCCACTGAAAACATTGATTTCTACTATAGTATGCACTTTTTTACTAGAAGATCTTTCGGTGTGCCATTGAGAATAATTAGTGATAATATTATCAAGCAATTTTGTAGCATCTCCTAATGTAATTTCCATAAACGTGCCTTCTGTGGCCGAATCTAAGAGATTTCTAGAAGCAAAGTTCAAACCGGCATACAAATTTTGTATGATCATCCATAAATTCAAACCATGAGTAGGGCAATTGCGAAGCATCAATTTCATTCTTTCCCAAGATTGGGCAACATGCTCATGATCAAGTTGTTTAAAATTCATAATATCGTTCCTAAGAGTGATGATCTTAGCGGGAGGAAAATACTTAGAGATAAAAGCATCTTTGCAGTTGTTCCAAGAATCAATACTATTTTTAGGCAAAGATGAAAACCAAACTAAGTGAAAACGGAAATAACTTCAATTTGACAATATTGTTATCCGTATCTTTCTTCTTTTGCATGTCACACAAATCAACAAAATTGTTTAGATGAATGGCGGCATCTTCACTAGGAAGGCCGGTGAATTGATCTTTCATAACAAGATTCAGCAAGGCAGTATTGATTTCACAAGACTCAACATCATTAAGAGGAGCAATCGGAGTACTAAGCAAATCATTATTATTGGTATTCGGGAAATAACACAACCTGGTATTATCTTGTGCCATGGCAACAAGTAATCCAACACACAAGCAAACAGAAAACGGCAACGGAAAGAGGCGAGCGAAAAGAGAGGAGGAGATTGGGAAAGAGAGGGCGAATAAAACGGCAAGGGTGAAGTGGGGGAGAGGAAAACGAGAGGCAAATGGAAAATAATGTAAATGCGAGGGAGATGAGTTTGTGATGGGTACTTGGTATGTCTTGACTTGAGCGAGGACCTCCCCGGCAACGGCGCTAGAAATCCTTCTTGCTACGTCTTGAGCTAGCATTGGTTTTCCCCGAAGAGGAGAGGGTGATGCAGCAAGTGTAGCGTAAGTATTTCCCTCAGTTTTTGAGAACCAAGGTATCAATCCAGTAGGAGGCTCCTCAAAAGTCCCACGCACCTACACAAACAGACTGAGAACTCGCAACCAACGCAATAAAGGGGTTGTCAATCCCTTCGCGGCCACTTGCGAAAGTGAGATCTAATAGAGATAGTATGATATAGATGCAAGAAAAGTCACTACTAGGAAAAGGCATGCTAGTGGTGCACCAGTTTTGCCTTCTAATGGCGCACTAGTGGTGCGCCACTAGCATCATGCCATTAGAATTAAATTCTAATGGCGCACCACTGGTGCGGCATTAGTATCTGGTGTTCTAATGGCGCACCACGTAGTGCGCCATTAGAATTGCCCACAATGCGCCATTAGAATTCCTCCTAGGGTAATGGCGCACCACATAGAAGTGCGCCATTAGTAACAAATTTTTTTCAATCTTTTTTTTCAAAAAAAATTCATTTTTTTTCCTTTTTTTCTTAATCTCAGGTCGCTATGGCTTAATCTCGGGTCAATATGCTTAATCTCAGGTCAAATCGCACTCCGTGGTCAAACTTCCCAAAAGGTCACCCATCCTCACACTACTCCAGCCCAAGCACGCTTAACTTCAGAGTTCTATCCAACACTAGCAACAACTCACTTCACAGGCACTTGTTGATATATCTAGCATATAATTCCTATTATACCTTGTTGATGTCTAGGACTTTGTTCATGTTCATGACTATGATGAAATTTTGAAAAATATTTTAAATTTCCCAGTCATATTAAGTATCATTTTTTGAAAAAAAAATTCAAAACCAATTTTTTTTCTGTTACTAGTGGCGCACCACATCCACGATGCGCCGCTAGTAAGTTTGAAATTTTTTGAATTTTTTTGCCTCTAGATCTTGAAAGCCCTGTAACTTTTTTTTGTTAGGTTTTTCGGGATTTTGAAATTTTTTAACGGGGTTCCCCCAGTTAAATTTGGATGTAACTTTCCGAGTAGATGATTTTTCATATAAAAAACTTTTTCATCCGAGTTCGTATGCAAAAGTTATGCCCATTTTACAAATTTCCAGAGATATTTTGCAAATAAAGTCAAAATACATATTTGTAAATTTTCCCAACAACTAGACCACATATCACATGGGAAACTTATTTTTTTTATTTTTTTGACATTTTTATCATTTTCTTTTATTTTTCTAAAACTGAAAAGGCGGTTCACGAGGGGGGGGGGTGCATTCGGTGAAATTTTTGGGCCAAGTTAGTAATGGTGCACCGTGGGGTGGTGCGCCATTACCAGTTAAACTAGTAATGGTGCACCACACGATGCGCCATTACTAGTTAAAAAAAAACCAAAAAAAATTTGAATTTTTTTATGATTTTTTTTGAAAAAACTTAGTAATGGCGCACCACTGGACAGTGCGCCATTACTAACATTTTTTTTATTTTTTTATTACTTTTTTTCAAAACTACTAATGGCGCACAGTGGGTGTGGTGCACCATTACTATGTCAACTAGTAATGGCGCACTGTCCCACGGTGCGCCATTAGTAACAAATTTTTTATTTTAATTTTTTTCAAAACTTCTAATGGCGCACCACACACCAGGTGCGCCATTAGTAATATATTACTAATGGCGCACCGAGACATGGTGCGCTATTAGAATATAGTAATGGTGCGCCACATGTCTGATGCGCCATTAGTGGCCATATCATCTATAGCCCTTTTTCTAGTAGTGAGTAAAGATGCAAATAAAAGTAGATTGAAAGCAAATATGATAAGAGATAGACCCGGGGGCCATAGATTTCACTAGAGGCTTCTCTCGAGAGCATAAGTATTACGGTGGGTGAACAAATTACTGTCAAGCAATTGATAGAAAAGCGAATAGTTATGACGTTATCTATGCATGATCATGTATATAGGCATCACATCCAAAACAAGTAGACCGACTCCTGCCTGCGTCTACTACTATTACTCCACACATCAACCGCTATCCAGCATGCATCTAGAGTATTAAGTTCATAAGAACGGAGTAACGCTTTAAGCAAGATGATATGATGTAGAGGGATAAACTCATGCAATATGATATAAACCCCATCTTGTTATCCTCGATGGCAACAATACAATACGTGTCTTGCAACCCTTTCTGTCACTGGGTAAGAACACCGCAATATTGAACCCAAAGCTAAGCACTTCTCCCATGGCAAGAAAGATCAATCTAGTAGGCCAAACCAAACCGATAATTCGAAGAGACTTGCAAAGATAACTCAATCATACATAAAAGAATTCAAAGAAGATTCAATTAATAACCATAGATAAATCTGAACATAAACTCACAATTCATCGGATCTTGACAAACACACCGCAAAAAGAGATTACATCAAATAGATCTCCACAAGAGAGGGGGAGATCATTGTATTGAGATCCAAAAAGAGAGAAGAAGCCATCTAGTTAATAACTATGGACCCATAGGTCTGTGGTAAACTACTCACAACTCATTGGAGGGTCAAGCGTGTTGATGTAGAGGCCCTCCATGGTCCATTCCTCCTCCGACAAATTGCCAGCGAAGGCTCCAAGATGGGATCTCGCGGATACAGAAGGTTACGGTGGTGGAAATTGTGTTTCGTGGTGCCCCTGGATGTTTTAGAGGTCCGTAGGTATATATAGGACGAAGAAGTACGTCGGTGGACGCCCGAGGGGCCCACGAGACAGGGGGGCATGCCCTACAGGGGGGGCGCCCTCCTATCTCGTGGGGCCCTTGGAGCTTTCTTGACTTGCACCCCAAGTTCTCCGGATCAGATTTGTTCCAAAAATATCGCTCCCGAAGGTTTCATTCCGTTTGCACTCCGTTTGATATTCCTTTTCTTCGAAATACTGAAATAGGCAAAAAAACAGCAATATGGGCTGGGCCTCAGGTTAGTAGGTTAGTCCCAAAAATGATATAAATATGTAGAATAAAGCCCATAAGCATCCAAAACAGGTAATATAATAGCATGGAACAATCAAAAATTATAGATAGATTGGAGACGTATCACGGGGTCCCCTGTGGAGGATGTAATTTAAGTGTGCATGGCTTCATCATAGAGAGGTGATGTGTATGGCAGAGGCCACCGACGATGGGGTGAGAGAGAGAAAATGCCCGTAGGGAGGGAAGAGAAGGTGCGTGCGCGTGAGAGGAGTCGACATCGAGAGAACGTGTTTGTTCGATAGACACCAAGGAAGACTACTATATATCGATGGTGCATGTAGGCGGGAATTAAACAAAGGGATGGTCTTATTGGTTTCGAGGATATAGGGGAAGAGTGAGAGGCGCACGCGCGCGCG
>NC_041383.1:145760484-145783231 GCF_002162155.2 Triticum dicoccoides | reverse complement strand
TAGAAGGAGATTGTTAATTGTGAGAGTGTGTTTTGCCCATCCAGGCGGAAGTTATGTGCACAAAAGAGGAGAACGATTCGATGTGGCATTAGGATTGAGGGTAATTAACTACGTATGGAGACATAGAGACCTTGAACGTGCATGTGTGAGAGGTATACATGTATACGTGGGATGTGTGTGTGTGTGTGCACGCGTATGATTGAGATAAAATAAAGAAGACATAAGTCCTAACATCAACGACATGGGAGAGACGGATCAGTATGACAATATGCATGCATGTGAGAATGCAGGGAAGAAGGCCCGACAATTGAGCATGTGTTTTTGTCTTTAAGAGATAGTGTTGTGGGCTGGAGCATGCATCTATGGCGAGCAGAGGGGGTGAGGTGCAACGATTGTGAAAAAGATATCAACCTATAAATGCATATGTATGGATAGACATATATAGTGTGGGTGATAGGAAGCAAGACTCCGTGCGAGAAATAAATGTTGACAGAGAAACTACAGATAGATACAGAGATGGAGATGCTAGCTAGAGAGACATCCGTTAGTTTGGGTGTCGGATATGACCGTCGGGTGGTTCAAAGGGTGAAGTTATATATGTGTGTGAGAGGGCACTTGACTGCATGTAGAGAGAAACATATGTAGTGTGCGTGATAGGAATCAAGAGTGAGGGCGAGAAAGAAGGTTGATGGAGAAATAGATAAATAGAAAGATAAAGATGCTAGCTAGTGTGCGCTGGAGATAGGAGTCGAGTGGATCAGAAGGCTGGGTTATGTGTGTGGGTGTGAGAGAGATAGAGAGAGGGTGCATGTGAGTCACATACAAATAGATATCAGAGAGAAATGAGATCCAGAGAGACGGAGTTTTGTGTCTGCGAGAGAGAAAGATATTTCACAACGAGAGTGATAACTAGAAAGACATATGAGGGAACGCAAGATATCTCTAGGGAGAGAGGGTGTGTTTGAGCGACATACAAGAGAACAATGGAGAAATATGAGACCCCGGGAGACAGAGTTTGTGTTTGTGTGTGAGAAAGAGATATTGAAGAGGAAGAGTCGTATGTTTTCATATCTAAGGAGCGAAAGACATCTCTGTATGAGGGGTGTGCGAGTGGCACACATGGGAATAGTTGAGAGAAATGAGACCCCGGGAGACAAAGTTTTGTGTTTGTGTGAGAGAAAGAGATTCCACATGGAGAATCATAGCTAGAGACACATAGTAGGGAGCGAGATATACTTAGAGAGAGATAGAGTGATGAAGGTCGAGGGAGAGAGTACCGTTAGTGTGTTACGAAGATAAAAGATCATTGTCAACATACAGGTAGCACGAGAGATGCCTGAGAGACGAGGAACGCGTATAGGTCCAGAGAGATAGTCCTATATAAGCATGAGTGATAGCTATATGAGACGAATATCTAGATTAAAGGGGATTCAAATATTTAAAATGGAGATCACCACATCGATAATATCATAAAGCAAATTGGTGTATCAAACATGCATATTCATTTCAATTTGGGCACATGTGTAATGTTATATAGTTTATCAATATTGGTGATCCATAGATTCTTCAATTACAAACAATGCATGGTTTATATGCAATTAATATCTAAACGGGATTACACTATATGTTGCGTGTGTGAAACACATTATACATGTTTGAGAAGTTAAAAAAAACCCGCATGAAACACACATTAATTGGAGACAGTTAGCGAGGAATGCATACATTGGATTTCAACATAAAGTGGTTTCAAATATTTGAAAATCCAAATTTATGGATACAACCTTATGAATGTGAGATCATGCCATTTGTAAACCATATTTATGTATAAATGGTGCTGTTCTTTTGAAAGTATATATAAAAAATGATGTATATAGAATGTAATTCGAATTGAAAATGGATCCCGCCCGAAAAACAATAGTAGAATACAAACAGGATTCGAATTGAGTTGGCACGGTAAACATGCACTGTGCAAAATTTGAACAAAGCGGGGAAAGTCGCAGTAACCGCCCGAAACCAAAATCTGTGAGATGGAAATCACTACTGCTTATCCCTGCCACGCAAAGCCTATCTGCTGGATTTCTATAGGTTTCGATAGGGGTAGGTTTGTAATTTCACCCAAATATGACGTAACCGCCTCTCACCCAGATTCATACATGGTGGGCGCCAAAACACAGTGTGCCCTCGGCCGAAATCGACTCCCTCCCTGATTCATATACATATATGGTGGGCGCCAAAAACAAACTCTCATCGGCAAATATTCGGTGTATGTGAGATTACCGTCCTATCCCCAACCGACTAATGTTGTTGTGATGTAGTAGAAATTTGGAACGGGGGCTAAGTTTGTAAATTTCCTCGCATTTGAGACAAGCGCGCCCTGAATACATGCCCCCCTTCCTCTCTACCTCCCTTTTCCCCATTCGTACTTCGTGGGCGCTAAAACACCCTCTCCACCCCACCCTCCTTAGTCCGCCGTCGTCCGCCACCCCATCCACCGCCGTCCTCCTCCACCATGCCGGAGCTGATACCCCGATGCGGCCGTCCATTACAAGAGATCGACCTCTCTCATCCACGCCTTCGGACCAGGATCCTTGCATCCCGTCCTCTCGCTTCATCCCCGCCGTCGTCCACCTTGCCGGCGCCGCTCCTACGACCATCTTGTCCACCACGCCCTGCCGCCACCGTCTACTCTCCTAGATCCACTTCCATGCCGCCGACAGCCATCGCTACCGCAGCACTGTCAAATTTTCAGCAGATGCGTACACGGCGCCGCACCAGAGGCGGTACTCTTTCGTATCTGCTCAACTTATTTATCGCAGCAAGAAAATAGATTGCCACTGCTTTACTCCAATTTCTTGTCTTGGTTGCGAATTTGCCTTTGTCCGGTTTGCACCTTCAGATCCGCCATGGCACGCTCAACACTATACTCCCAATGCTTATGGTTTTCCCCTTTTATATTCCACACTAGTTAAATCACAGTAGAATAAATTTGAAAATTGGGTCAGTCGATTTTTCAAAGCTCGCCGGAGTTCGCCGGTGCGATCCAAGGGGCTCGGGTGGTTGTGGGGCCTTGCCAAACGAAGAAAACTCGACGTGGATAGGGGGTGGGGGTGGCGGAGGAACACAGGCGGTGGGGGCCGGTGGTCCGACCGGCGGCCCATGCGGTGTTCTTTGTGGGAAGAATCAGAGACGAGGAAGAAGAAGGGTTAGGAGACGTAGGATCTTCATCCAACCACCTGAAATGGTCGAGAGACGGCTGGGAGTTGCATTCTTAATGCGCTCTGGTTCATCATGTGTACTCACTGCGCAACCAACATTTTATTATCCAAAATCTCTTTGCTCTTCTTTACCATGTTCGATAGTGCTGGCCTATACGTGATCGATAGGCTTTCAATTACTAGCGGCAATACAACACCATATTTTCAAGCCAGTTCCACGTTCCCGATTTATATATCGTGGTTATGGTGTACCCCTGTTATGTACACTATGATCTGCCTAGTTGCTGTGTGCTCTTGTTATCATGGTTTGGCAATAAACTCTCTATACAGTATATTATGAACCTATCATCTGCCAGCTATCCTTACTTCTAGAGCCTATTTTTTTGTGTACTTGTGCTAGATTATATAAATGCACACATGATATTACAGCACACATGAGCTCTCTCATCAGAATCCAGTAATAGCACATAAGTGTTTACAGGGGCGCCCCTATATTAGAATATCATCTGCATTACAAAGATAATCTCACAACTATTATAGTGAATATCAGAATCCGCGCATCAGAAGAATATTGTGGAACACTGCAATGACTTACAAAATTGGCACCAAGGCATTGAGTGCCATTCTGAAAGGAATGAAACTCGTACGCTCCCCACCTATTGAGTCTTGTTCAGAATATCATCCTAATGACTATTCTAACCTCGAGGAGTCAAAGGCAGATGGTCTGTCCTGTTCACCCATCAAGGTGCCTGTTCTAATTTTGCAAGGTTCTATTGATTGTGCGTATCTTGCATATGTAGTCTTGCATTTCTTCTACTTTGTTGCACCACCATCTGCTTAGTTTACTCATCATATAACTCGAGATGCCATGCAAATCCATTATCAATACATATTCCATCTGTCGTCATACCATGTTTTTCCACTCAAATGTTGTTCTTGTGCATTAGACATCAAAAAGGAAGAGGGTGATTGCCGAACCTGAAGGAGCACCAGCAAAGTCCTTGAAAAACGTGGTGGTGCCGGAGAAATCAGACAGCGCGCCACTTATATTGGCTGTACAACCAGTGACACAAAACATAGGACCGACTCGACTGTACCCATACTTCACTGGCCACACCACTAGCTCCATCACACAGGACCCGCACTCCAGCAAAAGGTATACCAATTTCATTTGCCATAGCACCAGCTGTACCACAGAAAAATCCCACTCCAGCAAAAAGTACAACAAGTCCACCGGCCGAAGACCTATCCCAACTGCAGAGACGACCAATTCCTGCAGATTGGAACCCCATTCCATTTATTCCCAGTTTAAAAGACAATGCTTTCAATGTTGTTAGGGACTACGTGCATATATTCCCATCATCGGAAGATTATAGTGAAGACAAACACCATTTTCACATCTTCCTGTCCAACTTACGTGTAAGTGCTATTATTCATGGTTATTATTTTCCTGTTTTCTGCTGATCGAACACATCAATGATTTACATTACATTGTTGTAACTAGGTGAGTGTCAATCTAGATAGTCATGACGAGCAAAGCTTGCTTGTGCTTTTCAAGGAAGCATTGCAGCAGTATCGGTGTTACCTGAGGAAATCACACTTTGATGGCAAGTCTATAAACAAATTTCCAGTGAAGTCTCTTGTGCTAAATTTAGAAGACATTGAATGGAAAAACCTTGTTATGCACCGGTCTCGTTCCCGGGATGAGGTACTGTCTATGAAATCACATGACAATTTGAACTTCTACTTTTCCGCATGTGCCTTACGGATCTTTTTTGCAGGAAATCAGCTCAAAGAAGAATTTCGGTTTGTAAAGAACGACAGGATATCGCAAATATGTTGCCCGCTGCTTTGCTCTTGTTAGTACCTGTTGTCCTGTATCACTATACCTGCATACATACCTGGTTCATTATGTGACAGCAGTATGCATGATAGCTTGCTTATCAATTGTTCGCTCCAAATTATCTGATCTGTATGAATGGTTACATTAGTGTAGAATATATCCAATGCCAATGAATTTTTTTAGCTCTGCATTGTTCTTGTAAGTACATGATGTCCTTTATCAGTGTACTTATATTGACAGGTAGTTGTTCATGTACCATCACTCTGCAGCTTATTTTCCTTTGCCCTCCATTTTCTACACATCAGATCTATATTTACTCTTACCATAAGGTTGGTACTGAAGAAGTTTAGCTGTGCATTGCTCTTGGCTGTGCCTTTTGCCTGTATCGCTGCACATACATTTATAGCTACCTGGTTATGTAGCATCACTCTTCATCTTATCTTAAATATTCTCCATTTTTTCGTATATTATCACATCTATATTTAATCTTAACAAAATGTAGAATAAAGGCAATGCTTATGAAGAAGATTCTGTGCTAAACTTCTTGAATTGCCCCCCCCCCCATCAGCATGGACAAGGGCTTTATAGAGCCTATCTTCACCAGTAATGTAAGTTTGTCCTTCTCAAACCTTCAAACTTTGTTGTGTATATTTGGTTAGGCATGACTGCAACAGCTGTTTATTTTGTACTCCCTCCGTCCCAAAATAAGTGTCTTGAGCTTAGTACAAATTTATACTAGAGCTAGTACAAAGTTGAGACACTTATTTTGGGACGGAGAGAGTAGTTCATAACCAAAAGTTTGTCCTTCTCAATTTAAGTTTTCAGTTGTACAACCAAGTTCCTTCTTCATACCATGTAAATTAAACTATTCAGAGCAAGTGATCTTCTTTTGCACTGCATGTATGCTTCTGTTCTTCATCCGTAATCCAGTGGTGTGGTGAACCTACCCACTACAGCACAATGTCATATTCTGCAATGTCTTAACTATGAACAATGTCATATCATTCTACTATTATTTAAACCGTCTCTTTAATTGCCAATCTGAAATGGGATAAATTGACAGCACACTAACCATTGATACTTATGAGTTCTTGATCTATAATCCAGTGGTGTCGTGAAGCTGCCAACTCCTTCACAATGTCATTTCCTGCCATGTCTTGACATGAACAATACCATATTGTGTTAATGCACTTTTAAACTGTGTTACTTTATTCGTTAGTAAGAAATGTGATGAATTGTCAGCACTGATACTTTTATGTGCGAAACTTGTCATCTGTTTGCTTGTTTATCTTTCAGAGCAAGGAAGATATAAGTGTTGAACAAGCACAGTCTCATCATCTTGCTCAGCTCCTTGGGCTGCAGCTCCCCAGCAGGGCTAACCTTTCTTGAACTCTATTGAAGTGCTGTCGGTTTTGTATATTATTTTGTCGGCGTGTTTATTTGCACTAGTGGCGATCTTTGATGCCCAGTGTATGTAATATGCTGTCTGCTTGTGCTTTACTATCATAGTGGCGAACTTTGATGCCCTGTGGATGTAACCTGCCGTAATTTCTTTATTGTATAGTCTAGGTTTTTTCTTATTCACGATGCTGCAGTTATTTTACGGTATATATGTCCTATCTTCGCAGTAAACCGGCCAAATCGTAAAATTACGGTACATAATCGGGCCGTCATGCAATCACGATGTATGATCCACATCATGGGCCCCGTCAAACTGGCCCACTAGTAGATTCGGGCCTTTAATAGGCCAAGTAACCCCCGGCCCTCTTTTCGCAAGAAAACTTAATGGGCTTTTAGGAGGCTGAGAAGTAGGCTGGGCCTGAAACATGCCGAATAGCTCACGGGCCAGCGGCAGCCTGAAATGGACCCCGACCCATGATTGTGCGAATCAATTCACGGGCTTTTAACAGGCCAAAGTTGTCTCGGTCCTTGTTTGGCCCAATCAGATATTGGCTGCGAGCAGGACGGATGCAAACGGGCCGTAGTTAGGCCCAACTATATGACGGGCTTTTAACAGGCCGAAATTAATATAGGGACGAAATGTTAAATGGGCCCTTAACAGGCCGAAACTAATATCAGGTCGAATTACTAAATGGGCCTTTAGCAAGTGGGCCCAAAAGCATAGCGTCCAGTCAACAGGCCGAATCTGATATGGGCCATTATTGAGCCCAAAGCCTCTTAAAGGGCTGGACCTGATCTGGGCCGTGATTTGGCCCAGAAAGTGGGAGGCTTTTAACGGGCCGGATCTTATGTGGGACATTATTAGGCCCGGAACGTGGCAGGCCATTAATGGACTGGATCAAATATGGGCCGACATTTGGCCCAAAACATGGCAGCCAGTTAATGGGCCGGCCTACTAGGGTCCTCAAAATCTTGTGGGCCTACAGCTAGGCCGGCACATTAATGTCGGCGCAATCCCATGGGCCTTTAGCTGGGCTGGCCCATTATGATCCGCAAGAATTTTGTGGGCCTTTACCTGGGCCGGCCAATTATGGCACACAAAAATATTGTGGGCCTTTACCTGGGACAGCCTATTATGGTCCGCGAAATCTTGTGGGCCTTTAGCTGGGCCAGCCCATTATAGTATTCAAAATCTCATGGGCCTTTAATTGGGCCGGCCCATTAAGGGCCGTAAAATCTTGTGGGCCTTTAGTTGGGCCGGCCCATTTAAACTTGATTGGTCGTGCCATGTGTCGACGTATCATAGGCGCCTTCTGTCCAATGAGTGGATGACATCTGTCCCAATGATGAGCCGACATGTGTTTCCTCCAGCCATTGATGATTTTACACGTGGAAAATCCCCATTGGTCGGGGCTGTTAACGGGTTATCGGATCCAAAACCCGACCCAATAGCTTAACAGTGTTCCGTTACGGTGGATGCCACGTGTCGATCACCCTTGACGAAAGCACTTCTGTGACGCGCGATTTATCGTAATGGAAGTGGACACTTGCGTGATGATAATTTTGGTAATGTCATGGAACACTTCTAGGACAGCACAGGTATGACTATCTTGATTCTGTCATAAAATCGTCATGGATGTACATGCATGACATAAAACGCGACCTACTATGACAAACACGTATCATCACGGAAGTGTATTTTTTTGTAGTGTGATCAGTTTTTGGATCTATTGCCTTGTCAAAATCTTGATTTGAGTCTGGGCTATCATTAAATCAAATCGGAGCCAACGATGTTCGTAATGTTGTCTTACTCGTGGTTGATCCCTTGGGCATACACCATTACATCCTTGGGTCTGACCAATGCTATCACCTTGTTCACTTAATTGTGGAATTCCATCTATATGGAAGCCTAAATGGTTTGTTGTTGAGCCCATTGACAACATTTTCATCTTGTCCATGATTCATGTTGAACATCCAAGTTAGCGTTGGAAACTTTTGAAAGCATTTTTTTCGTGCTAGTTCATGAAGTCTATGTTTTGATGGAAGAAGTGACTTCCTCTAATTCACGTGCATATGATGCAAGTTGCCGCCATGAATTTGAGAAAGTTTGTTTCGCTTCCTCTGGAATCATCCCAAGTCAGTCATGCATATGTGCGAAGTATTCTGTAGTCTAGAGACTTGCAACCTTCATTCTATATGAATCCCTAGCACACCAAGCCACTGATTGATTTGTTCAAGGGAAAGAAGTTCTTAAGTGCTAATCCTTAAGGACCCAAAGGTACATGCGCAGGACTTCGCTCTCCGCAATGATGGTTCCCCACCTGAACTCAGTAGTGTTTAATTATAAGACTACTACGTGGCCATGCTTGTCTGGGACAACGTGTTCACATGTTTGTAGCAGAACCAACTCATGTTTTGGAGCTTACTACCATAGTCCATTTCCTGAGAATCTCGCAATGTCTCTCGTCGATTTGTGTTGCAAACTTTCATTTTTCTTTCTAGACTTGATGAGTCTGGAATATCCTGACACCAACCAGATCTGAATCTCAGGCAGATATGATGGTTGGAGCATTTTTCCAAGAACTATAATATTGGTCTCTCGATAACCGGTAAAGTGGATGTCGTGGCCAACACACCCAGCCAGAAGACCTATTATTGTAGTATCTCGATTGAAGAAAGTTGGCCACCTCCCCATAAGGATTTCGTAGGATTTACTCCCTAGTTGTTCCTTATGGATTGTTGTTTTCCGAAGTCCGACCTTTTACTTGATGTTCTAGATATCAAGCCATATCTATGAATGGGATATGCTAGTGCATCAAGGAGAACATTAGAAGCGGAGTGCTAAATGTCTCTCGGTCCATCATCCAGAATTTCTTTCCTTGGCCCCGCTAAGGTGAAATCTGAGAAGGTGTTATCTTCCTTTGCATCTGCATTGTCCATCACTATTCATCTTAGTGGTATGTTGTGTTGCCAGGATCCTTGATATGGATATTGGTAAAACCTTGATGAATATGGAAATGCTCAAGTTCTCGAGAGCACGCGCAAGCGCTATGTGTTATCACCGACACTAACTGGGATCGCTCTCTACTGTTGAATTATTTCCCAGTTACCAGAATCATTCCCAGCATTTGCATTTCGTTCCCAGCTTGCATTGCCAATGTGCCATTCTACCATGGGTTCCATCCATTTCCGATGATAAGCTAAAATCATTACTTGGATTGTTTTCAACAAGGTAATCCACATGATCCATTCTAGTCTGGCATGCCATTCCTTCGCACTCCACCAAACGATTGCTATGATTTGCCTTACGCTGATATAAGGAGTCTCAATGATCTCTATGTTGGAAATATGCCCTAGAGGCAATAATAAAAGTATTATTATATTTCATTGTTCATGATAATTGTCTTTTATTCATGCTATAACTGTATTATCCGGAAATCGTAATACACGTGTGAATACATAGACCACAATATGTCCCTAGGGAGCCTCTAGTTGACTAGCTCGTTGTGATCAACAGATAGTCATGGTTTCCTGGCTATGGACATTGGATGTCATTGATAACGGGATCACATCATTAGGAGAATGATGTGATGGACAAGACCCAATCTTAAGCATAGCACAAAGGTCGGTTAGTTCGTTTGCTAGAGCTTTCTCAATGTCAAGTATCTCTTCCTTCGACCATGAGATCGTGTAACTCCTGGATACCGTAGGAATGCTTTGGGTGTATCAAACGTCACAACGTAACTGGGTGACTATAAAGGTGCACTACAGGTATCTCCGAAAGTGTCTATTGGGTTGACACGGATCGAGACTGGAATTTGTCACTCCGTATGACGGAGAGGTATCTCTGGGCCCACTCGGTAATGCATCATCATAATGAGCTCAAGGTGACCAAGGTGTTGGCCACGGGATCATGCATTACGGTACGAGTAAAGTGACTTGCTGGTAACGAGACTGAACAAGGTATTGGGATACCGATGATCGGGTCTCGGGCAAGTAACGTACCGATTGACAAAGGGAATTGTATACGGGGTTTGATCGAATCCTCGACATCGTGGTTCATCCGATGACATCATCGAGGAGCATGTGGGAGCCAACATGGGTATCCAGATCCCGCTGTTGGTTATTGACCGGAGAGTCTCGGTCATGTCTGCATGTCTCCCGAACCCGTAGGGTCTACACACTTAAGGTTCGGTGATGCTAGGGTTATCAGGAAGACAAGTATGTGATTACCGAATGTTGTTCGGTGTCCCGGATGAGATCCCGGACGTCACGAGGAGTTCCGGAATGGTCCGGAGGTAAAGTTTTATATATGGGAAGTTGTTAAACGGGCACCGGAAAGTTTCGGGGTCATACCGGTATTGTACCGGGACCACCGGAAAGGTTCCAGGGGTCCACCGGGAGGGACCACCCCTCCCGGGGGGCCACCTGGGCTGCGTAGGGATAGCATCCAGCCCCTAGTGGGCTTGGCGTGCCCCCCCTTGGGCCCATGCGCCTAGGGTTGGGGGGGAAACCCTAAAGGGGGCGCACCCCCCTTGCTTGGGGGGCAAGCCCCCCACCCTTTGGCCGCCGCCCCCCTCTAGGGTTTCCCCTAGAGGGCCGGCCCCCTTGCCCCTCTCCTCCTATATATAGAGGGGTGAGGGGAGGGCTGCTGTACACCACAACTCAAGGCGCAGCCCCTCCCCTCCCCAACACCTCTCCTCCTTCGTACGTGCTTGGCGAAGCCCTGTCGGAATACTGCTGCACCAACTGCACCACGCCGTCGTGCTGCCCTTGGAGCTGCCTTCCTCAACCTCTCCTTCCTCCTTGCTGGATCAAGACGGAGGAGACGTCGCCCGTACCGTACGTGTGTTGAACGCGGAGGTGCTGTCCGTTCAGCACTTGGTCATCGGTGATCCGAATCACGACGAGTATGACTCCATCATCACCATCCCCTTGAACAGTTCTGTACTCGATCTACAAGTGGTATGTAGATGCAAACTCTTCCCCTTGACTCGTTGCTTAGATGAACTCATAGATGGATCTTGGTGAAACCGTAGGAAAAATTTTAATTTTCTGCAACGTTCCCCAACAGTGGTATCAGAGCCAGGTTTATGCGTAGTTCTCTTTGCACGAGTAGAACACAATTTTGTTGTGGGCGTGGATCTTGTCAACTTACTTGCCACTACTAGTATTTTCTTGCTTCAACGACATTGTGGGATGAAGCGGCCCGGACCAACCTTACACGTACGCTTACGTGAGACCGGTTCCACCGATTGACATGCACTAGTTGCATAAGGTGGCTGGCGGGTGTCTGTCTCTCCCGCTTTAGTTGGAGAGGATTCGATGAAAAGGGCCCTTATGAAGGGTAAATATAAGTTGACAAAATCACGTTGTGGTTATTCGTCGGTAAGAAAACGTTCTTGCTAGAACCCAATTGCAGCCACGTAAAAGATGCAACAACAATTAGAGGACGTCTAACTTGTTTTTGCAGCGATTGATCATGTGATGTGATATGGCCAGAAGTTGTGATGAATGATGAATTGTGATGTATGAGATCATGTTCTTTGTAATAGGATTCACGACTTGCATGTCGATGAGTATGACAACCGGCAGGAACCATAGGAGTTGTCTTTATTTTTGTATGACCAGCGTGTCATTGAAGAACGCCATGTAACTTACTTTACTTTATTGCTAAACGTGTTAGTCATAGAAGTAGAAGTAGTCGTTGGCGTGACAACTTCATGAAGACACGATGATGGAGATCATGATGATGGAGATCATGGTGTCATTCCGGTGACAAGATGATCATGGAGCCCCGAAGATGAAGATCAAAGGAGCTATATGATATTGGCCATATCATGTCACTACTTTATATAATTGCATGTGATGTTTATTATGTTTTATGCATCTTGTTTACTTAGGACGACGGTAGTAAATAAGATGATCCCTTACAACAATTTCAAGAAGTGTTCTCCCCTAACTGTGCACCGTTGCTACAGTTCGTCGCTTCTAAGCACCACGTGATGATCGGGTGTGATGGATTCTTACGTTCACATACAACGGGTGTAAGACAGTTTTACACAGCGAAAACACTTAGGGTTAACTTGACGAGCCTAGCATGTGCAGACATGGCCTCGGAACACGGAGACCGAAAGGTCGAACACGAGTCGTATGGAAGATACGATCAACATGAGAATGTTCACCGATGATGACTAGTCCGTCTCACGTGATGATCGGACACGGGCTAGTCGACTCGGATCGTGTAACACTTAGATGACTAGAGGGATGTCTAATCTGAGTGGGAGTTCATAATTTGATTAGAACTTAATTATCATGAACTTAGTCTAAAACCTTTGCAAATATGTCTTGTAGATCAAATGGCCAACGCTCATGTCAACATGAACTTCAACGCGTTCCTAGAGAAAACCAAGCTGAAAGATGATGGCAGCAACTATACAGACTGGGTCCGGAACCTGAGGATCATCGTCATAGTTGCCAGGAAACAATATGTCCTAGAAGGACCGCTAGGTGACGCTCCCGTCCCAGAGAACCAAGACATTATGAATGCTTGGCAGTCTCGTGCTGATGATTACTCCCTCGTTCAGTGTGGCATGCTTTACAGCTTAGAACCGGGGCTCCAAAAGCGTTTTGAGCATCACGGAGCATATGAGATGTTCGAAGAGCTGAAACTAGTTTTCCAAGCTCACGCCCGGGTTGAGAGATATGACATCTCTGACAAGTTCTATAGTTGTAAGATGGAGGAAAATAGTTCTGTCAGTGAGCACATACTCAAGATGTCTGGGTTGCACAACCGTATGACCCAGCTGAATGTTATCCTCCCTGATGAGGCAGTCATTGACAGAATCCTTCAGTCGCTCCCACCAAGCTACAAGAGCTTTGTGATGAACTACAATATGCAGGGGATGGTAAAGACCATTCCTGAAGTATTTTCCATGCTGAAGTCAGCAGAAGTTGAAATCAAGAAAGAACATCAAGTGTTGATGGTCAATAAGACCACTAAGTTCAAGAAGGGCAAGGGTAAGAAGAACTTCAAGAAGGACGGCAAGGAGGTTGCTGCGCCCGGTAAGCCAGTTGCCGGGAAGAAGTCAAAGTATGGACCCAAGCCTGAGACTGAGTGCTTTTATTGCAAGGGGAAGGGTCACTGGAAGCGGAACTGCCCCAAATACTTAGCGGATAAGAAGGCCGGCAACACCAAAGGTATATTTGATATACATGTAATTGATGTGTACCTTACCAATACTCGTAGTAACTCCTGGGTATTTGATACCGGTGCCGTTGCTCAGATTTGTAACTCACAGTAGGAGCTGCGGAATAAACGGAGACTGGCGAAGGACGAGGTGACGATGCGCGTCGGGAATGGTTCCAGAGTCGATGTGATCGCCGTCGGCACGCTGCCTCTACATTTACCTACGGGATTAGTTTCGAACCTTAATAATTGTTATTTAGTGCCAAGTTTGAGCATGAACATTGTATCTGGATCTCGTTTAATACGAGATGGCTACTCATTTAAGTCCGAGAATAATGGTTGTTCGATTTATATGAGAGATATGTTTTATGGTCATGCTTCGATGGTCAATTGTTTATTTTTAATGAATCTCGAACGTAATATTACACATGTTCATAGTGTAGATGCCAAAAGATGTAAAGTTGATAACGATAGTCCCACATACTTGTGGCACTGCCGCCTTGGTCACATTGGTGTGAGGCGCATGAAGAAACTCCATGCTGATGGACTTTTGGAGTCTCTTGATTATGAATCATTTGACACATGCGAACCATGCCTCATGGGCAAAATGACCAAGACTCCATTCTCCGGAACAATGGAGCGAGCAACCAACTTGTTGGAAATCATACATACCATTGTGTGCGGTCCAATGAGCGTTGAGGCTCGCGGAGGATATCGTTATGTTCTCACTCTCACTGATGACTTAAGTAGATATGGGTATGTCCACTTAATGAAACACAAGTCTGAGACCTTTGAAAAGTTCAAGGAATTTCAGAATGAGGTACACACTTAAGTCACGAATTTGGTACACACTTAAGGAAATGTGGAATCGTTTCACAACTCACGCCGCCTGGAACACCTCAGTGAAACGGTGTGTCCAAATGTCGTAATCGCACTCTATTGGATATGATTCGGTCTATGATGTCTCTTACCGATTTACCGCTATCATTTTGGGGATACGCTCTAGAGACAGCTACATTCACTTTAAATAGGGCACCGTCTAAATCCGTTGAGACGACACCGTATGAATTATGGTTTGGGAAGAAACCTAAGCTGTCGTTTCTGAAAGTTTGGGGATGCGATGCTTATGTCAAGAAACTTCAACCTGAAAAGCTCGAACCCAAGTCGGAAAAATGCGTCTTCATAGGATACCCTAAGGAAACTGTCGGGTATACCTTCTACTTAAGATCCGAGGGCAAGATCTTTGTTGCCAAGAACGGATGCTTTCTGGAAAAAGAGTTTCTCTTGAAAGAAGTAAGTGGGAGGAAAGTAGAACTCGATGAAGTACTACCTCTTGAACGAGAAAGTGGTGCAGCTCAGGAAAATGTTCCTGTGATGCCCACACCAACCGAAGAGGAAAACAATGATGATGATCAAGGTACTTCGGATCAAGTTGCTACTGAACTTCGTAGGTCCACAAGGACACGTTCCGCACCAGAGTGGTACGGCAACCCTGTCCTGGAAATCATGTTGTTAGACAACAGTGAACCTTTGAATTATGAAGAAATGATGGCGGGCCCAGATTCCAACAAATGGCTAGAAGCCATGAAATCCGAGATAGAATCCATGTATGAAAACAAAGTATGGACTTTGACTGACTTGCCCGATGATCGGCGAGCGATAGAAAACAAATGGATCTTTAAGAAGAAGACGGACACGGATGGTAATGTCACCATCTATAAAGCTCGACTTGTCGCTAAGGGTTATCGGGAAGTTCAAGGGATTGACTACGATGAGACTTTCTCTCCCGTAGCGAAGCTTAAGTCCGTCCGAATCATGTTAGCGATTGCCGCATATTATGATTATGAGATATGGCAGATGGACGTCAAAACGGCATTCCTTAACGGGCATCTTAAGGAAGAACTGTATATGATGCAGCCGGAAGGTTTTGTCGATCCTAAGAACGCTAACAAAGTATGCAAGCTCCAGCGATCCATTTATGGGCTGGTGCAAGCATCTCGGAGTTGGAATATTCGCTTTGATGAGATGATCAAAGCGTTTGGGTTTATGCAAACTTATGGAGAAGCCTGCGTTTACAAGAAAGTGAGTGGGAGCTCTGTAGCATTTCTCATATTATATGTAGATGACATACTCTTGATGGGAAATAATATAGAATTTCTGGACAGCATTAAGGCCTACTTGAACAAATGTTTTTCAATGAAGGACCTTGGAGAAGCTGCTTATATATTAGGCATCAAGATCTATAGAGATAGATCGAGACGCCTCATAGGTCTTTCACAAAGCACATACCTTGATAAGATTTTGAAAAAGTTCAAAATGGATGAGTCCAAGAAAGGGTTCTTGCCTATGTTACAAGGTGTGAGATTGAGCTCGGCTCAGTCACCGACCATGGCAAAAGATAAAGAAGAGATGAGTGTCATCCCCTATGCTTCAGCCATAGGATCTATTATGTATGCCATGATGTGTACCAGACCTGATGTAAACCTTGCCGTAAGTTTGGTAGCAAGATACCAGAGTAATCCCGGCAAGGAACACTGGACAGCGGTCAAGAATATCCTGAAGTACCTGAAAAGGACAAAGGACATGTTTCTCGTTTATGGAGGAGACGAAGAGCTCGTCGTAAAGGGTTACGTCGACGCTAGCTTCGACTCAGATCCGGATGACTCTAAGTCACAAACCGAATATGTGTATATGTTGAATGGTGGAGCAGTAAGCTGGTGCAGCTGCAAGCAGAGCGTCGTGGCGGGATCTACATGTGAAGCGGAGTACATGGCAGCCTCGGAGGCAGCGCATGAAGCGATTTGGGTGAAGGAGTTCATCACCGACCTAGGAGTCATACCCAATGCGTCGGGGCCAATCAAACTCTTCTGTGACAACACTGGAGCTATTGCCCTTGCCAAGGAGCCCAGGTTTCACAAGAAGACCAGGCATATCAAGCGTCGTTTCAACTCCATCCGTGAAAATGTTCAAGATGGAGACATAGAAATTTGCAAAGTACATACGGATCTGAATGTCGCAGATCCGTTGACTAAACCTCTCTCGCGAGCAAAACATTATCAACACCAGAACTCTATGGGTGTTCGATTCATCACAATGTAACTAGATTGGTGACTCTAGTGCAAGTGGGAGACTGTTGGAAATATGCCCTAGAGGCAATAATAAAAGTATTATTATATTGCATTGTTCATGATAATTGTCTTTTATTCATGCTATAACTGTATTATCCGGAAATCGTAATACACGTGTTAATACATAGACCACAATATGTCCCTAGTGAGCCTCTAGTTGACTAGCTCGTTGTGATCAACAGATAGTCATGGTTTCCTGGCTATGGACATTGGATGTCGTTGATAACGGGATCACATCATTAGGAGAATGATGTGATGGACAAGACCCAATCTTAAGCATAGCACAAAGGTCGGTTAGTTCGTTTGCTAGAGCTTTTTCAATGTCAAGTATCTCTTCCTTCGACCATGAGATCGTGTAACTCCTGGATACCGTAGGAATGCTTTGGGTGTATCAAACGTCACAACGTAACTGGGTGACTATAAAGGTGCACTACAGGTATCTCCGAAAGTGTCTATTGGGTTGACACGGAACGAGACTGGGATTTGTCATTCCGTATGACGGAGAGGTATCTCTGGGCCCACTCGGTAATGCATCATCATAATGAGCTCAAGGTGACCAAGGTGTTGGCCACGGGATCATGCATTACGGTACAAGTAAAGTGACTTGCCGGTAACAAGACTGAACAAGGTATTGGGATACCGACGATCGGGTCTCGGGCAAGTAAAGTACCGATTGACAAAGGGAATTGTATACGGGGTTGGATCGAATCCTCGACATCGTGGTTCATCCGATGACATCATCGAGGAGCATGTTGGAGCCAACATGGGTATCCAGATCCCGCTGTTGGTTATTGACCGGAGAGTCTCGGTCATGTTTTTATGTCTCCTGAACCTGTAGGGTCTACACACTTTAAGGTTCGGTGACGCTAGGGTTATCAGGAAGAAAAGTATGTGATTACCGAATGTTGTTCGGAGTCCCAGATGAGATCCCGGACGTCACGAGGAGTTCCGGAATGGTCCGGAGGTAAAGTTTTATATATGGGAAGTTGTTAAACGGGCACCGGAAAGTTTCGGGGTCATACCGGTATTGTACCGGGACCACCGGAAAGGTTCCCGGGGTCCACCGGGAGGGACCACCCCTCCCGGGGGGCCACTTGGGCTGCGTAGCGATAGCAGCCAGCCCCTAGTGGGCTTGGCGCCCCCCCCCTTGGGGCCATGCGCCTAGGGTTGGGGGGGAAACCCTAAAGGGGGCGCACCCGCCTTGCTTGGGGGGCAAGCCCCCCACCCTTTGGCCGCCGGCCCCCTCTAGGGTTTCCCCTAGAGGGCCGGCCCCCTTGCCCCTCTCCTCCTATATATAGAGGGGTGAGGGGAGGGTTGCTGTACACCACAACTCAAGGCGCAGCCCCTCCCCTCCCCAACACCTCTGCTCCTCCGTACGTGCTTGGCGAAGCTCTGTCGGAATACTGCTGCACCAACTGCACCACGCCGTCGTGCTGCCCTTGGAGCTGCCTTCCTCAACCTCTCCTCCCTCCTTGCTGTATCAAGACGGAGGAGACGTCGCCCGTACCATACGTGTGTTGAACGCGGAGGTGCTGTCCGTTCAGCACTTGGTCATCGGTGATCCGAATCACAACGAGTACGACTCCATCATCACCATCCCTTGAACACTTCCGCACTCAATCTACAAGTGGTATGTAGATGCAAACTCTTCCCCTTGCCTCGTTGCTTAGATGAACTCATAGATGGATCTTGGTGAAACCGTAGGAAAAATTTTAATTTTCTGCAACGTTCCCCAACACTCTATATCAAAGGTAATTCTTTTTTCTAGTTAAGGTATTACTTCTATGAATCACCCTCCTCCAAGATATCTCGTTATGGTATCATGGCAACTCAACTCCTCGCTACGTTGACAACCGTTCACCACCTTCTTAAGCGTGAACCTGATCTCTACCTAGTGAACCTTCGTCATCTGCTTCACTCCATTCCTCTGTATGTGTGCTTCATGTCTTGGCTCGAGAGATGTTTCTATGTCTCATTCCGCGAGTTGATCTTATGATCATTAAGATGATCCATCTGTGTAGACATGTCTCCTTTTTGTCCTCGTGTTGGATGAAGATATCGAAAGCAAAGACGTCAAGATCAATTTGAGTCAACAAATCAACAACCTCGAGGTGAAAGTTGGATCGTGAAGTTTGAGATACTTAGTGTCCCCTTTGTCTTCTTACCTCACGTCTTGAATCTCGGGACGAGATTCTTGTTTAGTGGGGGTGAGTTGTCACATCCCTAGCTTCTGGTACTGCCTAGTGTTGCATCTTGTTGCATCATGTTTAAATTTTATTTAAGTTGAATTGGGGATGACAGAACCCCCAGCACCCCCTTAAACCAACTAGGGTTACTAAAATCATTTTCAATGAACCCAAAATGCCCTTCTAAAATGTTCATCATCTTTGCCTTGGTCTATAACCTCTGACAAAAATGGTGCACACTTTTCTAGGACAACAGAGGGTCACTGGATTACATCATTAGTTAACTGCATTTGGGTATTTAAATGCTAGTAAATATTTTAAATGTCCAAATAATCCCAAACCAAAATGTTCTATGTTGGCTATATTCTAAACATTGGGCATGCACAGTTTGGTGATTTTTGAAAGTGACTAGATATTTTTAGTAATGCCACAAACTTACAGAACAAAAGAAAAATAGAAATAAAAGAAAGAGAGAGAGAGAAGGACTTACCTGGGCCACTTGCCAGGCCGGCCCAGCTCGCTGGCCCAGCGCACTGGCTTCCTCCCTGTCGTCTTCCTCCCCTGCCAGGAGGACGAAGGCGCGTGCTCGCCGCGCGCGTCCACGTGCGAGCCACCTCCTGCTTCCCTGAAGCGCCCTGAGCCTTCCGTAGCACCACGCCACCACCCCCCAGACCCGTACAGATCAATCTCTCCCTCCCTCGCTCTTCCCCTCGTCCATTCCGCGCCATGGCCAAAGCCTCCATGGACGCACCGCCATAACTCCGCGCCCACAGCCACCCCCTCGCCCTCTGCCCATGACCACGAGCTCTATCGCATCGTCCTGGTCGTCTTCACCAAGCCAAGCAGGCCGGGAGGCCTTTCTTCCTTGCCTACGCCAGCGTCTCCCACCACGGAGGGCCGAGATCACCATCGCTGTACGTCGTCGTCAGGGCTCCCCCAAGCTCGCCGTCTCCTTCATTCAACCCGATGTGAGCTCACGGACCTATTCCCCCTCCTCTCCTACTCGCGTTCTTGCTTGAGCCCCGTTCCCCACCTCCATCGAGGCTCGCCACTGCCATGGTCAATGAGCTTCGCGCTCTTGATCTCGGCCGCTCGCCCAAGCATCACTAGCATGCTCGCTGCGCTCCTGCGAACCCGAAGCACCCACGGGTTCTCCCTACCGTGCCCTATAGCGTGATCTCCGCTGTTGCCCGAGCTCCGGCTGCCGCCTCGCTCGCCGCAGTTGCCGCTACCAGCCACCCCAGCCGCAGCCGCAACCACCGTTGGACGCGCCGTGTTGCGGCTGTTCCAACGGGACCAGCCGCGTGTCCTCCCGACGCCGGAGTTGGCCGGACGGCGAGCGCCGTCGTGCTCCGGTCATCGCCAGCGCTAACCGCTGACGTGGCTCATTAGTTTAGCTCTAATGATGCCATTAGTTAACCGTGTGCCATTGACAAATGGGCCCCACCTCTAATTAACCCAGGTTTTAGTTTATTTTTAGTTTAGCTTATAAGCCAGCAGGATCCACGTGTCAGTGTTGACTACGTGTGACGACCGGTTTTTCAATAAAATACTTATTGAGAAATCGATCTTTTGATTCCAGTATAGGAAGAGTTATCCTTACTGGTAGACAGATACTTGATACAGAAGGCCAGTAGAATTAAATATATTACAGGGTTGAGCTGAGGCTGCTCAACAATTTATTACAAACACGCAAATGTTGTACATAAGGGCGGTTATGACACATGGAGTGGTGGTGGATATGTTACAGTGGAGTGGATAACATGACTCCTAAACTGGCAGCTCATCGAGCGTCGAGGTGAGGCTCGATGAATTTATTTGGGTAGTGGAAGTGGATATAATGCAGTGACCAAATCCAGGGTCGTACGGGACTGACAGGGACTCCTCTAGGCGTCGGATTCGCTATCGAACTATTCATCCATGAGATCGCCTTCATCAACATCTGGCCAAATCAACAAGCCAGGTGAGTACTTTGAAAGTACTCGCAAGACATTTCGGACATAAGATATAAGAAATGCATGCATGAATGCGTTTTGAGCAAATAGTAATGCACATTCAATTAAAAAAATTTGCACGACATGATAAGTAAAAAGGAAGTCGGGCGGTAGTCCTCCCGAAATCCCAACAAACAACTGAAAACCGATCGGGTGTCTGGAGCGACGCCTTGAAGGGTAAACAAATAAATAATCATGCCGCAGTCGGGCGTCTAAGCGACACCACATAAAGGGCTTATATTTAAAAGTAAATGACATGCGTGCCACAGTCGGACGTCGGAGCGACATCGCAGAAAGGGCTTATATTGAAAGTAAATAACATGCGTGCCACAGTCGGACGTCTGAGCGACATCGCAGAAAGGGCTTATATCGAAAGTAAATAACAAGCGTGCCACAGTCGGACGTCTGAGTGACATCGCAAAAAGGGCTTATATCAAAAGTAAATAACAAGTGTACCACAGTCGGACGTCTGAGCGACATCGCAGAAGGGGCGTATATCAAAAGTAAATAACAAGTGTGCCACTGTCGGACGTTTGAGCAAAATCGCAGACAGGGCGTAAATTTCATTATTCATATCTGATAAATTCAGGAAGATATAATACTCATAGGAAATATTCAACACATAATAATAAACGGGTTAGTCCATCCACAGGAATAAACATTTAACCGGACTTAACACTCATGTGGTTCACCGGAGTTTTGTCACTGAGGCTGACATTTGACAAGATAAGTTGAACACAGTACTTGGACGTGTGCAAGATGATTCAAAGGATTTTTGACTCTATAGAGTTTGTACTAATTACCCACAGCCAACGGATTTCCGAAGAAACGAAGGACTAGTTCCGTTTACGGTATTTCGGTAGAAACACATCTAACCAGTACACACCCATCCCACCTCATGATGCCAAGAATCACCCTATACAATGTTCAAGAAAAACATTGAGACGGGGAGATCACAACCTCGAATAGCATGGGATCAAATTTATATACGCGCGCTTTAAGGAGTGCCCCCCTCTCGGTCCCAACCGGAAACACCCATGCCCCCTGACCGGATGACTGGATTTAATCCAGGGCCATGGAACCCTCATCACGGCCTCTCTATTTGGTGTGTAACAGGGAAGAGGTTTGCAACTTACTAAGCCATATCCCTTGCGGAAAACATGTGGTAGTACAGGAAGGGAAACGGATGGAAACGTGACTTGATTCACGTTGACACTGGAGTCGAATAGTCTGGCATGCTACAACACTGCCATCTTACCCATTCTCATGCCATCACATGGCCATGCAAACCCACATCCAACAACATGTGGATTATCGAAACTCACTTACCTCATCTTTGCATGTAATATAACACATTACCGAAATGCTCATAAACATGCCATGCAACTGCTTAATGCAAACATGCAACGAACACTCATCATATCAAAAGTTCAAACATGCTTGCATGGTTCGGAGTAGTCGGAGTCTAGCTTGGTGAAGTTCGCGGTTCCGTCACCTCCTCCGGTATCTACAGTATAAGAAAATACGTACTAACGTAAATATCGAGAGTGCACAAAAAGTGTTCCAAATATTTTTCAAATAAATATGAAAAAAACTAGACAGAAAAATAAAGATAACAGAAATAGAATCAATCAAAAATCAGTTTCTATTTAAAAGTTATAAAGGTTTTAAATCCAGGGACTCATCTGTAATGAAACACAAAGTTTCCAGGGGCCAACTTAAAAAAATAGAAAACGGTTCGAAAAAGAGAAAATACTGACGAGGGGTCCCACCCGTCAGGTTTGAAATTTC
>NC_041383.1:145750500-145760188 GCF_002162155.2 Triticum dicoccoides | reverse complement strand
GAGTTGCGGTGGTCGCCGGCGGCGATCCACAGCGAGTTAGGATGATCGGAGAGTACCTACGTGATCAGCGTGTCCTTCCGCGTTGGTGGGTGGTGGTGGTGGTCGTCGGCGAGCACCACGTCGACGGCGTTCCTTGCTCCGGCGGACGGCGGCTCGGGTGAAGTTGGATCTCGTCGGGGAGGGCTGCGGAGGACAAATTGAAGCCTGGGTTAGATCACTGGGTGCTCGAGGAAACTACTGACGAGGTTTGGGCGGCGGGTATGGCCTCACCGGAGTGGATCGAGCTGGTGGCCGAGGTGGATTGGGGCGGCCGGAATTGGGGGAGGAGACCTCCTCGTTGTCCTCCTGGTGGCTTGGCGGGGTTCTGGTGAGGAGTAGAGGTGGTGCGTGCTTGAGAACGAGCTCGGGAGTCCATTTTATAGGCGATGCGAGGCGGTGGCCGTGAACGGGGATCTCCGGCGATGGTTACGGCGATGCAGTGCTTGGTCAGGGAGTTTAGGGGGCTGGGCATCAACGTGGAGGTCCACGGGTTCCGTTTAGAAGCAAAACCAGGTTGGATTAGGCGCTCTAGGGTGGTTTCGACGGAACGGGACAACGCGGGACCGTCGGCGGCAGAGGGCGCGTCCTGTGCTTGCCGGGCCATGGCGACGGTGCTGTGGTGTGCGCTGGCATGCATGAGGCCACACGGAGGGGTAGGGGGCATTGGGCGGCGCCCGACGGCATAGCGGGCTGGCGCTGGCTCCCGTTGGCCGCCACGGGTGGCTCTGCCACCGCAGAAGCTACTGGCGTCGGCGATGCTTGCCGCCACTGACACCTGCGCCCGTCCAAGAGAGCATGCGGTGCTCTAGTCAAGGAGGAGAGGCCGTGCGCAACGCGCTAGGGTGCACTGGTGATCGATGACAAGGCACTGAAGAAAAACGACACTGACAAAACTCTGAACTCTGAATTTACTGAAAGTGTAGGAACAGTGCCGACCAAGTGTTTGATGAAATAATTCAAGCATGAGAAGAATTTTTCTGGGGCTGATCTTTGGTGTGGTGGCCTCTCAAGGCACCTGGGGGCTGCCTGAATTTTGGTGGAATTGTTGGAGAAAGGAAAATATGAATTTCACCAAAAATGATGAATCTGGTCCAAATTTGCAGAGGTTGAAACTTGAAAATTTTGAAAAGAGGAAGAGTGAATCTTGATGGTTCTAGGTTGGGGGTGCTAGGGACTATCCAGAGGAGTTGATTTGAGATCAAAACTCGAAGGAAATCAGGTACTTCCTTTGTAACTCCTCTAGGCTTAGAATAATGGAGAGAATTGTTTTTGGGGAAAAATAAATGAAATAGAATTCAAAAAAAATGGGTTGGACCTGTTGGAACAGAATGTTTGGGTTGCCCCAAAGTGGAGGGAGGGATTTTGGAAGGATTTACCACATGAGGCATGGTAAAACCATGGGTGGTCTCAAAACAAAAGAGTAGCCCCAAAACCCATAGGGTTTCTTTTTAAAAGAAAATAAATTCCGAACATATATTTGAGATGGGAAAAAATCAGAAGAAAGGTTTTTAATAACCAAACACCAGGGTTGAAGAAGATACAAAAATAAAATCCTTGCCATGGGGAAAAATTTGAGAGAGAGAGGTTTTTGGAAGGATTTGAATGACCTTCTTCAAATCAAACAAAGTTTTTGTTGAAGACTAAGTAAAAAATAATTTGGAGTGTCACAACACCTATCCCCTTAGGAAAAATCTCGTCCCCGAGATTTCAGCTGATCCTCAAACAAGTGTGGGTGCTCTGTTCGAAGAAAATCCTCTCTTTCCCAAGTTGCTTCATTCTCGGTGTGATTGCTCCACTGAACTCTGAAAAACTTGATGGTTTTCTGTCGGGTCCTCCTTTTAGACTCCTTTAATAGTTTTATTGGACGTTCCCGGTAGGTGAGGTCAGGTTGCACGTCAATGTTTTCATGGGATACTTGCTTCTCTGGGTTGCTCACGCACTTCCTCAACCGCGAGACGTGGAACACGTCGTGGACATCGGATAATTCTTCGGGTAAGTGTAGCTGGTAGGCTACCGTGCCTCTTCGGGCCACTATACAGAATGGTCCGATGAATCTTGGTGCTAGCTTTCCCTTAACCTTGAATCGTTGCAGGCCCCTCACAGGAGATACTCGTAGGTACACAAACTCACCGGGTTCAAAACTGATTCCCCGATGCTTTCGATCGTAATAACTCTTTTGTTGACTTTGAGCTGTCTTGAGTCGATCCCTAATCATCTTAACTTTTTCCTCAGCCTCCTTGAGCATATCTGGGCTGAAGATATGGTTGTCTCCGGTTTCTGACCAATTTAGCGGTGTACGACATCTTCGCCCGTACAGAGCTTCAAATGGTGCCATTTGTAGGCTGGCTTGGTAACTGTTGTTGTATGCAAACTCTGTGTATGGCAAGCTTTCTTCCCAACTGGTTCCATCGGTGAGGACACATGCTCTCAGCATGTCTTCTAGAATTTGGTTTACGCGTTTAGTTTGTCCATCAGTCTAGGGGTGGTATGCGGTACTGAATGCTAGTTGAGTTCCCAGTGCCTGTTGTAGGTGATCCCAAAACGTAGAGATGAATTGTGTGCCTCTGTCAGATATTATAGTCTTTGGGACTCCATGCAGGCAGACGATACGGGCAAGATAAAGCCTGGCAAGCTTCTGAGTGGTGTGAGTTCTCTTCACCGGGAGAAAATGTGCCACCTTAGTTAATCTGTCAGTGATGACCCATATGGCATATTTCCGTGTCGTGACCGAGGTAGTCCAACAATAAAATCCATTCCAATATTGTCCCATTTCCACTCGGGTATCTTGTTTGGCTGTAATAGTCCGGCTGGTTTCTGGTGCTCGTCCTTGATGCGTTGACATGAATCACAACATGCAATGAACGTGGCTATGTACCTTTTCATACCGTGCCACCAAAAATTTTCCTGAAGGTCCTTGTACATTTTTGTTCCTCCAGGATGGATTGAATACGGAGCGGTGTGGCCTTCAGCTAGAATTTGTTGTTTGAGGTCCTTGATATTTGGTACGCAAAGCCTATCTCCGTACCACAATATTCCCTGCTCGTCGATGACGAATTCTGAGGCCTTGCCCAAACTCACTTTCCTTTTTATGCCTTCAATGCTAGGGTGTCCATGCTGAGCCTCCTTAATCTTTTCTATCAGGGTAGGTTGTATTTCTACATTTGAGACACTGCCTTTGGTGACCATTATTAAGTTGAAACTCCTGCCGAAATTCAGGTCTCAGACTCGATAGCTTGTCGTCGTCCGAGCTGGGGTTTCGACTCAGAGCATCTGCCACTACATTTGCTTTTCCTGGATGATAGTGGATTCCAACATCATAATCCTTCACTAATTCCAACCAGCGTCGTTGCCGTAAATTGGGTTCCGGCTGTGTGAAAATATACTTGAGGCTCTTATGGTCTGTGTATATTTCACAATGATTTCCAAGTAGAAAGTGTCTCCACTCTTTGAGTGCATGGATGACTGCTGCCAACTCCAGGTCATGAGTAGGATAATTTTCTTCATGCTTGCAAAGTTGTCTGGAAACATACGTGACTACTTTGCCTTCTTGCATTAATACACATCCGAGGCCCTTCCGGGATGCTTCACAATACACCTCAAAATTCTTGTGTATATCTGGCACAATTAATACTGGTGTTGTCGTTAATTTCCTTTTTAGTTCTTGGAAACTTTTCTCGCAAGTTTCCGTCCATTCAAACTTCTTGTCCTTCTTGAGTAACTGCGTCATTGGCTTTGCTATGGTGGAGAACCCTTCAATAAATCTTCGGTAGTATCCTGCCATTCCCAAGAAACTTCGTACGTCCATTACGCTGGCTGGTGGTTTCCAGCCAAGTACGGCCTTGACCTTTTCCGTGTCTACAGCAATACCTTCTTGGGTCAGTACGTGGCCCAAAAAACCCACCTGTCTTAGCCAAAATTCACATTTGCTGAACTTGGCGTACAATTGATGTTTCCTGAGTTCTCCTAGTACAATTCTGAGATGTTCAGCGTGCTCTTCTGGTGTCTTGGAGTATATCAGAATATCATTGATGAATACCACAACAAACTTTTCCATAAACTTCATAAATACTTTGTTCCTGAGGTGAACAAAATATGCGGGGGCGTTTGTTAGTCCAAACGGCATTACTGTGAACTCATACAGTCCATATCTGGAGGTGAAGGATGTCTTGGGGATATCTTCTGTTCGTACCTTTAATTGATGGTATCCCGACCTTAAGTCAATTTTTGAGAAGACCTTGGCCTGAGCGAGCTGATCAAATAAATCATTTATCCGTGGCATTGGGTATTTGTTCTTGATTGTGACCATGTTAAGTGCTCGATAGTCTATACACAATCTCAGTGTCCCATCCTTTTTCTTGGCAAATAAAATTGGTGAACCCCAAGGTGAGGAACTGGCTCGTATATAACCTTTGTCCAGTAATTCTTTTATTTGCTTCTTCAATTCTACCAACTCGGATGGTGCCATTCTGTATGGTTTCATGTATATGGGGGCGGTTCCGGGTGCTAGCTCAATGCTGAATTCTATCTCTCGGTCTGGTGGCATGCCTAGTAGTTCTTCGGGAAATACGTCTGGAAACTCACATACTACTGGAACTTTGCTTAACTCATAAATGTCCAACTTGTTCAATCTCGGTTGCCAAGCTATTTTTCTCTCTTTGGCTGAAACTTTTATTGTCTTCCCGTGATGGTGGGTGAGAATTACGGTCCGGTTGAAGCAGTCAATGAATCCTTTGTTGGTGGTTAACCAATCCATCCCTAGGATGACATCCAGTACTTTATTTTCCAATACAATAAGGTTGGTGTGAAACTTCAATCCTTCAAACTCAATAACCACACCTTGGCAGTAACTCTGAGTAACTTCCTTATTCCCAGGGGACTTGATGATCATGGATTTTTCCAAGGGAAGCATCAAAATTTTTTTTGCAAAGCAAAACTCTTCGAAATGAATGAGTGAGAAGCTCCAGAATCAAACAAAACCGTGGCAGGTATTGTGTTGACAGGGAACGTACAGAGTATGATATCCGGGGCATTTTGTGCTTCTTCTCTGGTCACGTGGTTCAGATGACCCTTCCTGTGGTTGTTATTGGGGTTGAAATTGTTTTGCTTGGGCGCTGAATTATTGCCACCGTTGTTCGGCTTTGGGGTCGAGTTCCTTGGCTTGGGGCACTGCTTGGCATAGCGCCCCTCTTTTCCACAAGCGTAGCAAGTAACACCTGGGCGATATGTGAACTCCTTGTCCCTTGCATGGAAATTCTTGATTTGGTGCGAAACATTTGACGTGGGTCTGTGTGTCCCACCTTTCTGAAAATCCGTCTTGCTCCGGTGGTTGCAAGCAAGAGTAGTCTGGTCCCTTTTTCGCTTGCGGAAATACTCCAAGCTGCGTCGCTCATTTTCTAAGGTAATAGCCTTATCCACCAGTTTTTTGAAATCTGGGAAGGTGTGCACGACCAGCTGGCATTTAAGCGCGGGTGCCAGACTGTCCAGGAATTTTTCCATCTTCTTGCTTTCAGTCATACGCTCTTCGTTGGCGTAGCGAGACAACAGAGTAAACTGACTGTTGTATTCCGACACCGTCATGGTCCTCTACTTGAGGTCAACAAACTCCCTTTTCTTGATCTACATAACACTTTTAGGAATGTGCACCCCACGAAAACCTTCTTTGAACTCTTCCCAGGTTATATCATTTTCGTTGGGGTGCATGTGTAGCAAGTTTTCCCACCATGATGCAGCTGCTCCAGTGAGATAGTGCGGTGCATAAAGTACTTTCTCACGGTCTGAACACTGTGCAATAATTAATTTCCTTTCCATGTCTCGAAGCCAGTCATCGGCCTCAAGAGGTTTGTCAGTATGATAAAATGTTGGGGGACGCGTCTTCTGTAGCTCAGACAATTTGGATTGCTGCTGATACGGTCCACGGTGATTTCCCATATTGATGACTTGGTTCATCATTTCATGATGTTGTTGCTGACTCTGTTCATAAAGGCGGCATACTTGGGAAAATGCTGTTTAACTGCCCTGTTGACTTGACTGCCCCAGTGTGAAACTGTTGCTTGTTTGTGTGCCATAATTTTCCTCTGGCGGGTTTGGCATGGAGCGCGTCCAAGGACGAGACATTTTTCACTCTGGGGATACATTTTGTAAAACTCATAAAAAAAGAAAATGAGTCGCAAGAATCAATAAATTTAAAGTGCTCCAAGATTTTTCAAGAGAATAATCGATTGCGCATGGAGAAGGACTGCTCATTACATATCTTACACGCAAGCAGTAATTATACAATACATCACTCAGGATATGCGTACATATTCCTGACATGTTATTTAGGCTAGTGCACTTCTCCCAGTTCCTACATGATGCGCAAACAAGCTACTTCTCACAACCTACGTACATATAAACATATCACACGATCCGGTACATCGCATGTTTGCTAAGCGTACTCAGTCAGGGATGGTGAGGATCTCCCTTGGCCTGCTGAGGGTGAGGCACAGTGAGGCTGGGGACTCAACCTCCTCCTCGCTAATAGACTCCAGACGTGAAGTGCTATGCTGAGTTGATGGAGCGGGCGCCATAGGCGGTGCAACACGGACTGGAGTGGGCTCAATAGGTGGTGCAGTACGAACTGAAGTGGGCACAATGACTTGGTTGAACTCCTCAGTGGTAGGCAGGCGACGAGTAGTGGTGAGAATGGTAGGTGAATAAGATGCCAAGGACGAGACGAAAGTCAGTCGTGGTGTGGTGTGCAGGAGCTCCCTCCTGTTGGCGGCACAGCCATGGACTGACTCCATGCAGGCAGCCACAAGGTCGTCCACCAGGTTGTCGAAGGCTGCCTCCAGAGCCCGAAGGTACTCGACAAGCATCTCAAAAGCCTTGTCTCACTCTCCTCTGGGGAAGCGAATGCGTAGTGACAGGTGTATGGCACGTGGCATGGAAGGTAGCGGTAGCGACGAGTCTTCATCGAAGGAAGAACATCCCGGAGACGAGTTATCGCCTCAGGGGCAGCCATCTACATAGCATGCTTCTTCGTAGGCATGGCTCTCCCCAAGAACCAGAAGCGGCGTAACTCAACACGCCCTCCCTTGAATTGCACCGCGTCCTGGTGCCTGGACAGACTGTCGTTGATCTTGTGCTGGTAGAGTGTGAAGACTGGGCGAACTGATGGCCCTATCGCGACATGGATGATGAAGGAGAGGAGCTTGACGAACCCCTCAGGTACATTGGTGAACACCTGTGACTCACAGTCGTTGCCAGCCATCTACAAAAGTAGGCAAAAAAAATTCTGAATGGTCAGATCATAAATTTATGCTGACTGTCAGAATATGAGTACATTTGCAAAAATGACAATTAACTCTACTATGCTAATAACCGATTAGCGATCGCACCTAGTGGCTTCCTACAGTCAGCCTGGCTCTGGTACCAAGTTTGTCACGACCGGTTTTTCAATAAAATACTTATTGAGAAATCGATCTTTTGATTCCAGTATAGGAAGAGTTATCCTTACTGGTAGACAGATACTTGATACAGAAGGCCAGTAGCATTAAATATATTACAGGGTTGAGCTGAGGCTGCTCAACAATTTATTACAAACACACAAATGTTGTACATAAGGGCGGTTATGACACAGGGGTGTGGTGGCATGCTACTGACTCGAGATAAAAGTGGTGGTGGATATGTTACAGTGGAGTGGATAACATGAGTCCTAAACTAGCAGCTCATCAAGCGTCGAGGTGAGGCTCGATGAATTTATTTGGGTAGCGGAAGCGGATATAATACAGTGACCAAATCCAGGGTCATACGGGACTGACAGGGACTCCTCTAGGAGTCGGACTCGCTATCGAACTCTTCATCCATGAGATCGCCTTCATCAACATCTGGCCAAATCAACAAGCCAGGTGAGTACTTTGAAAGTACTCGCAAGACAGTTTGGACATAAGATATAACAAATGCATGCATGAATGTGTTATGAGCAAATAGCAATGCACATTCAATTAATAAAAATTTGCACGACATGATAAGTAAAAAGGAAGTCGGGCGGTAGTCCTCCCGAAATCCCAACAAACAACTGAAAACCGATCGGGTGTCTGGAGCGACGCCTCGAAGGGTAAACAAATAAATAATCATGTCGCAGTCGGGCGTCTAAGCGACACCACATAAAGGGCTTATATTGAAAAGTAAATGACATGCGTGCCACAGTCGGACGTCGGAGCGACATCGCAGAAAGGGCTTACATTGAAAGTAAATAACATGCGTGCCACAGTCGGACGTCTGAGCGACATCGCAGAAAGGGCTTATTTCGAAAGTAAATAACAAGCGTGCCACAGTCGGACGTCTTTGCGACATCACAGAAAGGGCTTATTTCAAAAGTAAATAACAAGTGTACCACAGTCGGACGTCTGAGCGACATCACAGAAAGGGCGTATATCAAAAGTAAATAACAAGTGTGCCACAGTCGGACATCTGAGCGACATCGCAGAAAGGGCGTAAATTCCATTATTCATATTTGATAAATTCACGAAGATATAATACTCATAGGAAATATTCAACACATAATAATAAACAGGTTGGTCCATCCACAGGAATAAACATTTAACCGGACTTAACACTCATGTGGTTCACTGGAGTTTTGTCAGTGAGACTGACATTTGACAAAATAAGTTGAACACAGTACTTGGACATGTACAAGATGATTCAAAGGATTTTTGACTCTATAGAGTTTGTACTAATTACCCACAGCCAACGGATTTCCATAGTCACGAAGGACTAGTTCCGTTCACGGTATTTTGGTAGAAACACATCTAACTAGTACACACCCATCCCACCTCACGATGCCAGGAATCACCCTAGACAACGTACAAGAAAAACTTTGAGACGGGGAGATCACAACCTCGAATAGCATGGGAACAAATTTATATACGCGCGCTCTAAGGGGTGCCCCCCTCTCGGTCCCAAGCGGAAACACCCATGCCCCTGACCGGATGACTAGCTTTAATCCAGGGCCGTGGAACCCTCATCATGGCCTCTCTATTTGGTGTGTACCAGGAAAGAGGTTTGCAACTTACTAAGCCATATCCCTTGCGGAAAACATGTGGTAGTACAGGAAGGGAAAACGGATGGAAACGTGACTTGATTCATGTTGACACTGGAGTCGAATAGTCTGGCATACGACTGTCATGCTACAACACTGCCATCTTACCCATTCTCATGCCATCACATGGCCATGCAAACCCACATCCAACAACATGTGGATTATCAAAACTCACTTACCTCATCTTTGCATGTAATATAACACTTTACCAAAATGCTCATAAACATGCCATGCAACTACTTAATGCAAACATGCAACGAACACTCATCATATCAAAAGTTCAAACATGCTTTCCTGGTTCGGAGTAGTCGGAGTCTAGCTTGGCAAAGTTCGCGGTTCCGTCACCTCCTCCGGTATCTATGGTATAAGAAAATACGTACTAACGTAAATACCAAGAGTGCACAAAAAGTGTTCCAAATATTTTTCAAATAAATATAACAAAAAACTAGATAGAAAAATAAAGATGACAGAAAAAGAATCAATCAAAAATCAGTTTCTGTTTAAAAGTTATAAAGGTTTTAAATCCAGGGACTCATCTGTAATGAAACAGAAAGTTTCCAAGGGCCAACT
>NC_041383.1:145743034-145750150 GCF_002162155.2 Triticum dicoccoides | reverse complement strand
GCGGCGATCCACGGTGAGTTAGGATGATCGGAGAGTACCTACGTGATCAGTGTGTCCTTCCGCGTCGGTGGGTGGTGGTGGTGGTCGTCGGCGAGCACCACGTCGACGGCGGTCCTTGCTCCGGCGGACGGCGGCTCGGGTGAAGTTGGATCTCGTCGGGGACGGCTGCGGATGTCAAATTGAAGCCTGGGTTAGATCACTGGGTGCTCGAGGAAACTACTGACGAGGTTTGGGCGGCGGGTATGGCCTCACCGGAGTGGATCGAGCTGGTGGCCGAGGCGGATCGGGGCGGCCGGAGTTGGGGGAGGAGACCTCCTCGGGGTCCTCCTGGTGGCTTGGCGGGGTTCTGGTGAGGAGTAGAGGTGGTGCGTGCTTGAGAACGAGCTCGGGACTCCATTTTATAGGCGATCCGAGGCGGTGGCCGTGAACGGGGATCTTCCGCGATGGTTATGGTGGTGCAGTGCTTGGTCGGGGAGTTTAGGGGGTTGGGCATCAACGTGGAGGTCCACGGGTTCCGTTTAGAAGCTAAACCAGGTTGGATTAGGCGCTCTTGGGTGGTTTCGACGGATCGGGGCGGCGCGGGCCCGTCGGCGGCAGAGGGCGTGTCATGTGCTTGCCGGGCCACGGCGATGGTGCTGCGGTGTGCGCTGGCATGCATGAGGCCACGCGGAGGGCTAGGGGGCGTTGGGCGGCGCCGGACGGCCTAGCGAGCTGGCGCTGGCTCCCGTTGGTCGCCACGGGTGGCTCTGCCACCGCAGAAGCTACCGGCGTCGGCGATGCTTGCCGCCACCGACACCTGCACCCGTCCAAGAGAGCATGCAGTGCTCTGGTCAATGAGGAGAGGCCGTGCGCAACGCGCCAGGGTGCACTGGTGATCGATGACAAGGCACTGACGAAAAATGACACTGACAAAACTCTGAACTCTGAATTTACTGAAAGTGTACAGGAACAATGCCGGCCAAGTGTTTGATGAAATGATTCAAGCATGATAAGAATTTTTCTGGGGCTGATCTTTGGTGTGGTGGCCTCTCAAGGCACATGGGGGCTGCCTGAATTTTGGTGGAATTTTTGGAGAAAGGAAAATATGAATTTCACCAAAAATGATGAATCTGGTCCAAACTTGCAGAGGTTGAAACTTGAAAATTTTGAAAAGAGGAAGAGTGGATCTTGATGGTTCTATGTTGGGGGTGCTAGGAACTATCTAGAGGAGTTGGTTTGAGATCAAAACTCAAAGGAAACCAGGTACTTCCTTTGTAACTCCTCTAGGCTTAGAATAATGGACAGAATTGTTTTTGGGGAAAAATAAATGAAATAAAATTCAAAAAAATGGGTTGGACCTATTGGAACAGAATGTTTGGGTTGCCCCAAAGTGGAGGGAGGGGTTTTGGAAGGATTTACCACATGAGGCATGGTAAAACCATGGGTGGTCTCAAAACAAAAGAGTAGCCCCAAAACCCATAGGGTTTCTTTTTAAAAGAAAATAAATTCCAAACATATATTTGAGATGGGAAAGAAATCAGAAGAAAGGTTTTTAATAACCAAACACCAGGGTTGAAGAAGATACAAAAATAAAATCCTTGCCATGGGGAAAAATTTGAGAGAGAGAGGTTTTTGGAAGGATTTAAATGACCTTCTTCAAATCAAATAAAGTTTTTGTTGAAGACTAAATAAAAAAAAATTGGAGTCTCACACTATGCTGACGTGGTCGTTGACCAAGTCCACTTGTCTGTGACACTAGGCAGCACTGGCTCACTGACCGGCGGGCCCACGCGTCAGGTTTAACCTGGACCATGTCTGTTGACCTGCTGAGGTCAGCATGACGCAATGCTGACGCAGTAATTGGTTTTCTGGATTTATTCTTTTTCACGAAATTCCAGAAAATGTCCAAAATTCCTAAAAATCATAGAAATTCAACCGTAACTCCGAATGAAATAAGTTATATATGAAAAATGATCAGAAAAATCCAATCTATCCGTATGCACTAGTTTCGTGCATATTTAAGCAACTTAAACCTGTTGTTTATATCAAAACATGATAATGCACTTTATTAAGTCATAGTTTCAATTTGAACTTGAACCTTGGGTTCAAACTAACTCAAACCCATCTGATTATAGTTGCATTAGCCCAACACACTCATTTTGCCATGTCATGATCATGTATTATATTGTGCATTGCATTGATTGTGTTTCCTTCTGTGTTGCCGGTATTTGTCCCCTCTCGATAGACGTGATACCGACGATGTGATCAATGACACCGAGTATATGGATCAATAATATCAACTAACATACATAAGCCAGGTCGCTTTACTTTTTTTTGGCTACAACAGCATCCTTTTTTTAGCCAGCATCTTGGCCCTTTCCGATGCATGCCACTTATGGTCCATCTATACAACTACTATTGCTGAATGCACATTCAGCCCGATTGGCATATTTGTAGGTCTGGCACAACAATCCAAATGAAATGTCTCCGAGTCTTATCAATTAATACAGACTTGTGCTCAAATAAAATTACAAACCAAAAAATAAAAAAAATTATTACATGATCTCTAAAACAAATGGTTTGATTGATTACATGAACAGACAACACAAAGGTTATTCAATGATGTAAAGTACATTTCACCTATGATTTACCAAGTAGGAATTTAATTTCCTTTTTTCCTTCAGGACCTTAACAATCTGGTCAGTCTCAGCTTGCTTCATTTTGAAATCCACAAAATATTTAATGGTTGTCTTGAGTACTGCTTGTGATTGTGTTGTTTGCTTCCTCAACATGTCAACTTCATCTCTAAGTGCAGAAGCAGAATCTCTTTCTACCACTAGTTTAGCCTCTAGAGCATCAGCAATTGGCAATTCATAATGCACGATTGGGCCGGTGCCACTGCTGTGGGATGATGCAATGTCCATGGGAACCCCACTCTTTGATCTTGGGCTAACCTGTTCTGCCACTGAAGTTCCAATTGGATTCAGAAAAGTTGAAGTTAGCAAAATATCTCAACTGGGAGTTATAACAGCAAATCAGTTAAACAAACAAGGAATTAAAGAGTTTCAATTGGATGCTGAAAAAGTAGTTATTAACATCATTGTAACCCGTTGTTGCAGCAGCAAAGCAGTTAAACAAATAAGTAGATATTTAAGTTAAGGCAAACAGGTAATTCTTAACAGTAAGTATCAAACACATAGATAGGCGCACTCTACAATATGATTAACAGGCTGTGGCATTATGTAATCAGTAGCAAACTAAATTAAGCCAAGCAACGTAATTGAACAATTTTTGCAATAAGTGGCTAACTAAAATTCCGAGAACCAGGTAACTGAACTTACGCTAGTTCTTTGTACAGGCACACTGCAACTTCTTTTTCGCTTCCAAGGTTGTACGAAGGAGTCCATGGCATCAATTGCTTGGATACGCAGTCCCAATAATTCTTTCTTCCCACACTGCATGGGCAAGTCGAATGGTTAATCTGGCAAGATGGTGCATCCTTGATATGTTATATGAGGACGTGTAGTCAGACTAGTTGTAGCCACACACATCACACTGGCTTTTACTGTATATTTCATGTGATTACTTTTGGCATATCGAGATCTAGGCAATCTATAATAGGATGAAAAGACTGGCATCCTTCACATTATTGGCGAACTCAGTTCATAGAAACAAGCAATTCAACCATTCTATGGGTAAATCAAAAGCGCCACTGGAATATTTTTCACTATCCAATCATACACGCAAAAAGGGGCGCTGCCACCATAGGGGCTGGTATGGGCGGCCGCCTCAGGTGGCTGGAAAGTGTGCACCTAGTTTGAGTCATCCAGGTTGGCCCATGCGAGTTTTGTTCGTCCCAAGCATGAGCAAGCAATGTATAAAATGAAGAAAAATGTTTCAATTTGGATGGGCCAATAACATAAGTGCAAGGCATGCCATATAGCAGGCTCGCGGCCCAAATGAGCGCCTCCCATATCGATCGACAGCAGGAAAAATCCCAATTCATTCGCTCCAGCCTCCAGTCTGGTTCGCTCCTAACCTAGCCGCTGCTGGACAGACCGACACATCACTTCCTCCGCCCTCATTGGAGGGCGGTTGCCGAGCTTCAAGCGAACGAAAGGACAAGAAGATGAAGATCCAACCCTGGATGTAGCCTGCGTGGGAGGCAGCAGCGGCAGCACGGGCATGGCATCGAGCTTGTGCAAACGTATAGTCGCAGCATGCAAGAGTAGCATGTGCAACGAGCAGGTACATCACATCCCTGATTATATCTAATTCAACTCTTCAATTTCTGACCAATAGTTAAACCTGACGATGTTGTAAAACTGCTTGCATGTAGGGAATCTATGAGAAAATGAAACCAATTTCTACTTATTTTATAACTCCCCCAATCAATACTGAACTGACTAAATCTGATGTATCTAATCAAGTTTCCGGTGCAAACATACAAGCTCATGTTGTTCTTGAGCCTGAAGTGTCTAATGAACAAACCGCTAATGAAGGATTTGATGCAAACATTTTACATGCTCCTAGTGATGAACATATAGTGTCTAATGAGGGATCTAATGCAAGCATTTTGCAAGCTCATTGAAGGATTTAGTGTCTAATGATGATCTACTATGTTGAGAGAGACAGAGATTTGCAGGCATTGATGACAAGCAAATTACAGTGCATTTTCATAGCTTGAGGAAACGTCGAGGCCATCTACCAGAAAGTCCCCGTATCATGACAACCTAGCATAAATACT
Source organism: Triticum dicoccoides (assembly GCF_002162155.2). Lineage (NCBI taxonomy): Eukaryota > Viridiplantae > Streptophyta > Magnoliopsida > Poales > Poaceae > Triticum > Triticum dicoccoides. The sequence continues at coordinate 145,745,424 of NC_041383.1, read as the reverse complement.
TTTCTAATCTGTTGTTTGAAACTATTGGCATACTTGTGCATGATAGATATATTGATATGCAGTTTGTGCACTGGTTATACGTGCAATTACACTTCGATATTTTCAGCCAGAGAAAGAATAATTCAAGCAGGTATAGACCATGTTTGTAGTCCTTGTACACCATGTTGCATTTTGTGTTTTTTGGTGCTTGCATCATTTAGTGTTTATAATCTGAACTACTTTGGATCATTAGCTGGTTTTCAAAGTGCATGTAGCTTCACATTTCTCAAGTTATGTTGATTTCCGGAGTGCAAGTGCCTTCATATTTATTAAGTTAAATGTTCGCCCTTGGTAACTTGAATTCGTGGATCAGCCACTTCACACAAATCATACACGAATGCCAGTACGAATTAAATGAAATGCAGGGACTTATGCTAGCTCGTTGTACAGGCTCATTGCAGCTCGCTTGTGCTTGGGATGTTCCATGTACAAGTCCATGTTACCACTTGCTTGGATGTGCAGGCCTTGTGCTCCTTGCATCCCCCTCTGCATTTTTGACACGGTGAATGGTTGATCAAATAAGAGGAATCGACCTTTATGTTGTACTGGAGGACAGATACTTACAAGATTATATGGGTGTGCAGGATGTGTACCAGATCCCGTAGCGCCGTCATGCTTCGCTAAAAAATGGATTTGCTTGTTTCAGATGATATCTCCAGAAGAAATAAGAGTTAAAGTCAGAGTTGCATAGGTGTGTAAGCTAAGAGAGCAGTGAAAGGATATCCAAACATCGTCGGAACAGTGCACAAGGGAGTGATGAGTGGATACCTAGTTCGGGCCAGCGTTTGGGCATACTCGCCTAGCTAGAGTGCAGGTCACTTCAGAGCCGTTGAGGGTGATGCGCTGGCGTTGGCTGGCCGCGCACGGATGCAGATCTTGAGTGGCAGCGGAGTGCTACGAGCGGTGGAAGAGACCGTTGGTGAAGCCCCAACGGCCTCGGGGGGCGGAGGTGCGACGATGTGCTTGGTGAAGTAGCCCCGGTGAGCTGGGAGACGGCGTCGGTGAAGCGCACCTGATGCGGTGGAACTCGATGTCTGTGAGGCACGTCGGTTGCGGCGGCCGACATTGTCGGTGGATCACCTAGTGCGGTGGACGAGGACGTAGCTGAGGTAGCTCTGGTGCGGTGGTGAAGCGCGACCGTCGTCTTCGTCATCGTCGTCCGGCACAGAGGTGGGGAACGGTGGGGAAAGAGACGAGATGAGGGGCGATTCGAACTTTGCTTGGGTTGGCGGCAAATTAGGGATTTGAGCAATCTGGGCGCGGAAGGGGACGATGGAGAAGAGAGATTTTGCAGGGCTGGAATTGGGGCCACCAGATATTTCAATTCGAAACGTCGAAGCGCAAACTTATTTTGTCATCATCCTTTTTTTGGGGGGTGGGTGGGTGGCTTGGTGCTACGCATCCGTCTGACACACGCGACCACCCCGACAGGACTATGCTTCGGTGCCTTAAGGCACCTTCCTTTGTGTCCACGACATGTGGGCCCAACAGGTTGCTTGCCCACATGTCAGTGACCCAAAGGCAGTTGCCTTTAAGGCACCGAAGCAGCGTCCACCCCGACACGACCTTGGTCTGCCTAGTGCGCCTACATTTGAGAATGCAAACGAATCTTCTTTCATTTGCAAACGAATCTGTAGATATTACCATGCCCATCTTTTCCTTGCAATAATTAGTCATTCGAAACGAGATACTCCCTCCGTTCACTTTTGTAAGTCATTTCAGACAACTTAAAATGACATGTTTTGCACATTGTCTGAAATGTCTTCAAGGTCTTATAAAAGTGAATAGAGGGAGTACTATAAATTAATTAATGAGGACTTATTTGGAAAAAAAAATTGAAACGGTACCCACGCTAATGTGGATTAGAGTGTGTGTCACATAATTAGTTATTTGAATTAGAGTGTGTGTCGCGTAGTTAGTTATTTGAATTAGAGTGTGTGTCACGTAGCAATCTCCAATTCTAACATGGATTTCACATTTCACTGTATCCATGCTACTTTTTTAATACATTTTCATATGTATATGATGAACACCATGGTAGTGAGAAAACTTTTGGATGGATTCAAACATATGACCTACAAAAAAGCACAACAAATTGAGTCAATGTCAACTTTTCAAAACTTAGTATGGCACGAATTCGAAATAATTACCCGTACGCCTAGTCCTCGGTTCAAATCTTACAATGTACACCGAATTGAAACATCGATATTAAGTCTAGTACTATGTACATTCAAATGTTGTTTTTAGCCCCCCCCCCCCGCACAAACGCTACATACTTCTTGTATCGGTCAATCTTCCTCTCCTAACCACCTTAGGAAGCTATCGGTTTCCAACACACATTAATTCTTTCT
>NC_041383.1:145713106-145742666 GCF_002162155.2 Triticum dicoccoides | reverse complement strand
CGCTAAATACATGCATTGCCTATCTAGCCCCCCAACCTCTCGTGCACACGCATGCACGTTGTATATCTAGGTCACTACCTGAGACTGTCTCTCTCTTTCTTCCGCACGGCGGGCCACACTCTCTCAAGGTCGCTCTCTTTATCTGAGTCTCGTTTAACCTCGTTTTCTTTCACACACAAATGATATATCTCCCTGTTTGGGACTCGATCGACACACTCTATACTATCTCACAGAGATTGTCTATCTAGTTCAGTCCATCCAAGCTGCCTCCACTCTTTCGACCTCATGGTGGGCAATGCTCTCTCTCTCTCTCTCTCTCTCTCTCTCTCTCTCTCTCTTTGTATATCTCGATTGACCTCGCTCTTTCTGGGACAAAAACAATATATCACCATGTTTGAGCCCAATTCGACCTATTCACTTGTATACTCTCTCATGCACATTGTCTATCTAGGTCACTCTCTCCAACCCGTCTCACTCTTCCGATCGCACGATGACCCTATGTGATCGGTTGACCTTGCTTCCTCCCACACACAAAATATATCTACATGTCTGTGACTGGATCATCTCTCTCTATCTTACAGCCCTCACCCTTGCCAAAATCTCAATCGAACAATATCTCTCCAGAGCATATATATTTGTTCAATGAATGTCGGACCACACTCACTTTGTCTCTCTATCTATATGTCTCTCGATTGACCTCGCTTTCTCACACCGTATCTTCCACGCGTTGAAGCTACTACCTCTCCATCCCTCGCAAAGCTGGAGCTATTTACATTGCGAGGGGCACTCCAACCATGGATTAATTTGTGTAGGCATTTATTCCGGTCAGTTTAGATTATATTTTCGTAGTATCCGGCCCACAACTACTCCAAACACCGTTGCAACCCACGCAACTCCCCTAGTTGATTTCCCTCTAGCTCGGTCAACGCTCTCTCGCATGTCTTTTCTCGCCTTCAACGTCGCACCATGGTATTATTGAAAAAACTATGTTGTTCTCTTTAATTATTATAAATAAGCTACAAAACTACATAGCGATAGTCCACTTGGAATGGAACATATTTCGACCCACAAATTAAAGTGCTACAAACTACACACCAAGTGGCCCACATGTCATGAAACAAATTTGGACCCATATACAAATTAAAAAATAAAGGATGAGGATCGAACATGCGACCGGGCCTTCAAGCTGCACGTCAATAGGCAACATACATAGAATAGCAATGTTTGTTATACCCCCCTTTGTTCACATAATGTTTTTATATTACCACAACCTAATTCATGGATAACATGTAATATTATTTTTAGTACTATTCGCCTTCACTTACTGGTGGGTTCCATGTGTGCTCTCTCTCTCTCCTCCCCTTCCGCGTTTAGACACACGGGCAAACAGGAATAACTCGCGGGCGATGTTGCCGTTGACCATATCTGGACGCGTTCACAAGTCACGGCACCGGTTTCACGTACTAGCAGCACTAGTCAGCGTGTACGTGCAATGCACGTTAATTTGGAAGTATATTAAGTGCATGCGGATATTAAGTACTAGGATATTATTTGAGTGTTGTTATGTGATTAGCACTATTTTTGGCATGAAATTAACTGCACGCTAAACGTGTTGAGCACTCGACATTGAAGCAGTCTAGGTCGTTGGATGACAAGGAATACATGTGGCTTGATGACGTTTTATATTTAATTTGATACGACTCTAGCAGAACATTCAATCGATCAAACCATAGATTTCGTTCAGCCTGACTCTGGCTTTAAATTATACGACGATTGATATAAAATAAATGGAAATGATAAACATTCGGATTTTAAGCATGGCAATCCAAACGTTTTTCATGGCAAATTTAGATTACGCGGCGGGGGCGGGGGCATCTCGCGGTGGGAAGCGGCTCCTCTGCCGTGCTCTATGTGTCATCGGGCCATTGTCTGACGGCGACAGCGGCGTCTTGCATCGTCGTTGGCATACTCCTGGATGTTGGCATAGCTTGAAAGAAGGCCAAAATGTTCTGGACTTCGGAGCGAGTCAGCTGGCGGGAGGAGGCGACTGGCTTTGGTGTAAGGAAGCGGTCGACGGCGGCCATCCATGCCGCTGATGGGGTCACTCGCACCCGCGTGGGGACAAGCGCTGTCAGCGGCGCGGCGGAGACATTCGTGTGCACGGGCACCAGCACGGGCACGCACGTCAGTGCACACATGCACTGGCAGGTGCACGGGCACCGACACGGGTGTGCGGGTCAGTGCACGCGCAGGAGCATGCGCTGGCAGGTGCACGGGTATGTGAAAGTCGGCGGGGACCTCGTGGAACCCTGTGGGATCAAGCTCAGCGACAATGTGCGGCTCCCAGCCCATCAATGCCATGGGGATGGGCGCTGGCGCAGTCGGGGTGACGTGAGCCGGAACGGGAGCGGGGACAGGCACGGCGTCTTCCCACGAGGCCAGTTCAAGCTCATCCCAAAGCGCCTTATGTTCTTGAGACTCCGGCTGGGTGTCTTCCTCAGGAAACTGGAACACTAAGGGCAGACCATCGTGATGCGGCATGGTGTACGTTTAGGTCAGGCTAGTTGGAGGTAGACGACAGGAGAATCGGAGAGGAAGAGAGAAGATTGTAGCGATACCGGGTAGTGTGGGGTTGATTTTAAATTGCGGCGCCAGTGACATTAAAAGTGGGAGCAGTTGGGACGACGGTGGGCGGCGGGGCCTGGTCAAAGGGCTCGCCTCCCGGTGAGCTTGCACAGCGGTCTGCTCGCACGCCTCCCTGACAGCCGGCGCAGCGGTCTGCTCACGCCTCCCGTCGACTCACATGCTTGCTCGGAAGGCACCTGCCGATGAGAAGCGGGGACTCGTGGCGGCACGTAAACGCCCACGGTTTCAATAGTGAAAGCGTTCGCCTTAACATGACAGGTCTTTGTTCCAAAATACCTTGGCTCTTCATTTGTTCAACTTGTCATAAGCAGCTTGTCTCAAATTGAAGAAAAAACTTACAAAGTAATATTTGTGCCATATCACGTGACCATGCTCAGTTTCAAGAATTTATGCTCACTTTTGGATTTTCTGAAATTTAAGATCCAGGATTCGAAACAATATCATAACCTGCATCATGCAATAAATTTTCAAGCCGTACATCTGTCGTTGTATTTCTTAAGAAAGGATTTGGTCAAACATTTTGCTTAGTTAGACTTCAGACAAGTTATATATGTGGAGTAAAAGGATAATCCCTCGGTACGAGTGCATTGTCTGATATATTAACTCAAGTAGTAGGCACAAACAAACGGGCTCAATTCTGTGCTCATCCTGGTGTAGTAGTAGTAGTACTAGGCAATGCAGTTGACGGGTGACCTTGACGAGCGGCGACCAAGGGAATTGAACCGTGCTCGACATGGTAGGTAACGTTGTCTAGTTACTAAAGCGTCCCTCCGTTGTTCATCGGTAGTCATTATGGACGGGGGATATGAGGGGAATTTCCTAGGGCTGGAATTCTGTCCGCTAGATATTTCGACTTGAAACACTGAGGCTCGACTAGTTGGGGTTGCCTAATGTGCGTACCACGCACGCCACCGAAGGACACGAGCCTGGTTTTTTTATTTTTTTAGGATCAACACAAGCCAAGGTCTGGCTGGTACGCCGTTGGGTCCTACCATTCGAGAATACAAAAGGAACCTTTTAAATTGCCGAACATATCTATGTGTATTACAATAACCATATTTTCCTTGCAAATACTAATCTCAACGTGGTAATTGATTTACGACGAGTTGTTGAATTAGAGTGAGTTTGTGATATAGTGATCTCAACGTGGATTTCACATTTCATGGTATCCCTATTAAGTTTTCAAATGCAAATTCAAATTTAAAAGATGAACAATATGGAGGTGAGAAAACTTTGTATGTATCAAGCATATGACCACACACACACACACACACACACACACAGACACACATGCACGAACACAACAATAATCCAATAAGTATAGTGCATCTATTTTTCCAAACCATGCATGTATGACACGAATTCAAAAATACTCCTTCGACTCCTATATATTAGTCTTTTAGAGAGTTCAACAAGTGACTACATACGGAGCAAAATGAGTGAATCTAGACTCTAAAATATGTCTATATACATCCGTATGTGCCAGTCCATTTGAAACCTCTAAAAAGACTAATATTTAGGAACGAAGGGAGTAAAATGTAAGACATCCTTGGTCCTCAGTTCAATATTTAAAATGAACATGAAACTGAAACATGAATATTAAGTCTAGTACTACATTACATGCAAATGTTGAGTTTAGGCGGAGCTATGAGTGTCAGGGGTCAACCCCTCGACCTTAGATAATATTGTGGAGCTCTATTTAGGCTTGTTTAGATTATATTTGTCCCCACCCTCCCAACCACCGATTGGTTGTGCACCCCCCACCCCTCCTCCCCAGGAGAATATCATGTGCCCCCATACCTTAAACGCTATATGCCGATACAAGTTGCTTGGAGCTTGTAGATCTGAGATATAGCAGATCACATGATGTGTTTTAATATTTTTACAGGAAACCTTGATGAGTTTGAGAATTTCACACAATTTGTACAAAAACTACTCAGATGCCCTTTGATCCCATATCCAACGACCTCGAAGCTCGTATCACCGTAGCATCTAAGATGAAGGAGGATATCATATTCTCCTGTATGTAAGAATATCATGTGCTACCACACCATAGATGCTTTGGTGATACAAGCTCTTCAAAGGTGTTGGATTTGTGACCCAACACCTCCTCGGTGGTTCGAATGTTTTTTGTAGAAAAGCCCCAAAAGAGTTCGGCCACTGCTTACAAGAACAAAGACTGCTCAGATGCCATTGGATCTTAGATCAAACGACCTCCAAGCTTGTATCACCGTAGCATCCAAGCTGCGATAGCACCTTATGTTTTCTCGCACGGGAGAATATGAGGTTCTCCCACACCGTAGATTCTATGGTGATACGAGTTCACTGAGATCTAAGGGCCCACAGTAGGAGGTTTGAATGTTTTTGCAATATACGGCTGATAGAGTTTGGGAAATGCTCAGAAAGTACAAGTACTAGGCATGTGCCATCTGATCACTGATCATACAACCTAGATGCTCATTTCACTATAGCGGGTAATTAAGCTACGGGGAGCACCTAATATGAGCAATGGGGAGCCGTTGGATCGAAGATGCAGCAGCACACACAAGGCCTGAATGTTTTATTTGCAAAAAAACTTTGGAGAGTTTGGAAATTGCGCATAATTACAAAGACTACTCCCAAGCCACTAGATCTCACTTCCAACGGTGTAAAAACTCGTATCACCATATTATCTAAGCTGCGGGGTGGGTGTGATATTCTATGCCGCTGTCATTTTTGTTCATAAACTTGTAAAATATGTGTAACTCATGCCGTTACTTGTCTAACCGCCCAAAGTGTTTGTTCAAAAAAACCATCCTACACTGAAATACCGGAACAACACACGGGGGTCCCACCTGTCATTAATCAAATTTGGACCTAAAACTAGAAAATCTGAAAGACGAGATTCAAACTGGCAACCTGGACTACAAAGCGTAAGTCGATAGCCTAAAAAAACAAACGGTTGTTGGCTTTGTCCCATAACTTGATTTTATACAGTACTTGCATTGAGTAGAGTAGAGGGAGTGCCTCGTCAACATGTGCATGACCGTTGTCTCACTTACTAGTGGGTCCCAGGTCTGCGATCTCAATCTCTCTTCTCTCCATCATCTAACCTTTGCACGGGCACACACGAAGAGCGGCGCTAGCTTGCCGTGGTGTTATTACAACTAAAAAAAGGTTGGAAAATAGAAGAATCGCCTAGAACAAGAGACGTTGTGGCTGGTTGAGACGGAGCTAACCACATCTATCCTCCGTGCCATGTTTGCATGATGAAACTTTGTGGCTAGTGGGGTGTTTTCGACCGGTTGGTTGGGTCCCGAGGTCGAACCATAGGTACTACGTCTGATACAGTATATTTTTACATGCACATTTTTCCTCCGTGTTGAGACGTGGCACACCCTTCCGCGCAGTTTTGGGGTCCTCCCGGGTGGTGCACGCATATATTCTTCCTGACGTGGGACGCCCTACCGCGCGTTTTCTGGGTCCTCCTCGGTTGTAGAGCCGAAGCATGTAAATGAGTCGTCAAATCACGAAAGACCACTTTTCCCGCCGAGTACATTAGTGAAGCACGGTGGCTAGCTAGTTGGGCTAGTTCGACCGATTATCTAGGCCACCGCCACATTTGTTTTTTCACCCCCTTTTTATCTACTTGCTGGCAGGTAAATTTAAATATCCACCGCAGCGTTGCTATGGTGTTTGGGTGTGGCAGGATTTTTAATTTTTTGATTGACGGGAGCAGGCATGGCATGATTTTTAATATTTTGATTGACGGGAGAAGGCGCGGCAGCAATTAGTCACGATGACTCCGCCTTTAAAACCCACTGCTCCCTGATGTGATAAGTCGTCGACTGGTGTTTTACCGTGGTGAAAACCAAAAGATTCCCCGCTCCTCGGCTGGCTCCCGCCGCCTTCCCGTAGATTGCATTGCCTTTCAGCTGTTTCGCCCCCTTTGCTTCCTCTCCCCATTGCTTCTACCTGGTGCCATGGCGGCGCAGCAGATCTCGGAGTCCGAGGTGAGGCGCCTGACACAGGAGCTCCATGCCAAGTATGTGAAGCTCAGGGCCAAGGACGTGGAGCTCCGTGAGCTCAAGGAGGAGAGGAGTGCCATGGTCCTCCGTTATGTGCGGGAGTTCATGGAGCTTCAAAAGTGGCAGGCGTCCACCACAAAGATGCTCGAGGCGTCGGCGGTGTTGCTGCAGAAAGCGGGAGATACTATAGGCCGCCAGGGGAGCCAGCTGGAGCGCGAGCAGGCCGATCATGGCGAGGTCCAGGATCGCCTCAGCCACTTGGTGAACCAAGTTGCCACGCACGTGTTGCGGCTGCACGATTCCTACCGTCGTGCCAGCGCGACGATGCCCGCCGTCGGGCTAAACACGTTCGACCACATGGTCGAGTTCAACGAGCTGCGACTTCCTGACCTGGTCTCCTTCTTCACCTATAACTCCAAGGAGCTGAGCCGTCTCCGCGCGATGGTGGGGGCTGAGCTGGACAAGGAGGGGTTGCGGGCTGCCGTCGCCATTGCCAGGCGAATCCTTTCAGGGCTCCTTCACGGAATCCATTCGTGCCATTGGACGCCATCTTTGATGAGCTGGCTCCCGTCAACCGGGAGCAGGCTCTGCGGGCGGTTGCACCCTGCATCACCAACATCGTGCGCCTCGAGAAGCAGAGGGACTTCCGTGGTGTTCAGGCGCCCTCCGCATGGGCATGTCCATGTCTCGGCGCAACATGACCGTTGGATCAAACTCAGACGATGCAGATCAGTCACTGTAGCACAAAGCGTGTGGGTGTGTTTGGTTGCATTCTCATCTCAATATAGTTGTTTCCTCTTCGTGTATTTTTGTCAACCTACTAGTGTGGACTCATGCACCATTCATGCACTCTGCCAAACACCCAAAAGTGGGTCGACAAGGGAACTTTTGCTCCCATCCCATGCACCCTTCATACACCCTACCTAACACTATTCGTGCTTCATATGGTTCATTTTTCGTGGAGTAATGTAGCACCATACTCTCCGTGCGCTGTGGACCTAGTTCTGTTAACATTGATCTCACCGTTCATTCTCGACCAGACAGTCAAAAAAGCGGTACTATGTTACATATAGGAGTAGTTGACATGCGCACAACATCATTTGTTATCGTCATATCTTACTACACTAGCAACAAGATTGTGTAGTACTGACGTATGAACCACTGCACATGCCTAGTAGTAGGAGCACTGTGTATGTTCAGGTGGTTGCCGTGTTTTGCACTCCTCCATCATAAGAGTGGAAATGCTTATTGTAATCATTTTTTTCTTTAGAAAAACAGTGGACACGCTCTACCGTGTGGATCCTCCTCCAGCCATGCACTAAATTACCCACTTTTGCCGATGTGTGGGACAGCCAGCACCTGGGGCCACCAGCCATGCACTAAATTACTCTGTAGTAGAGTGACGGTAGACTACCCCGATCGAACCACCGCAGTAATGCCCAATGAGCCGTCAAATCACAAAACCCCCTCCTTTCTAGCAGTAATTTGGACGGACGAAGCAACCATCATTTCACTCTTCTCTCTCAGCTTCCTCTCTTGAAGAAAACCCCCACTCGCTTCGCTTCTCCCTCATCTTGTTCCTCCTTTCACCCTTCTCTCTCAGCTTCCTCTCTTGGATGGACGCCGGAGCACCGGCCGACGTGATGTCTATGGCTCTGGCCAAAACCGTCGAGGCTCATGGTACGAAGAAGCGCAAGCACCCCACCGAGACTACCGCAGACAAGCTCAAAGCCATCGCCATGTCCAAGCCCCCCTCTCCGGGATCCCTCATTAAGCAAGTCCAGGTAATGTCTCTTGTTGACGATCTTTTTCTCGATCTTGATCGTGTTTTTTCATCTAACACATAGTACTGGTACTTCCTGGGTGATCTTGCATGTGATTTTAGTGTGCCATGACGGTTCTAAATTCCTCTTTTGACCAAAACATGTGAGAGGTTGACACTAATTTCTTATAGATTACTTTCAACTACTCCCTCTGTCCCAAATTTCTTGTCTTAGATTTGTCTAGATACGTATGTATCTAATACTAAAATGTGACTTGATACATCCATATCTAGACAAATCTAAGACAAGAATTTTGGGACGGAGGGAGTACTTTATGAACATCAATGCTACCTTTTAAGAGGGTATATATGCCTCAGTAACTTGTGTTATGGATATTGCAAGTAATCCCTCTACTCTCATGCCTTTGAAGATATGTTCTAGTGTCTTTGTTCACTCATTTCTTTTTGTATATGTAGTCATATATGGAGTATAATATCGAAAATCATCTTATATTTCTGAACGGAGGTGGAGATGAAGTTCTCAATCATGCCGTGTGAACTGGAAGACCTGATGATGAGTTCGACTGCTGAACTATCCAGCTGCTGTGTCCTTGTCGCCACGTGTCCTGAACTAGCGTTTTCCTGTAGCATTATTGTCAGGCGTGTTCTCGAGGCTATACTTGACCACAACAATTTCCTGGTTGTGCCTTCAATTACAAAGGGTGTGGTTCTTGTAAAGCTTTCCAACAAATCTGATGCGGCCTGTCTTCATCATCATATTTATGAGTGGAAAGACCACTCTGTTAGGTTCTCCAAGGTTGACAAGATGGTGATGGTGCATGTAGACATCTCACACGAAGTCCATGGCCTAGTCAGTTATGCGGGGTTCATCCCGTAGGTCGGTGGCAAGAAATAGTCTGTAGAGTTTAGTTAGTGCAACTTTGCTTGTTTGTAGTAAGTACTATTGTTCAGTACTTGATTTGTCTTTGTGAACCCTGTATTGTTTATTAGTACTGCCGCTTTTGGTGTGTGGTCAGTCCTGAGATCGGTCTATGTTAATGTCTGTCACTCAATTCAGTCTGTATATTTTGAAGTATCCAGATCATATTTTTTGTGAGGACGGTTTATCAATTATGGTTACACTCGAATATATGTTTGCATTGTAGGGTTTATCGCACCCACCAGGATTTGCAGTCCCATCGATGTTTAGTCCATACGATTTGTCACGACTTTGGACTGTCCTGCTTGTGGGAGTAGGCGAGGCCCCTGCATGCCACGCGTAGTTGGACGATCAATCTTCTGTTTAGTACTTCAACATAGTGATTTCCTGGTAAGGATTCACTCGTGTCACATCAAGTAAATCTTATTGATTTACTGTCTAAATCTTATTGATTTGATGTCATGTTTTCTTTCTTTTCCTGCAATTTTACGATGCAGGTTTTGCCATGTGACATTCATCACAGAATAAACCGTTTGGTTTGCTCTATGATGACTATTTTTGCAGGTTTCACTTCTTATGTCGTGTCAGTAACGAAGGCACTGTCCATCACTTATATTACTGGAAAAAATTGGATTAGTCTGTAGTCTGAGTACAAGCTGAATCCCTATGATGAACTGTAGTTTGGTTTAACAAAAACACCACAATTATTCCTTCTCGCGTTTAAAAGAAATGAAGAAAAAACTGGATCATGGTCACGGATCGTAGTCAAGTTAGAAAGCTGATCATAGTAGGCCAGACACGATCGCCGTTGTCTTGCACATAGGTACCACCTTCAGCAACGGATCGAGCCCCGACAGTTGCTCTAGCACTGACAGCGGCTGCAGCTCAGTCTGATCCAGCTGAGGATTGGGTACCGACCGCGTCAGCAGATCAGTCTAATCTACCGGAGGATCGGGCATCGACACCGGCACCTGCTCCGACACCTGCACCAGCTCTACAAGGAGCACCATCTCTGGCAGCAGTGGCGGCTTCGGCACCTGCACCAACATTTGCACTTGCATCTGCTCCTGCCCGTGCAGTTGCACCGGCAACAGACTGGGTTCCAGTTCGCACTTCATATACCAAAGTCCTTACAAAAACCGACATGTCCACCTTCTTGGTAAGCATTGGCCACCCAAGTGCTTCGTTCTTTTTTCCTTCCATGTTGTTTCACATGATTCACTGTGTTGATCTAACTGTTTGGGTATGTCTTCTTGTTTGCAAACAGAGAATTCCTAGAGCAACGAGGGAGTCGTTCAACAATCCGGGCGACAGCGGCCAAGTTTCTCTTACCATGCGCAGCCTTGGTGTGAATGAACCTGCTCAATATATCGTAAGTACAAAGGATGGTCGCATGATGATTGATGCAAAAGGATGGTCAAGGTTCAAATCTAAATCATATCTTGTGGTAGGGGATGATGTCAAAATCGAACTTTCTCGGCAAGGAGAGCTGGTCCAAATCAACTTTGAAATTCTTCAGTAGCAGCACACAACTACTGAACTGATCTATCCTCCAAGAGATTTTGATGTAATAATCTGGCATGGTGAAACAAGTGTCCTGTGTGTATAAGTAGTACGATAGTATTATTTATCACATGGTATATCGCTGATAGAATTGCAACTCTGGTTGCTGGTTAGGAACTGTCGTTCGATTTCATTCCAACAGCTGTCGTGCTTTATTCAATTTTGTGTATTCGCCTTGCGACATCATCTAAAACCAGCGCCCTACCGATCGCTTGCAATATGAAAAGCGCTGAGGTAGAACACATGGGCCCCCAAACATGCAGGATCGGCCTGCGGCCCAAAGTCCAGAACCATGAGCCTATCTGAGTATTATATTCTCAGCTGAACCCCCATAAAAAAAGTTGAACCCCCATAATGCCCGTGCGTTGCAGAGGGAGTATATTTCTCGGTAAGGTGAGCCTGTCTGTGATATAAAAGATTTGTATATTTCTTTACAGAGGGAGTATCTCTCTGTCAAAAAATATATTTATGTGTAACTAGTTACTCCTGTCTTTCTACTTCCTTTGGCTGATATGTGGGGCAACCGGCAACGGGGTCCACGTGCCATATGCACAAATTAGAGTGCACAACTTCACGGTAGACACACCCCGGTCGTAGCGCCAAAGTAATGCCCAATGAGCAGTCAAATCACAACCCCCGTTTCCAGCTTTAGCAGTAAGCTGGACGGACGAAGCGACAATATTTCATTGGGCCAGAATCCCCTTCTCCCTCATCTGCTTGTTCAGAGAAAACCCCCTCTCGGCGATTGCATAGGGTTTTCTCATGGAGAACTAGGTACGAATTATTCATCCATCCCCAATAAATCCAAGTCCCTTGGTCGCAGGTAATCCTAGGATGGCAGCCGCCGCCGTTGATGCATTTTTCTTCCTACCGAATCTAGTGTGTTTCATTTGCAGTGCCCAAAGTGGGAGGACCCTACAAGTTTCTGCACCCTCGGCGAGACACCACACTTGTTCCTTCTCATCCTAACACAACATTTTGAAACGCGCACAGTATGTTCCTAGAATCCACTTTTCTATTCGGGAGGGTAGTTTTTTTTAACATGCTGTGTTCTCATATTATTTTTCCTGCAGTGTATTATTTGCTCTGCCAGAACACATGTACTCAAGATGCTCGGCCTTGCCATAACTTAATACACTAGTTTAATGGTCACAGTGAAGACAAGCCATGGATATAAGTTCCGAGTTGGGTTCATGAACCAAGAAGATCGCTGCTTTTTTTATGGCCGAACTTGGATAAACTTTCTCAAGTGTTACGGACTGAAAGTTGGCGCACGAATGTTGATGGAAATAGCAGAACCTGGTCTCATCTTCACTGCGATCTTCCACCCCGACGTCATTCCAATTGTTCATCCATGTTAGTTTTGTATCTGGTTCTTGCTTGTTGCCTCGATTACTTCTTAATCCACCTATTCTGTCTAACTAATCACAATTTAACTTTAGAAGTAGCAACGAATCTCTCACGAAGATGGTACTTCTAACTAATATTTTCTTATAATTGGTGGCACGTGTAGGTTTTTTTAGAGTTAAGCAGTCTGCTCGTTTGTTACTCTGTAATAACTCGGCTATTACTGATGGCACTGAAGTTGATAGGATCGACATCCACAAGTTCCTAAACTTTATTGATTGTATTCAGGTCCTTGTGGGGCGTTTCAATGGTGGAAGGCCACGTGCGATATGTGTGCCACTGCTGCATTCGTTGAACAGGTCCAACTGTGTCGAGAAACTTATGGTACGAGCTGTTTTCTGTTATATATGTTGTTCATAAAATATTGCTTAAACACAGTTTTACAGCTGCGATCTTCTTGAAACAGGAACTGCCCAGTTCTACTGTTCCTATACAGATGCCTGACCATGGTCGGGTCAGACTTGCGCTTGGTCACAACATGATGTTTATGTCGACCTACTCAATTCCCATTGGAGTTGAAAAGATACTTATTCATGGGTGGTCTCAAATAATGAAGGCCCGTCCATCTTGGAGAATAGGACAAAAGATTATGTTCATGCTTTTCCATGGCTCTAAAGCGAATATCCTGTTTATTGACCACATTGCAAGATGAAGCCGCTTTCAGAAGGTTGTGGATGCGCGGGGTGGCGGATGGGCCTTGTCCTGGGGGTTGGAGGCCTCACCCTTGGTTAACTGTAGGAAAAGTAGCAATGTTCGAGGCGTGCTTTGTATGGTTGAACCCGTATAAGTACTCATACTGCTTTCAGCTTTGGTTGTTAAGTGCCCCTGCTGGTTTCAGTTAAGGTTCCTAAGTACTCCTGCTGATTTTACAGTCTGTCGTGTTTCTTCAGTCCTGTCTTCCTCCACCCGCCAAAACCAAACCAGCGCCGGTGGGGCCGCCTGCTTCCGCCTCCCACGGCTGGCTGCGCCTCAGCGCACGCATCGCCGCCCCACCGTCTCCAAAATTGTTAACGCCGACATCCTCCGCACGCTTTGGTGCGCTCGCCGCGGCGCCGCCCTCTCGCATTGTCAACATGGTCGACAAACAACAGGAATCGGCAGAAGTACGTGGAGAGGATGACAGTAGGGGCCCACCACGTTAGCGTATGGAAAAATAAAATGCTTCCTCCTAGTGTTTTCCTGACATCTGGGACCCACGACATTGTGAGTATTATAGTCAATAGACAAGAGAACAGCGCAAGATCGGCTGACATGTGGGACGTAGCTACTCGAGCAGTATTTTTTTGTTATTGTTGAGACGGAGCAGGGTTTGAACTGGGTTGTGGCCCGTCTAGCCCAGGCTTATATTTTGTGTTCACCATGTGACCAGCCCAGTTATTTTTTCTTTGTGAAAATGAGCCGAGTTTATTTTTTCTGAAGAACACCCAATCCAGGCCTACTTATTTTTCTATGCCCTGATGGGCTGCAACTCTTTCAAGACGCCTGCAAATCTCGAAAGTAATATTAAATGGGTTGTAAATATAAAAACAGATGACAAATTGGCAATTACTTTATAATTTCTGAATTTTTTCACATTTTCAGATCCCATTTCACTCGGCATTAACCTAATTTAAATATATCTTCAAAGTACTTTGAATCTGGCTCAACATTTCGGTATTAAAAATAGTTTGGAACCCACAGAAATATGCGAAATTGGCCCTGACCAACCAAAAACACGACTGCAATACATTGCATAAGAAGTTGCCATGAGCTATATATAAATTACTAAAAAAAGGGGGAGTGATCTGACTTGTGGGCCTATTTAGTTGACGCGTATGCAAGATTTTTTTAGTTATTATATACGTCAACAAACGATTCTAGCAGATGTAACCGTTGGATGTCAATCCAACGGCCGTCGTGTTTCTTCAATCTCTGATCTTCTTGCTCAAGCCGCCAAAGCAGCGCCGGTGGGAACGCCTGCTCCTGCCTCCCGTGGCCGGCTGTGCTGCCGTGCAGGTCTCAGCGCCCCTACTACTCCCACCGCTGGCCAGGGCACCCCTCTACTCACCCACACCCCCTGTTATTCTGCGGCGACGGCAGCCTCACACCGTAGCCGAACCGGTGAACCCTCGTACTCTTCTCCGCACGGGCTTCCACTGCCGCGTCTTCCCATTGCTAGGCCTTGCCGTCGTCCACCGCCGTGGTGCTCTCGGTGCGGCGTGGTCAATGTGGTCAACGACCGACATCTATCAAAAGAGTACTATACATGGAGAGGCTGACAGCTGGGTCCACGGCAGCCGTAAGGAAGTGCCTCCTTATTACGCGGAAAATAATTATTCTTCCACCTGATAGTAGGGACCCACCGGACGAGCCACCAGTATTTCGCGAAAAAAACCTTTCCTCCTGACTGCTGGGACCCACCGGATGGGCCACCGTATTTCGCGAGAAAAATGTCCCCCCCGCTGTCAGCTCGGACCCACCGAAAGTGCCTCCTTATTATGCACAAAGAAATGAATACTCCCCCTGCTAGCTGGAACCCAGCATAGTGAGAGGCTGACTTGTGGGCCTACCAAGTTGACGGGGATGGAGGGCTTTGTAAACTTAGTCAATATGAACAATTCTAGCTCCTATTACCGTACGATGTTCATCCAACGGCCGTAGTGCTTCTTCAACCTCTCGTATTCTTACTCCAGCCACCGAAACCAGCGCCGGTCGTGCCGCATGCTCCTACCTCCCATGGCCGGCTGTGATGCCGCGGAGGCCTTACCGCCCCCTACTATTCCCACCGCTGGCCAAGCCATCCCTCTACTCACCCACACTCCCTGTTATTCTGCGACGACAGCAGCCTCACACCGCAGCCGAACCAGTGAACCCTCGTACTCCTCTTTGCATGGGCATCCACTGCTGCGTCTTCCCCGGCTCCGAGTTGTCCCCTTCCTAGGCCTTGCCGTCGTCCACCTCCGTGGTGCTCTCGGCGCGGTGTGGTCAACATGGTCAAGGAATGACTTCCATCGGACGTGGACTGTACGTGGAGAGGCTGACAGCTGGGTCCACGCCGCAACAAGGAAGTGCCTCCTTATTACATGCAAAAAAATTATTCCTCCACCTGACAGCGGGGACCCACTGGATGGGCCACTGTATTTCACGAAAAAAAGTTTCCCCCTAACTATTGGGACCCACCAGCTACATCTTCGCATGCAAGGAAGTGCGTCCAGGCAAAAAAAACCGATTCGCCCCCTGACTGCTGGGACCCACTAGCGACATGTTCGCACGCAAGGAAGTGCCTGACAGTCGGGACCCGCCTGGTCGAAGCGTACGTAGCATTGTCATTCTAGTCGTGAACGTGTACATAAATATGTACTGGTGGATGTAGAGGCACGCACGTGTCGTAGTAGAGGCACGCACGTGTCGTAGTAGAGGCGCGCACATAGCATGTACGCGTATGTACAGCGGCCAGGGTGCAAGAAAGAAAATACGGCCACGTATGTGTACATATGGGCGGGGTCTCGAACGCCTACTTGCGCATAGGTACGGCGAGGGCTCGTGTACATGGCTGGGTCGGAACGGAGAAACAACGCCGTCGTCGTGTTCATGGGGAGGCAACGGAATGCGTCGTGTTCATGGGGAAGCAACGGAATGCGTCGTGTTCATCGGGAGGCAACGGAACGCGTGGGAGCCAACCAGGTGGGTCGGAACGGAATGCGTGGTCAAGTTCATCGGGAGGACTTGGACGGAACAGGCGATGGAAACGAGGCCTGGCGTACCGCAGAATGGAGGAAACGGACCTCCTACGGTCAAAACGGTGGTCCTGTTGATTGGGAGGGGTGTGGTGTACCGCAAAATGGAGGAAACGGACCTCCTATGGTCGAAACGGGGGTCCTGTTGATCGGGATGGGTGTGGCGTACCGCAAAATGGAGGAAACGACCTCCTACAGTCGAAACGGGGGTCCTGTTGATCGGGAGGGGTGTGGCGTACCACAAAATGGACGAAACAGACCTCGTACGGTAGAATCGGGGGTCCTATTGATCAGGAGGGGTGTGGCGTACCGCAAAACGAATGAAACAGACTTGTGTTGGAGTGCTACGGTCGAAAATGGGGGTCCTGTTCATCGGGAGGGGTGTGGCATACCGCAAAACGAGACTCCACGGGATACTGTTCATCTCCACCGTCGACCTCCTCCAGCCTCCACGGGCTACCATCGACTTCCTCCAGCCTCCACAGGCTCCTGTTCACCCAGCCTCCACCGCGCGCTACTCCACCGGCTACTATTCAACCAGCCCTCCACGGGCACCCCTCCACCGTCTAATGTTCATCCAGCCCTCCACACCACGGGGTCCTGTTCAACCACCCCTCCACGGGCACTCCTCCATCGTCTACTGTTCATCCAGCCCTCCACACCATGGGGTCCTGTTCATCCAGAGGCAACACCACCGCTCAGTGTTCATCCACCCCCCCCCCTCCCGCAATGCTCACTGTTCATCCAATCGATCGGCTTCAGTTAGCAGCAGTAGCGAAGGAATCGCTCGATCGGGTTTAGTTAACAGCCATCGATCGATCGCCCGGGTTCAGTAACTCGTAGCCTGCAGTGCAATCGTTCGGGTTCAGTTAGAGACCAACGCCTCGCTCGGGTTCAGTTAGAGCCAACGCCTCGCACACATGCACGTACCTTACGAGAAAAACGTGCATGGATCGGCCCCCGACCTCCCACCATAACTAGGAACTCCCCGAAATTTTCCTCCCCCTCGCTTCTACCACGGTTTTTTCCGTCATGGACGGCCCAAAGAATGTCATGCAGCTACGTCTCCGGCCTGCCCAGGACGAAAAGCCCATTTTCTGTCATGATTTTTTGTCATAGAAGTAGGAGCCCACCACATCTATGATGATACCGGGTTTTGTCACAATTATCGTCATAGAAGTGTCATATGTATGACAGAATTTTTTTTTGTTTGGCCCAAAATGTCACAGATGTGTCTTTTTTTTGTAGTGAGGTCATGACTTTACTTAATGTTAATCCCACTATTTTGGAAGAGTGCCAACTTTGCATACATGTGCATCGTGTTAAGAATATGTTTTGTGATAGCTATATTGTTGAATTTTCTTATGATCCTACATGTAATTATTATGAGAGAGGAAAATATGGTTGTAGAAATTTTCATGTTACTAAATTACCTCTCGTTATGTTGAGATTGCTATTGTTTCTTTCCGCTTCCTTGCATATGCTAGTTTTTGCTTGCCTTGATAATTTGTTTGCCTATAAGATGCCTATGCATAGGAAGTATGTTAGACTTAGATGTGATTTTCATATGCTACATGTTGCTCTCTTCGTGTTTCAATTGTTATCATTTATGTGAGCATCATTGAATTTATCAATGCCTAGCTAGGGGCGTTAAACTATAGCGCTAGTTGGGAGGCAACCCAATTTTATTTTGTTCCTTGATTTTTGCTTCTGTTTAGTAATAAATAATTCATCTAGCTTCTGTTTAGACGTGGTTTTATGTTTTAATTAGTGTTTGTGCCAAGTAGAACCTTTGGGAATACTTGGGTGAAGTCTTTGCGATCTTGCTGTAAAAAAACATAAACTTTTGCGCTCACGAGATTAGATGTCATTTTTACTGGAGAGCGCTTTTAGGTTGATTATTTTTGTAGATGATTAATAGACAAATTCCTCACGTCCAACAACTTATTTCAGAATTTTTGGAGTTACAGAAGTATACGTTTGATACAGATTGCTACAGACTGTTCTGTTTTTGACAGATTCTGTTTTTCGTCTGTTGTTTGCTTATTTTGATGAATCTATGGCTAGTATCGGGGGGGGGGGGTATGAACCATAGAGAAGTTGGAATACAGTAGGTTTAACACCAATATAAATAAATAATGATTTCATTACAATACCTTAAGATGGTGATTTGTTTTTTAGACTAACAGAGCTCATCATATTTTCTGTTTGAGTTTTGTGTTGTGAAGTTTTCAAGTTTTTGGGTAAAGATTTGATGGATTTTGGAATAAGGTGTGGCAAGAGCCTAAGATTGGGATGCCCAAGGAACCCCAAGGTAAAATTCAAGGACAACCAAAAGCCTAAGCTTGGGTATGCCCCGGAAGGCATCCCCTCTTTCGTCTTCGTCTATCGGTAACTTTACTAGAGGTTATATTTTTATTCACCACATGATATGTGTTTTGCTTAGAGCATCTTGTATGATTTGAGTCTTTGCTTTTTAGTTTACCACAATCATTCTTGCTGTACACACCTTTTGTGAGAGACACACATGAATCGGAATTTATTACAATACTCTATGTGCTTCACTTATGTCTTTTGAACTAGATAATTTTGCTCTAGTGCTTCATTTATACCTTTTTAGAGCACGGTGGTGGTTTTATTTTATAGAAATTATTGATCTCTCATGCTTCACTTATATTATTTTGAGAGTCTTTTTGAAAAGCATGGTAAGTTGCTTTCGCTATAAATTTAGTCCTAATATGATAGGCATCCAAGATGGGTATAATAAAAACTTTCATATAGAGTGCATTAAATACTACGGGAAGTTTGATACTTGATAATTGTTTTTGAGATATAAAGATGGTAATATTAGAGTCGTGCTAGTTGGGTAATTGTGGAATTGAGAAATACTTGTGTTGAGGTTTGCAAGTCCTGTAGCATGCATGTATGTTAAACATTGTGTGACAAATTTGAAGCACGAGGTGTTCTTTGATTGCTTTCCTTATGAGTGGTGGTCGGGGACGAGTGATGGTCTTTTCCTACCAATCTATCCCCCTAGGAGCACGCACGTAGTGCTTGGTTTTGATGACTTGTAGATTTTTAAAATAAGTATGTGAGTTCTTTATGACTAATGTTGAATCCATGGATTATATGCACTCTCACCCTTCCATCATTGCTAGCCTCTTCGGTATCGTGCATTGCCCTTTCTCACCTCGAGAGTTGGTGCAAACTTCGCCGGTGCATCCAAACCCCGTGATATGATACACTCTATCACACATAAGCCTCCTTATATCTTCCTCAAAACAGCCACCATACCTACCTATTATGGCATTTCCATAGCCATTCCGAGATATATTGCCATGCAACTTTCCATCGTTCCGTTTATTATGACACGCTCCATCATTGTCATATTGCTCTGCATGATCATGTAGTTTACATTGTATTTGTGGCAAAGCCACCTTCATAATCCTTTCGTACATGTCACTCTTGATTCATTGCACATCCCGGTACACCACCGGATTCACATAGAGTCATATTTTGTTCTAAGTATCGAGTTGCAATTCTTGAGTTGTAAGTAAATAAAAGTGTGATGATTTTTATTATTAGAGCATTGTCCCATGTGAGTAAAGGATGATGGAGACTATGAGTCCCCCACAAGTCGGGATGAGACTCCGGACGAAAAAAAGAGAGGCCAAAGAAGCCCCCAAAAAAGGGAGGCCATAAAAAAAGAGAAGGCCCAAATAAAAAAATGAGAGAGAAAGACAGAAGGGGCAATGTTACTATCCTTTTTCCACACTTTTTCTTCAAAGTAGCACCATGATCTTCATGATAAAGAGTCTCTTATTTTGTCACTTTCATATACTAGTGGGAATTTTCATTATAGAACTTGGCTTGTATATTCCAATGATGGGCTTCCTCAAAATACCCTAGGTCTTCGTGAGAAAGCAAGTTGGATGCACACCCACTTAGTTTCTTTTGTTGAGCTTTCATATATTTATAGGTCTAGTGCATCCATTGCATGGCAATCCCTACTCCTCGCATTGACATCAATTGATGGGCATCTCCATAGCCCGTTGATTAGACGCGTCAATGTGAGACTTTCTCCTTTTTTGTATTCTCACACAACCTCCATCATCATATTCTATTCCACCCATAGTGCTATGTCCACGCGACACTACGATCAGAGACCCTTCGAGAAACTATGTGCGATACAATAATCGCAAACGGTGCTATATGAAAACCGTCAGAAATAATGCAAAATGTTTGCGATGGAGGATGCATCAAACACGGTTCAGATTTTAGTTGCGTGTGCAATGTAGGGCATACGGTTCAGCTCAATTAACCGTTTGCGATGATGAGGAACAAAAGAAACTGGCAGCCAGATGAAGGTGTGTTCGATGTACAACATACGGTTCACTTGGATGAACTGTTTGTGATTAGGAAACACAAAAGAAATGGTCAGCAAGATTAAGGTGTGTGTGATATAAGGCATGCGGTTCACTCGGATGAACTATTTGTGTTGAGACATGAGAACAAAAATGGTTCAAATGAAAAAGATGTGTGTGATACGAGGCAAACAGGTCTGTAATCAGAAACGTGTGCGAAGACCGATAAGAACACAGACGATTACTGCTAACAAGCCGTGTGTGTTGTGAGAAGACGATTGTTGGTATACAATTGTGAGCGATTGATGAAAACATCACCGACGGGCTCCATTGTTTAGTCCATGTGTGATGCGATTTTCTTTGTCCGCACACCATCTACGCTCTGTCTACAGAGCATCAACATATATACTTAAAAATACAACATTGCATAACCAAATTAAGCATACAATTACACAAGTGACTACACACATAACATTTTCACACACCAAAGTAAGCAATTACATGCATACTAAAGTAGAAGAAACGAGGATCTAATCATCTACTTATTGTTGTGATGATGCTTGCCATTGCTCTGCTTCCGGCTGGATCCCTGGCCGTTTTGGGGAAGGAGGGACTTCCTCATGTCAATGATCCGTCGGTACATGTCGTAGCTCGTGTACGCCTCCTTGGCCGCGTACACGACGTGAGCTTTCTCGAGTTTCTCCATCCAGGACGAGTGCCAGGCACGCTTGTCCTTGTTGCACGAGTCCTTCATGTCTCTATAGTAGGGGTCGATGATGGCCTCGGTGAGGTGAACCAGTGAGTCCTTCTCATGCTCCTTGCTGCCCTTGATCATGTATTGGCCCTGGATGTCAACAAGATTCTGGCAGGCGATGCCCGAACTCTCGAGCACCTTTACATTGTTGGTGATGTCCACCGTAGCGAACATGTAGTGGGGGCTGTTGACAAACCTGGCGAAAAACTCGCAAGGCCTTGTGGCCAGGTAGTAATGGTAGACAAGGACGTGGTGGCACACACATATCTGGGCGACGACGACCTTGGGACGAGACCTGGCACGAGCGCGGGTGCACTCGAGGTCGAACCCAACCACCTTGTACTTCTCATCGGCAAGCAACAACTCCATGATGTGGATGGAGTGCTCCGCCCAGACCGGGTTGTTGGTGTACACCACCGAGAGGTCCATGAACGTTCTGTGGGTGTCCACCACGTCATGCATGGTGAACTGCTGCTCGTCGTCGGCAGCCGCTCGGAGTGCCATAGGAGCCGCGTAGGATACCCTCTAAGAATTTCTCGTGGTGGATGTGCTTCTTGCAATGGTGGGGCCCGATCAAAAGGTTGAAGAGACACAAGGGAAGGTTAAATGGCCGCTGTAAAAAATGGGGGCCAGTCGGCCTGTAATCGTCACGTCTTGCCACGGCGTTCATAGCGGAGGATTCCAGAATCCAGTGCATGCTTGACAACACCGCACCCCAGGCGTGGACACTCGAGTGCGATAATTAATTCTGCGCTCTGCACTGCACACGGTGGAAGAAACCAACTGTGTGCAATAATGTCGAAGATCGCAATCGAGTTAGCTATACAGATCGTGTGCGGTCAGATCGATAAGGTAAACTGATTTTAGAATGGTTAACAAAATCTAAGACCATTGCATATTAAGGTCAAAATAGTGCTAGCAATATACGAGTCTCACACGAAGCCATTTCAACGATTGTACCACAAAAGCTCGAAATGTTACAAGGTTCAAATTCCAGAGTCATATGGCTCAAATTCGAAGATTACAAGGTTCAAACTGACATTAGAAATGAAATTCAGCTCATCAGCTGCAAACGCTTGCACTGATGCGCTGAACATGGATATCAGAGAGGTTCAAACTACTATCACCGCTTCTAAGTCTGTCTTCGAAACCTCACAATTTTTGCAAAGGGGTCAGCCATTGAGAAGTCATGTATGGGGTTGACCCGATGACTTCCAATTACTCTGTCATCTGAAGTTCCAAAATCAAATTCAGCATTTTTGGAGCCTACTCCATTCTGCCGCAGGCGCCAGCGCTGATCAACAGACCATTCATTTTTACGAAATAAATGTAGGGCAAACCTCATTTCCTTCAGCACCCTTGCTCTGAGAACAAAGAACCTGGCGAATATAATCTCCGGTAAGGTCCCTCGGTAGGAGTTCAAAGTAATTTCTAAGAGATGCAGATCTAGGCATTAGACGTGATTGTTATATTGTATCACATTATCCACCACTGGGCCTAATCTTGTCTGCAAAAGAAGAAAACGTGTTAGTGCCTGCATGCAGTTTTGAACATTACTACAGGACTAGCTATTTGGTTTGCAGGATTTGTAACATGCACTAACATGCCATCTTCGATCTGACATGATTAACATGGGCATTTTATTACATTCTAGAAAATTGTAGCCTTCTTCACAAGAGGTTGGAGTGGATGAAAAGTTCCGTAAGAAAACTAGTACAGATGAATCCAAAGGAGAAATGCTTATTGATTGTAACCATATGGATCAAGCAACCAATATGGGGGGGCATGTATGTACTGAACTCCTCCAAGAGAACCTTCAGAAATCGTAGTACATTGTCATTGTAAACTTGGAAAAAGGTGTCACAAATTGAACTCCCTTATGGTTAACATTTAATAGGAAAGGAACATCACCTCGATATATAGCTTCTCCAGGAACGGAAAGCATCTCAGGAAACTGACAACTTGCTCTAGGTCGGGCCTGATAGATTCTAGTGCCAAGACCTTCACTGTGCGCAGTTTTGGGGTCAAGCTTGTCGGAATCATTTTCTGAATGACAGACGAAAAGACATCTTCAAAATTAGAAATAATGTTAAATTATAGAACGAGAGGTAGAAGGTGGCTATCGTACGTGAATGGGTGTGGATCCAATAACAAGTTCGGAGTATTTGTCAGACAAGTAGCCCACCACTGTCGATTTTGGTGCACAAATGCCATTGATCCTTGTTGGACCTTCTTGATCAACTACAAATAATCTCTCAAGTGCAGGTGTGTCCTGGATGACCATATTGTTGTCCACCTTTTGTGATGTCTTCCTGCCACACCAGCAACACACATAAATAGTCTGGAGAGTCATGGAGGTGATGTGGAAGGTACTCAACCCATTGATCGCCTTAAGACAAAGGTACTCGAGTGCAGTACATCCACGGAGCAGGCGCTCCATGTCACCCTTTGTGAGGCAGACGACGACGAGCTCGAGGTGCTTCAGAATAAGAGTGGGTGCGTCATTAAGGGCGGGAAATGGCAGTTCCTGAACTTGGCGACGCGCAGCGTGGGCGCGAGGCGGAGTGCGGACATTGGCAATGAACGCATATGCCCATCATCAAAAGTGAGCTCCTCGAGATGATCTAGGGCGGGGGATCAGAACCAGTCATCAAGCTTGGCTCGATCCTTGCCGTTGGAACGGAACTTGCCCATTCTAAGGCCTTTGGTTGGGCCAAGGTAACTTCCAAGGATCTTGGAGAACACATCCAAACTTGTGCGATAGGCATGGCAGAGCTCGTGGGTGTCGATGAGGTCGAGAGGGCTGGAGTTCCATAGGGGGCGCCACCGCCGGGAAAGGAGGGCTGTCTGCGCCCCATGTTTGATTGGGAGAAGGGAGATGATGACTCTCAACATATCATCAGGGAAGATGTTGATTAAGTCTAGGCCTGCTGGAGTCTCTTGCGGTTCTGGCTCTCCCCGCCTCCTCTTGTTGGTAGCCCCGTTCTCCACCTCCGGAGTCTCCCTGTCAGTGGCGCTTTCTGATAGAAATGGGAGTACAGAGAATATTTAGTTAAAACAGGGCAATAGAAAAGTGTATTGGTAACTAGAAGTTATTAGGTAAGAATATAGTAAGATAAGGGAATAACAATTGGTTGCTTAAATACTACACAATTCATTTGACACTGCTGGGTAAGTCAACATATGCAAATAGTTGAAAAGAAAACTTACTTCAAACAAAGTCTGGACGGATGATTTTATCGGGGAAGTTAGCATATATCTCATGACCAGGACCTTCTATGTGCAGTGCATTTTTAGTGCTAGCTTTCAGTACATAAAACTTTGCAATTTCATTCCAAAAGCTAGTGTCAAAATAGGAGTCACCACATTCATCAAGTCTTACAGTAGCAACGATTGTAAATCCATGGTTTGTGCGTAATATGACATTCGTGGAGCCTTGATGTATGTAAAGGGAAAAATTGTGCACTACATAATCTGTTGCATAGCGAGGGATGTCCTGCAGAAAATGGTAGGGTTGTTAAAGAAAATATGGTAACATGCAAATATGGGCCCAAATTGAAAGAACTGTACAACAGTTGCAATCGAAGGACAAAATTCTATAATTAAACAGATAGGGTAAACATGATGTCATGGAAATATGAGAGTAATCGAAAGAACAATACATCATTAGTTTTCCTAATATAGAAAGAAGAGGGGGAAAATCCCTTTTGACGTATATGGTTCATGTGGCACCTTTTATCCAAATGTAGCAATATTTAGAATATGTTCAGGAAAGTAGGCCATGCCAACTGATTTAGGGTGAGATTGAACATTCCGCGCGCGTTGTCAAGTTATCTGGTACGATGAGATGGAATCTCTAGCGGCGGTCGCCAAGTCATGAAGTATCGGCGCACTGTACATTCTATGAATGAAAGAAAACCCTCAAATCAGCTCGAATAAAAATGAATTCATGGTGATTTCCGCCGGGTGATTAAAGGAGGCAGATGAACTGGGATAAGAGATGAGATAATATCTCGTTAAATTAGTTACCTTGTCGTCCATGAAAAAGAACCCTCAGTACGGCAGATTCCCAAATCGAGCGGAGTTGGGTCGACCGCGAGCAGTGTCGAGAAAGTCGATGGCTATAGGCGGCGGCAAGCTGAAGTGGAGAAATGCGGCGAGCTTTGCTGGCAGCCTGGCGGCAGCGGCAGGCATCGAGCTAAGTGTTTACCGCCGCGATAGGCGGTGCCATGGCATAGACACGGAGGAGCTTGTGCATGTGTGGATGGGGAATGTACCAGAGGGCCGAGGGGGTGGCTGGCGGGGTGAGGGATTTTGTGATGTTGGGATGGTGAGGTTTTGTTTTTCTTTTTTGAATTGGGTGGTGAGGGTATTCTGTCCGACAAAGAATTTTGGGGGCGACGGTTTGCTAGAGCGAACCATGTGTGATTGACGCAGTAGGCAAAATGATAGTCATTGCACATGGTTCCAATTTTGGGAACCATGTGTGATTGACGTACTACCTCCGTCCTGGTTTATTGGTCCCCCGTTGTAATTTTTACCAAAATTTGGCGAAATATTTAACACACTTAGACATAGATAATAAGCGTACACGTACTTTAGCATAATTCAACCATAAGTACATAGTTCAACCGTCATTAAGAATACTCAAGCGTACATAGTTCGATCCATCCCACATCTCATCTCACATGCGGCCATCACGATCCTGAAGCTTCTCCAGGTACTCAGTTTACGCGCCGTGTGCCACCCTGCGAGAATACTTCTGCTTGAAGGAGCCAACGGCCCGTCCTCTTGCATGCGCAAGAACACTTAGATACGCGTTATGAATCTTGTGGTTGCAAAATGGGCATCCATAGCCATCGTTCCAGGTCCTAATATGCCTGTTATGCATTCCCGCATAAAGCTCCCTCAGGATTCGCCTCTTGTACCTTCTCTGGATATCTTCATCCTCGCCGTCCACATCGGCAGACATCACCTATACATATAGTAAAACAAATTTGGCATCAAATCACTGATTACATGCCGTGAAGTAGGATTAGGAATTTATGGCATTTTATTTATACATATTCAGAGATTATGGTTCAATTTTCAAGCACAGTCGTCTATGTACATACCAATCTTGAAGAAAATAATGGCACAAACATATGTAGGTCATTCAAAATCAATTGTCAAGTCCTGGCTAGGAATTATTAGCACGAACACTAACCCTTGTCGGATTACTAGCAGAAATCATTTGCACAGGAAACAACTAATCACTTATCACATGTACCATTCAAACAATCAATACACTACACGGATCTAACGAAACTTACTCAGATTTCATGGATTGGGAGAACGTAACCACAGGATTTCTATTCCAAAAAGGGGAAGGCAGGACTAACCAGAGAAACCCTATGATCTATTTGACTCATAAATGGGTATAGATGACTAACCAGCTGTCCGTCGTCGTCGGAGTCGTCGCTGGAGTGGTCGTCGGAGTCGTCGCCCGAGTGGTGGTTGGAGTCGGTGTGGAACTCCGCCTCCGGCTGTGGAAGCTTGACGCCGTCGACGATGTCAGGGTGCAACGATAACTCGCTGGTAGTGACAAGAACCTCTGTCTCCATCTCCATGCCGTGCTCCGGTGCTTTAGCAGCCCCGGTGTCGCCACTCCCTCCGATGGGGCGCTTCGGCGGCATCCTCATACACCGACGGCTTTGAGGACTGAGAGCGACATCGAGGTTGCAAGTGGAGAGAGAGGATTGTGTGTGCATAGCAAGGATGGGGGTGCGGCCGCTCGGGCGCACCATTAATATGGAGTAGTGGGAGTTGTGGGAGAGAGGTGGGCGGCGGTCAAACCGATGGCTCGCCTCCCGGTGAGCGTGCGCACCGGACTGCTGGCATGCCTACCAAAGTTTCACACACGTACTCGCACGCCTCCCGATGACACTGCGCAGCGAGCATGCCTTCGTCAATTCACACACCTGCACGCACGCCTCCCCGGCTGCCTGCGCGGTGGACTGCTCACATGCGTCCCGTCAACTCACTCCTGCTCGCACGCCACACAGGTCACGCAGCGGCACGTATATTGTTTTTCTATTTGGATGATTGATGCTGCCACTTTATTGCTTAACCGAAGCATGACACATATAAATTGTTGGTCTAACACTCACAGGTCGAATAAATAATCCATTTGGGATAATGGTTCCCAATTATTAATAATCTCCCGTCTGTAATTAGATAAAGATTACATCAAAACTGGTCTTAAATTTGACAAAAAAAGTACAATGCCACTTTGTATTGGTGTCCATATGACAACACAATAAGTTTCATGAACTTCAAATAAGTTTTGGATGTACTAGAATTTAAAAATCAAGATTCTCAATGTTTGAAATTTGTTGCACGAGGAGTAAACATGCACCCAGTGAGACACATGTGTTTTTGCAATCCATTTAGGTGCACTGTCATGTGTGCATGTAGCTCAAATTTGATTTTTGCACATTATACCCATAGAAAATCAATCAATCAATGTACTAAAATGTCTTAATGATCTCTGTGATTTTTTTGAAATTAAGACGTCCCTCCTTTGGTAACATATATGTTCACCATGGGATAATTAATTTAACATGCATCGTAGTTGCGGTGGATTCGCGATGTGTGTGTGTGGGTGGGTGTGTGCGTCTGGGGGTGGCGGGTGGCTCGCAGTACACTACGAGTTGTGAGCCACCGTGTGGGTTGGCCGTTTTGTTAGGCAGGCTGGTGCCACATCAGAGTCGTGAAATCGTTATTTAAAACATTACACAACCCTTTCATACATAAATGTTTTGGCCACATGCAGTTGATGGTTGTCCTACATGACACTCGATACTCACGTGTGATGCTTTCTGCGGGTCCGCGAGGTCGTCGTCCATCACTTTGACGAACAGCCAGCAGTGAGGTTAATTTGACCAACAAGGTAGAATCTTCTTTTTGTGTTATGGTGGTATATAGTACGCGTTGAAAAGGTGGGAGGGGACTAGCATATATACTATATGTATGCGTCCGTGAACAAGTACACCTCACTCAGCGTCGGGACTTTTTGGTTACTGAGGCACGTGCCACATCAAAATTGTGAAATTGGTTATTCAAACATCACACAACACCTTTTTGGGCCACATGCATATATATCGTAGCTAGGACACTCACGTGTGACGCTTCCATCTGTGGGCCCACGAGGCCATCGTCGATGCATGCATGCATGCATGCATCACTTTGACCTACATCGGGAGAGGTTAATTAATGTCACCATCGATGAGAATTCTTTTGGGCTATACATATACTACGGCAGGAGCATATAGTATGCGGTGAAGAGGGTGGGAGGGGACCGTCATATGTAGTACGCTTGATATGAACCTCACTCTATGTGGGTGCATGGTTTACGGTTTTTAAGGCATGTGGCACATCAAAGTTGTGCATTTTGGGTATTCAACATATATATGTTTGGCCCACATGCAAAGTGGTGGTGGTTGTCCTCTCGCACCCACTTAAGTGGTTATCAGCGATATTGATGCTTTCCATCTATGGGCCCGCTTGGTCCATCACTTCTTTTTGCTTGACAACAAGACAGGTTAATTTGACTTAGGAGGGGATTATTATTTTTGCTCTGGGATGACATGCATGATACACTTTGAGCACACACACATGCATGTGCACGCATGAATCCCTCCAATCAAGTCAAAGTGGCTAGTACAATGACACCAACATGAACCGATCTCGCTTTGTGCGGGGAGCTTGTGTACAATTTTTCACACACGCGCCAAATCAATGTTGTGTATTCAAACATGCATGCACACATCACTTCCATACATATGCATGTAGTGGTTGCCTTTGAACGATACACTCCCTCGCGTGGTTATCGGTGACAAGCCTATATATTCGTGGGCCCGTGTGGACATCCAGATCACCTTGACCAACAACAAGATAGGTTACCATGGCGGATTGTTCATTTGGTTCATGTTATCATAGTATAGGTCATGGTGAGATTCAGACCTAATCAAGTTTGAGCGCATATACTATGCACGCATGCATGCATATATGAATCCCCGTCGTTGGCTTGAAGTGTGATGTAACATACATATGCATCGTCAACCTAACCCTCACTCAGTGTGGGGATTTCTAGTTCGAAATCACGGTGCCACATCAAAGTTGTTCATTGTTACTCAAAAACACACCTCTCCATACATATGTTTGGGCCACATGCATGCAGTGGTTGTCTGCGGGGACTAGCTACTTGCGTGATTATTGGTGAGCTAGCCCATCTCTGGGGTCGCATGGATGGCCATCACTTTGACTAACAATAAGAGAGAGGTTGTACGACCAAGGTGGATTATTCTTGGTCCGTTTTACGATCCATCTTGGTGAGATATATGCCTCTCTGGCCTGCCAA
>NC_041383.1:145711011-145712742 GCF_002162155.2 Triticum dicoccoides | reverse complement strand
GGTAAACCTCAGTTGGGGGGGGCATGCATTCATAGCTTAATTAGGATTCCCTTCGTAGTGACACGAGGGGGTTGGGGGGCTAATGGCTCGTTGTCTTTGCTGTCAGCGCCGGCGAGGTGACGTGCTGATGGCTTGTTGTCTTTGGTGTCAGCGGCGATATCGGCGTGGCAACGTGCAAAGCTGAGTTGCTAAGTACCATATTTGACTGAAGACTTGAGATTACAATAAGGGTGTTGTATATGTGTATGTATAAATAGGATTCAGATTCCTATAGCCATAGCCAGTAGTATTTGGACTCCTATCGAAACATGTCACTTGTGCACTGATTTGGATTCCTGTACAAAGTAGGATTTAGACTCAGATGCAGATTCCTATAGCTAGTAGGATTCAGATTCGAATTGAACGTGTCACGTGTGCACTGATACAGATTCATGTATCTAGTAGGATTCAGATCAGACTCCTATTCAACGTTTGTGCATGCTTTTCCGCTTCGATGTGTGGAATTTTTTATGGATTTTTTTACAAAACTCGTTTGTAATCTATATAAAAGGAAGTCTTCCTTTGCTCTATCACACAAGTTGTTAGCTAGGTGAGCTGGTTCAAACCAGCGTACTAACTACTACGTGGGCAGGGTTAGAGTCCTCGTAAATGCAATTTTTCTACGTCGCAATGATGACGGACAAAAAAACACGAGGATGTACGAAAAACACGGACGAACGTATGAAAAATATATAATAAAGTGGAGAAACGTTCCGTCCTTTAATATTAGGTAGAGAAATAGACGACAGAGGGGAGGAGCTCGACCGGCGTTGCGTTTAATGCCGGCCCGGTCATGAACGGGCATGTGTCCATATTGGGTTTCTCGGCTTCCACACGGGTTTCATGGAGGCGTGTTCAGCTGGGCGTGCATCGAGTGGCGCCCTCGACTCTAACGTACGACACCGCGCTGTTCTTCCACTGACGTGTGGGATCTTTGGGTACAAGGCATGCATGTCAGTGACCCAACGCAGGTAGTGCACGACAGAGGAACTTTTGGTGGGCCAGGGCGGTTAGAAGCAAGCATTTCATAAAACGATGATTATTCATTGAGTGTGGCATCATCTATTTCATCTAGATAAGCCTACTATATAATGTAAGAGAATTTTAAAATTTTCATATATACGTTGATAGCCCGTTTGATACGTTGTGATTCATAAAGACCGCTGCAAAAATTAATGTTCTGCTTATCACAGATAATATTGATTAAACCTTGCAAAAAAAGATAAGATTGATTAATACCCGTAACAATTCATGTCCTTAACAAAGAGTGCATGCAAGTATATGTTGAGCGTGTGTCTTGCGTCGTGTGTCATGTGCATGTAGGCGTGCGAGTGTTGCGTGTGTGCATGTGTACGTTTCAGTGTTGCATGCATGTGTGTGTATGTGCATGTGTTCGTGAGTGCATGTGTACGTGTCAGTGTTGCATGCCTACATGCGTGTGTTTGTTATGTGTACGTGTCAGTGTTGCACACCTACATGCGTGCCTGTGTTCGTGCGAGTGTTGCGTGCGTGCATGTGTACGTGCGGGGTGAGGCTACACGTCAGTCGACTGACTTTTTAATCTCTGGTCAATAGATTTTCCAGCCGTTGGATACGAAATCAAGGGCCCGCAGTTTATCTTAAACCAC
This sequence comes from Triticum dicoccoides, assembly GCF_002162155.2. Lineage (NCBI taxonomy): Eukaryota > Viridiplantae > Streptophyta > Magnoliopsida > Poales > Poaceae > Triticum > Triticum dicoccoides. The sequence continues at coordinate 145,711,075 of NC_041383.1, read as the reverse complement.
CACCCCTGAGCCGCCAGCCACCGCCAGCCGAACCGCAGGCCGCCGTCGCCCATGACCGGCCCGC
>NC_041383.1:145706798-145710756 GCF_002162155.2 Triticum dicoccoides | reverse complement strand
CCCAATCACCGCGCCGCCTACCGTCGGCGACTGCCAACCAGAGGTCTCACGACTTCGAATCCCCACCGACCACTAATTTTAATTTATTACCATTTCTGTCCTTCATATACGCGCTGACGTGTGGGCCCTATGGTAATGTGCGCTGCATAATGTGGATCGTTTGACTGGTCAATTTATCGTGTCATCAAAAAATTACGGAGCTGTATGGTGAGCCAGTGACCGTATGATCACCCTAGAATATATTTTATTAACACGATACACACTCAAACTACCATTTATTTCTTTTATATATGCGCTGACATGTGGGCCCCACGGTTACCTGCCCCGATGGTGCAACACTAGTTGCGCCACGTGGAATGTTTGACTGGTCAATTGATTGTGTCATCAACAAAATACGGAGTTGTATGGGTGAGCAAGTGACCGTATAATCATGACATGTATTTTTTTAACACGGTATAGACGCAAGCGCTCATATATACGCGCAAGCACTCACCGCTATAAGGGCACATACGCATACCCTACCCCTATGAGCACCTTCGAGAGAGCGAGCCAGCATATGATCTTGAGATTTTACGAAGTCACCATAGGTGCCTCGTAGTCGAGTGGAACGTCTTCTCCCACTGAAAGCACATCTCTGGAAAAATACTGAAATTAACCCAGAATAAATGCGAGCACTAGGACTTTAACCCTGGTGGGCTCGAGAAACCACTGTCCTCCTAACCATCCAACCACAGGTTGGTTAGCACCACAAAATGTATGTGCTGACCATGATGAGCTTATTCTGGAGTGCAGTGACCATATCATGCTTTCGCTTCAAATACAATGACCGTAAGTGTCGTCCACAAAAAATAGAGCACACATCAAATACAATGTCCGTAAGTGTCATCAACAAACACTACAAGAAATATGTCAACTTGTCACCTTCTCTCAGTGACCCGGCTGAATTGGTCATAAATCCACGGCTATTTCGCTTGGAAGGGCTCAAACCCTGAAATTGCTTTACACCAAATGGTCATAAAGCAGACAAGAGTGGTCAATGACCTTATTTCTACTTGATTACGACCAATATAAATGGTCATGAGGTTGTGAACATGGATGCATTGGTACTTAAGGTGTCGCTCAAGGTGGGCTTGGGCCTTGGTGGAACAAGGCCACCTTCTTTAAAAAAAATATGTGTGCCATGTAGGCCTCGGCCCATCCAGGAAGAATGTGGGATGCCATCATGCTACTAAAAACATATATTTGGCCCAACAAAAATGGGAAAATAACAAGTTTTTCATGTATTTAAATTTTTCTAACCAATATCAACAATGTTTTATATGGATACAAAAATGTACAATATGTAAAAACAAATATAGACATCAAAACGTATGTATGAAAAGATGTTTTTTGTTAGGAATATACGAAAATATGTTAATCATGTATTTGAAAAAAGTTAAACATATATTAACAATATATACAATGTGTCTTAAAAATGTAGACATGTGTTCAAAATATTAGACATAAAAATATTTATTAAAAATGTTAATTATGTAACTAAAAACTGTTTAATCTCTATAAAAATGTCTCTAGTGTACACAAATTTGTTCATAAAATGTGGTCTAGTGTTCTTGAAAAATGGAGAAGTTTTTTTACGAAAAATATTTGTTAGGTTATTCAAAAAAAAACTCATTTTGGGAACTCAAAAAATGGAAAATGAATATGCGGAAATTTGTCTTTTGCATGAGAGGTGGATCAAAAACTTTTTACACCCAACCATTTGGTCAATTGTTCATTAAATATGACCTAGTATTTTAGAAATTTGATTTGGTCCAATTTTGCAACAAATATATGGTAAGTTCTTCACAAAAAAACCTCATTTTGGGCACTCAAAAAATAGAAAATTGATTTTTTTTCCAAATAAAATAAAAACTCCCTTAGGAAACATTGTTCATCATTGCAAGATGCACCCTTATGCACTATATGAGATCATTTGAACAAACTATGCCATGAACGTGGCCATAAGATTGATCATTTGGCTTGAAAAGCCTTGAATCTTCACGCATGATAGCTCATTTCTGAGAACACTTTTTAAAAATAATTGTCGTATTACAAGTTTATTATTTTTTCTGGCAACTTGGTCACATATAATGACACAATGCAAAAGTTTTCCAATTTTTTGATTTTTTTTGAATTTTTATGCCCGTTTCAAAATGCGGTCAAAACGGCGGGCTTGACCGTTCCTAGCTAGTGGTCGAATCTCGGAAAACTTTTGATGTTTCTCTGATTAAATTGATACTTATGTAACTATAAATGATTTTTGGAAAAAATAAAGAGCATACTACAAGGCAGCTGCAGTTCAAATTTGACCCGCTTCCAATTGAATCTGTAGAAAATTGTCTTTTTCACAAGAGGTGGACCAAAACTTTTTACACCCAACCATTTGGTTAATTGTGCGTTAAATATGTCCTAGTATTTAAAAAAATGATTTGGTCTAATTTTGCAACGAATATATGGTAGGTCCCTCACAAAAATAACTCATTTAAGGCACTAAAAAATGGAAAGTGAAATTTCCATGCAAAGAAAATGAAAACTCCTTTAGGCAACATTGTTTGGAATTCCAAGATGCACCCTTGTGCAGAATATGAGATCATTTGAAAAAACTATGCCATGAATGGGGCCATAAGATTGATCATTTGGGCTTGAAAGACATGAATCTTCACGCATGGTAGCTCATTTCTGAGAATATTTTTCAAAATAATTGCCATATTACAAGTTTGATATTTTTTCTGGCAACTTGGTCATATATAATGACACAATGCGAAGGTTTTCCATTTTTTTATTTTTTATGCCCGTTTCAAAATGCAGTCAAAACGGCGGGCTTGACCGTTCATAGCTAGTGGTTGAATGTTGGAAAACTTTTGATGTTTCTTTGATTAAATAGATACTTATGTACCTATAAATGATTTTTGGAAAAAATAAAGAGCAAACTACGGGGCAGCTGTAGTTCAAATTTGACCTGCTTCCAGCTGAATCTGCAGAAATTTGTCTTTTTCACGAGAGGTGGATCAAAACTTTTTACACCCAACCATTTGGTCAATTGTGCATTAAATATGTCCTAGTATTTCAGAAAAATGATTTGGTACAATTTTGCAACAAATATATGGTAGGTCCTTCGCAATAAAAACTCATTTCTGGCACTCAAAAAATGGAAAATGAAATTTCCATGCAAAGAAAATGAAAACTCTCTTAGGCAAAATTGTTTGGAATTCCAAGATGCACCCTTGTGCACATATGAGATCTTCTGAAAAATTATGCCTTGAATGTGGCCATAAGATTGATCATTTGGTTTGAAAGCAATGAATCTTCACGCATGATTGCTCATTTCTGAGAACACTTTTTAAAAATAATTGCCGTATTAAAAGTTTATTATTTTTTGTGGCAACTTGGTGACATATAATGACACAATGCGAAGGTTTTCCAATTTTTTGATTTTTTGAATTTTTTATGCGCATTTCAAAATGCGGTCAAACGGCGGCCTTGACCGTTCCTAGCTAGTGGTCGAATCTTGGAAAACTTTTGATGTTTCTCTTATTAAATTGATACTTATGAAACTATAAATGATTTTTTGAAAAACTAAAGAGCAACCTACGAGGCAGCTGCAGTTCAAATTTTACCCTGATACGTCTCCAACGTATCTATAATTTTTGATTGCTTCATGCTATATTTTATTCTGTTTCGGACATTATTGGGCTTTATTATACACTTTTATATCACTTTCGGGACTAACCTACTAACCGAAGGCCCAGCCCAGAATTGCTATTTTTTGCCTATTTCAGAGTTTCACAGAAAAAGAATATCAAACCGAGTCCAAACGGAATGAAACCTTCGGGAACGTGATTTTCGGAACGAACGTGATCCAGAGGACTTGGAGCCTACGTAAAGCAATCAACCAGGAGGGCACGAGGTAGGGGGCGTG
>NC_041383.1:145656031-145706435 GCF_002162155.2 Triticum dicoccoides | reverse complement strand
GGCGCGCCCTCCACCCTCGTGGGACCCTCGTTGCTCCACCGACGTATTTCTTCCTCCTATATATACCTACGTATCCCCAAACTACCAGATACGGAGCCAAAAACCTAATTCCACCGCCGCAACTTCCTGTACCTGGGAGATCCCATGTTGTGGCCGTTTCCGGAGCTCCGCCGGAGGGGGCATTGATCACGGAGGGCCTCTACATCATCTCTAAGGCTCTCCGATGAAGTGTGAGTAGTTTACCTCAGACCTTCGTGTCGATAGTTATTAGCTAGATGGCTTCTTCTCTCTTTTTGGATCTCAATACAATGTTCTCCCCCTCTCTTGTGGAGATCTATTCGATGTAATCTTCTTTTGCGGTGTGCTTGTCGATATCCGATGAATTGTGGGTTTATGATCAACATTATCTATGAACAATATCTGAGTCAAATCTGAATTCTTTTATGTATGATTGGTTATCTTTGCAAGTCTCTTCGACTTATCAGTTTGGTTTGGCCTACTAGATTGATCTTTCTTGCAATGGGAGAAGTGCTTAGCTTTAGGTTCAATCTTGCGGTGCCTTTCCTAGTGACAGTAGGGGCAGCAAGGCACGTATTGTATTGTTGCCATCGAGGATAAAAAGATGGGGTTTATATCATATTGCATGAGTTTATCCCTCTACATCATGTCATCTTTCTTAATGCATTACTCTGTTCTTCATGAACTTAATACTCTAGATGCATGTTGGATAGCGGTCGATGTGTGGAGTAATAGTAGTAGATGCAGAATCGTTTCGGTCTACTTGTTTCGGACGTGATGCTTATATACATGATCATACCTAGATATTCTCATAACTATGCTCAATTCTATCAATTGCTCGATAGTAATTCGTTCACCCATCACAAATACGCATGCTCTCGAGAGAAGCCACTAGTGAAACCTATGGCCCTCGGGTATATTTTCCATCATATTAATCTTCCAATAATTTGCTATTTTTATTGACTTTTATTTTACTTTGCATCTTTATCATAAAAATACCAAAAATATTATCTTATCATCTCTATCGGATCTCACTCTCGTAAGTGACCGAGAAGGGATTGACAACCCCTTTATCGCATTGGTTGCAAGGTTTTTGTTTGTTTGTGTAGGTGCGAGGGACTCGTGTGTGGCCTCCTACTAGATTGATAACTTGGTTCTCAAAAACTGAGGGAAATACTTACGCTGCTTTACTGCATCACCCTTTCCTCTTCAAGGGAAAACCAATGCAGTGCTCAAGAGGTAGCAAGATGGATTTCTGGCGCCGTTGTCGGGGAGTCTACGCTCAAGTCAAGCCATACCAAGTACCCATCACAAACTCATCTCCCTCGCACTACATTATTTGCCATTTGCCTCTTGGTTTCCTCTCCCCCACTTCACCCTTGCCGTTTTATTCGCCCTCTCTTTTCTGTTCGTGTCTTTTTGCTCTTTGCTTGTTTGCTTGCTTGTTGGGTTGCTTGCTTGTCACGATGGCTCAAGATAATACCAAATTGTGTGACTTTACCAATACCAACAATAATGATTTTCTTAGCACTCTGATTGCTCCTCTTAATGATGCTGAATCTTGTGAGATTAATGCCGTTTTGTTGATTCTTGTTATGAAAGATCAATTCGCCGACCTTCCTACTGAAGATGCCGCTACTCATCTAAATAGCTTTGTTGATTTATGTGATATGAAAAAGAAGAGGATGTTGATAATGATATTGTTAAACCGAAGCTATTTCCTTTATCGCTTAGAGACTGTGCTAAAGTGTGGTTTTCATCTTTGCCTAAAAATAGTATTGATTCATGGAATAAGTGCAAAGATGCTTTTATCTCTAAGTATTTTACTCCCGCTAAAATCATCTCTCTTAGAAATGATATTATGAATTTTAAGCAACTTGATCATGAACATGTTGCGCAAGCTTGGTAGAGGATGAAATTAATGATACGTAATTGCCCCACTCATGGTTTGAATTTGTGGATGATTATACAAAAATTTTATGCCGAATTGAATTTTGCTTCTAGAAATCTTTTAGATTCGGCCGCGGGAGGCACTTTTATGGAAATCACTTTAGGAGAAGCTACTAAACTCCTAGATAATATTATCGTTAATTATTCTCAATGGCACACCGAAAGATCTACTAATAAAAAAGTGTGTGCAATAGAAGAAATTAATGTTTTGAGTGGAAAGATGGATGAGCTTATGAAATTATTTTCTACTAAAAGTGTTTCTTCGGATCCTAATGATATGAATTTGTCTACTTTGATTGAGAAGAATAATGAATCTATGGATGTGAATTTTGTGGGAAGGAATAATTTTGGTAACAACGCGTATAGAGGACATTTTAATCCTCGGTCATTTCCTAGTAATTCCTGTAATAATTATGGTAATTCCTACAACAATCCTTATGGAAATTTTAATAAGATGCCCTCTGAATTTGAGAATAGTGTTAAAGAGTTTATGAATTCTCAAAAGAATTTTAATGCTTTGCTTGAAGAAAAATTGCTTAAAGTTGATGAATTGGCTAGGAACGTTGATAGAATTTCTCTTGATGTTGATTCTTTGAAACTTAGATCTATTCCACCTAAGCATGATATCAATGAGTCTCTCAAAGCCATGAGAATTTCCATTGATGAGTGCAAAGAAAGAACCGCTAGGATGCATGCTAAGAAAGATTGCTTTATGAAAGCGTGTTCTTCTAATTTCTATGAAAATAAAGATGAAGATCTAAAAGTTATTGATGTGTCCCCTATTAAATCTTTGTTTTGCAATATGAATCTTGATAATGATGGGACTGAAGATGATTTACCTTTACCTAGAAGACGGTCCAAAAATTTGGAGTTTTTAGATCTTGATGCAAAAATTGGTAGAAGTGGGATTGAAGAAGTTAAAACTTTAGATATCAATGAACCCATTATTTTTGATTTCAAGGAATTTAATTATGATAATTGCTCTTTAATAGATTGTATTTCCTTGTTGCAATCCGTGCTAAATTGTCCGCATGCTTATAGTCAAAATAAGGCTTTACTAAACATATCGTTGATGCTTTGATGCAATCTTATGAAGAAAAGCTTGAGTTGGAAGTTTCTATCCCTAGAAAACTTTATGATGAGTGGGAACCTACTATTAAAATTAAAATTAAAGATCCTTAGTGTTATGCTTTGTGTGATTTAGGTGCTAGTGTTTCCACGATCCCGAAAACTTTGTGCGATTTGCTAGGTTTCCATGAACTTGATGATTGCTCTTTAAATTTGCACCTTGCGGATTCCACTATTAAAAAAACTATGGGAAGAATTAATGATGTTCTTATTGTTGCAAATAGGAACGATGTGCACGTAGATTTTATCGTTCTTGATATAGATTGAAATCCTTCATGTCCTATTATTCTTGGTAGACCTTTTCTTAGAACGTTTGGTGCAATTATTGATATGAAGGAAGGAAATATTAGGTTCCAATTTCCGCTGAGGAAAGGCATGGAACACTTTCCTAGAAAGAAAATAAAATTACCATATGAATCTATCATGAGAGCCACTTATGGTTTGCCACCAAAGATGGCAATACCTAGATCTATCCTTACTATTATGCCTAGCTAGGGGCGTTAAACGATAGTGCTTGTGGGGAGGGAACCCAATTTTATTTTAGTTTTTTGATTTTTCCTTCTGTTTAGGTATAAATAATTTGTCTAGCCTCTTGTTAGATTCGTTTTTGTGTTTTAATTAGTGTTTGTTCCAAGTAAAACCGTTAGGATAACCTACGGTAGTAGTTATTTTGATTCTGCTGCAGAAAACTGAAACTTTGCTTGCACGAGATTAGTTTTCATAAATCACAGGAACGTTCTTTTTATTTGATTATTTTTTCTGTATATCAATAAACAAATTATCTAGAACTTCATAATTTGGCTGAATTTTTCACGTTCCAGAAGTTTGCGTTAGTTACAGATTACTACAGACTGTTCTGTTTTTGACAGATTCTGTTTTTTCGTGTGTTGTTTGCTTATTGTGATGATTCTATGGATAGTAAAATAGTTTATGAACCATAGGGAAGTTGGAATACAGTAAGTTTAACACCAATATAAATAAATAATGAGTTCATTACAGTATCTTGAAGTGGTGTTTTGTTTTCTTTCGCTAACGGAGCTTATGAGATTTTCTGTTGAGTTTTGTGTTGTGAAGTTTTCAAGTTTTGGGTGAAAGATTTGATGGATTATGGAACAAGGAGTGGCAAGAGCCAAAACTTGGGGATGCCCATGGCACCCCAAGATAATCTAAGGACACCTAAAAGCCAAAGCTTGGGGATGCCCCGGAAGGCATCCCCTCTTTCGTCTACTTCCATCGGTAACTTTACTTGGAGCTATATTTTTATTCACCACATGATATGTGTTTTGCTTGGAGCGTCTTGTATTATTTGAGTCTTTGACTTTTAATTTACCACAATCATCCTTGCTGTACACACCTTTTGAGAGAGTCACACATGAATCTGAATTTATTAGAATACTCTATGTGCTTCACTTATATCTTTTGAGCTATATAGTTTTTGCTCTAGTGCTTCACTTATACCTTTTAGAGCAAGGTGGTGGATTTGTTTTATAGAAACTATTGTTCTCTCATGCTTCAGTTAGATCATTTGAGAGTCCTACAAAACAACATGGTAATTTGCCTTGATAACGAAATTAATCCTATTAGGCAAAGTGTTCAACTCTAGTAAAAAAATCTCTTATGAGTGCGTTGAACACTAAGAAAAGTTTGATGCTTGATGATTGTTTTTGAGATATGGAGGAAGTAATATTAGAGTCATGCTGGTTGAGAAATTATGATTTTGAAGAATACTTGTGTTGAAGTTTTTGATTCCCGTAGCATGCACGTATAGTGAACCGTTATGTGATGAAGTTGGAGCACGATATATTTATTGATTGTCTTCCTTATGTGTGGAGGTCGGGATCGCGCGATGGTTAACTCCTACCAACCCTTCCCCTAGGAGCATGTGTGTAATACTTTTTTTTGATGACTTGTACATTTTTGCAATAAGTATGTGAGTTCTTTATGACTAATGTTGAGTCCATGGATTATACGCACTCTCACCCTTCTACCATTGCTAGCCTCTCTAGTACCGCGCAACTTTCGTCGGCACAATACACCCACCATATACCTCCCTCAAAATAGCCACCATACCTACCTATTATAGCATTTTCATAGCCATTCCGAGATATATTGACATGCAACTTTCCACCGTTCCGTTTATTATGACACACTCCATCATTGTCATATTGCTTAGCATGATCATGTAGTTGACATCGTATTTGTGGCAAAGCCACCATTCATAATTCTTTCATACATGTCACTCATGATTCATTGCATATCCCGGTACACCGCTGTAGGCATACACATAGAGTCATATTTTATTCTAAGTATCGAGTTGTAATTCTTGAGTTGTAAGTAAATAAAAGTGTGATGATCATCATTATTAGAGCATTGTCCCATGTGAGGAAAGGATGATGGAGACTATGATTCCCCCACAAGTCAGGATGAGACTTCGGACTAAAAAAAAGAGGCCAAAAAAAGAGAAAAAGGCCCAAATAAAAAAATGAGAGAAAAAGAGAGAAGGGACAGTGCTACTATTCTTTTACCACACTTGTGCTTCAAAGTAGCACCAAGATCTTCATGATAGAGAGTCTCTTATTTTGTCACTTTCATTTACTAGTGCGAAATTTTCATTATAGAACTTGGCTTGCATATTCCAATGATGGGCTTCCTCAAATTACCCTAGGTCTTCGTGACCAAGCAAGTTGGATGCACACCCACTTAGTTTCTTTTGAGCTTTCATACACTTATAGCTCTAGTGCATCTGTTGCATGGCAATCCCTACTCACTCACATTGATATCTATTGATGGGCATCTCCATAGCCCGTTGATACGCCTAGTTGATGTGAGACTATCTTCTCCTTTTTGTCTTCTCCACAACCACCATATTTTATTCCACATATAGTGCTATGACCATGGCTCACGTTCATGTATTGCGTGAAAGTTGAAAAAGTTTGAAAATTCTAAAGTATGAAACAATTGCTTGGTTGAAACCGGGGTTGTGCATGATTTAAATATTTTGTGTGATGAAGATAGAGCATAGCCAGACTATATGATTTTGTAGGGATAACTTTCTTTAGCCATGTTATTTTGAGAAGACATGATTGCTTAGTTAGTATTCTTGAAGTATTATTATTTTGGTGTCAATATTAAACTTTTATCTTGAATCTTTCGGATCTGAATATTCATACCACAATTAAGAGGATTACATTAAAAACCATGCCAAGTAGCATTCCGCATCAAAAATTCTATTTTTATCATTTACCTACTCGAGGACGCGCAGAAATTAAGCCTGGGGATGCTTGATACGTCTCCAATGTATCTATAATTTTTGATTGCTTCATGCTATATTATATTCTGTTTTGGACATTATTGGGCTTTATTATACACTTTTATATCACTTGTGGGACTAACCTACTAGCGAGAGGCCCAGCCCAGAATTGATGTTTTTTGCCTATTGCAGAGTTTCGCAGAAAAAGAATATCAAACGGAGTCCAAACGGAATGAAACCTTCGGGAACGTGATTTTCGGAACGAACGTGATCCAGAGGACCTGGACCCCACGTAAAGCAATCAACCAGGAGGGCACAAGGTAGGGGGGCGCGCCTACCCCCCCCCCCAAGGTGCGCCCTCCACCCTCGTAGGCCCCTCATTGCTCCACCGATGTACTTCTTCCTCCTATATATACCTACGTATCCCCAAACTACCAGATACGAATCCAAAAACCTAATTCCACCACCGCAACTTTCTGTACCTGGGAGATCCCATCTCGTGGCCTTTTCCGAAGCTCCGCCGAAGGGGGCATTGATCACGGAGGGCCTCTACATCATCTCTAAGGCCTCTCCGATGAAGTGTGAGTAGTTTACCTCAGACCTTCGGGTCCATAGTTATTAGCTAGATGGCTTCCTCTCTCTTTTTGGATCTCAATACAATGTTCTCCCCCTCTCTTGTGGAGATCTATTTGATGTAATCTTCTTTTGCGGTGTGTTTGTCGAGATCCGATGAATTGTGGGTTTATGATCAAGATTATCTATGAACAATATTTGAGTCAAATCTGAATTCTTTTATGTATGATTGGTTATCTTTGCAAGTCACTTCGAATTATCAGTTGTGTTTGGCCTACTAGATTGATCTTTCTTGCAATGGGAGAAGTGCTTAGCTTTGGGTTCAATCTTGCGGTGTCCTTTCCCAGTGACAGTAGGGGCAGCAAGGCACGTATTGTATTGTTGCCATCGAGGATTAAAAGATGGGTTTTATATCATATTGCATGAGTTTATCCCTCTACATCATGTCATCTTTCTTAATGCATTAATCTGTTCTCCATGAACTTAATACTCTAGATGCATGCTGGATAGCGGTCGATGTGTGGAGTAATAGTAGTAGATGCAGAATCGTTTCGGTCTACTTGTTTTGGACGTGATGCCTATATACATGATCATACCTAGATATTCTCATAACTATGCTCAATTCTATCAATTGCTCGACAATAATTCGTTCACCCATCGCAAATACTTATGCTCTCGAGAGAAGCCACTAGTGAAACCTATGGCCCCCGGGTCAATTTTCCATCATATTAATTTTCCAATACTTTGCTATTTTTATTGCCTTTTGTTTTACTTTTCATCTTTATCATAAAAATACCAAAAATATTATCTTACCATCTCTATCAGATCTCACTCTCGTAAGTGACCGAGAAGGGATTGACAACCCCTTTATCACATTGGTTGCGAGGTTCTTGTTTGTTTGTGTAGGTGCGAGGGACTCGTGCGTGGCCTCCTACTGGATTGATACCTTGGTTCTCAAAAACGGAGGGAAATACTTATGCTGCTTTACTGCATCACCCTTTCCTCTTCAAGGGAAAACCAACGCAGTGCTCGAGAGGTAGCAGACCCGCTTCCAGCTGAATCTGTAGAAATTTGTCTTTTTCACGAGAGGTGGATCAAACCTTTTTACACCCAACCATTTGGTTAATTGTGCATTAAATATGTCCTAGTATTTTAGAAAAATGATTTGGTCCAATTTTGCAACAAATATACGGTAGGTCCTTCACAATAAAAACTCATTTAGGGCACTCAAAAAATGGAAAAATGAAATTTTCGTGCAAAGAAAATGAAAACTCCCTTAGGAAACATTGTTTGGAATTCCAAGATGTACCCTTGTGCACAATATGAGATCATTTAAACAAACTATGGCATGAACATGGCCATAAAATTGATCATTTGGCTTGAAAGCCATGAATCTTCACGCATGATAGCTCATTTCTGAGAACATTTTTAAAAATAATTGCCGTATTACAAGTTTATTATTTTTTCTGGGAACTTGGTCACAAAAAATGAAACAATGCGAAGGTTTTCCAATTTTATTTTATTTTTATTTTTTATGCCCGTTTCAAAATGCGGTTAAAATGGTGGGCTTGACCCTTCGTAGCTAGTGGTTGAATCTTGGAAAACTTTTGATGTTTCTCTGATTATATAGATACCTATGTACCTATAAATGATTTTTCAAAAAAATAAAGAGCAAACTACGAGGCTGCTGCAGTTCAAATTTGACCCTTTTCCAACTGAATCTGTAGAAATTTGTCTTTATCATGAGAGGTGGATCAAAACTTTTTACACCCAACCATTTGGTTAATTGTGCATTAAATATGTCGTAGTATTTTACAAAAATGATTTGGTCCAATTTTGCAACAAATATATGGTAGGTCCTTCACAATAAAAACTCATTTCGGGCACTCAAAAAATGGAAAATGAAATTTCCATGCAAAGAAAATGAAAACTCCCTTAGGCAACATTGTTTGGAATTCCAAGATGCACCCTTGTGCACAATTTTAGATCATTTGAACAAACTTGCCTTGAATGTGGCCATAAGATTGATCATTTGGTTTGAAAGCCATGAATCTTCACGCATGACAGCTCATTTCTGAGAATACTTTTTAAAAATAATTGCCATATTACAAGTTTATTATTTTTTTCTGGCAACTTGGTCACATATAATGACACAATGCGAAGGTTTTCCAATTTTTTGATTTTTTTAAAAAATTTATGCCCGTTTCAAAATGCGGTCAAAACGGCGGGCTTGACCGTTCCTAGCTAGTGGTCGAATCTTGGAAAACGGTTGATATTTCTCTCGTTAAATTGATACATATGTAACTATAAATGATTTTTGGAAAAAATAAAGAGCAAACTATGAGGCAGCTGCAGTTCAAATTTGACCCGCTTCCAACTGAATCTGTAGAAATTTGTCTTTTTCACGAGAGGTGGATCAAAACTTTTAACACCCACCCATTTGGTTAATTATGCATTAAATATGTCCTAGTATTTTATAAAAATGATTTGGTCCAATTTCGCAACAAATATATGGTAGGTCCTTCACAATAAAAACTCATTTCGGGCACTCAAAAAATGGAAAATGAAATTTCCGTGCAAAGAAAATGAAAACTCCCTTAGGCAACATTATTTGGAATTCCAAGATGCACCATTGTGCACAATATAAGATCATTTGAACAAACTATGCCTTGAATGTGGCCATAAGATTGATCGTTTGGTTTGAAAGCCATGAATCTTCACGCATGATAGCTCATTTCTGAGAACACTTTTTAAAAATAATTTTCGTATTACAAGTTTATTATTTTTTGTGGCAACTTGGTCACATATATTGAAACAATGCGAAGGTTTTCCAATTTTTTTTTTGATTTTTTTATGCCCGTTTCAAAATGCGGTCAAAACGGCGGGCTTGACAGTTCCTAGCTAGTGGTTGAATCTTGGAAAACTTTTGATGTTTCTCTGATTAAATTGATACTTATGTAACTACAAATGATTTTTGGAAAAAATAAATAGCAAACTACAAGGCAGCTGCAGTTCAAATTTGACCCGCTTCCAACGGAATCTGCAGAAATTTGTCTTTTTCACGAGAGGTGGATAAAAAGTTTTTACACCCAACCATTTGGGTAATTGTGCCTTAAATATGTCCTAGTATTTTATAAAAATGACTTGGTCCAATTTTGCAACAAATATATGGTAGGTCCTTCACAATAAAAACACATTTCGGGCACTCAAAAAAAGGAAAATCAAATTTCCGTGCAAAGAAAATGGAAACTCCCATAGGCAACATTGTTTGGAATTCCAAGATGCACCCTTGTGCACAATATGAGATGATTTTAACAAACTATGCCTTGAATGTGGCCATAAGATTGATCATTTGGTTTGAAAGCAATGAATCTTCACGCATGATAGCTCATTTCTGAGAAAACTTTTTTAAAATAATTGCCTTATTACAAGTTTATTATTTTTTGTGGCAACTTGGTCACATATAATGACACAATGCGAATGTTTTCCAATTTGATAATTTTTTTAATTTTTTATGCCCGTTTCAAAATGCGGTCAAAATGACGGGCTTGACCGTTCCTAGCTAGTGGTTGAATCTTGGAAAAGTTTTTATGTTTCTATGATTAAATAGATACTTATGTACCTAGAAATGATTTTGGGAAATAATAAAGAGCAAACTACAAGGCATCTGCAGTTCAAATTTGACCCGCTTCCAACTGAATCTGCAGAAATTTGTCTTTTTCACGAGAGACGGATCAAAACGTTTTACACGCAACCATTTGGTCAATTGTCCATTAAATTCGTCCTAGTATTTTAGAAAAATGATCTGGTCCAATTTTGCTACACATATATGGTAGGTCCTTCACAATAAAAACTCATTTCGGGCACTCAAAAAATGGAAAATGAAATTTCGGTGCAAAGAAAATGAAAACTCCCTTAGGCAACATTGTTTGGAATTCCAAGATGCACCATTGTGCACAATACGAGATCATTTGAACAAACTATGCCATGAATGTGGCCATAAGATTGATCATTTAGTTCGAAAGCCATGAATCTTCACGCATGATAACTCTTTTCTGAGAACACTTTTTTAAAGTAATTGCCGTATTACATGTTTATTTTTTTTGGAAACTTGGTCACATATAATGACACAATCCAAAGGTTTTCCATTTTTAGTTTTTTTTGAATTTTTTATGCCCGTTTCAAAATGCAGTCAAAATGGCGGGCTTGACCGTTCCTAGCTAGTGGTCGAATCTTGGAATTTTTTTGACATTTCTTTGATTAAATTGATAAATATGTAACTATAAATGATTTTGGGAAAAAATAAAGAGCAAACTACAAGGCAGCTGCAACTCAAATTTGACCCGCTTCAAGTTGAGTGGGCAGAAATTAGTGTTTTTCATGAGAGGTGGATCAAAACTTTTTACACCCAACCATTTGATTGAATTGGAATATAAAATATGTCCTAGTATTTTGAAAAATTGATTTGGTAGAATTTTGCAACAAATATATGGTAGGTCCTTCACAATAAAAACTCATTTCGGGCACTCAAAAATTGGAATATAAAATTTCTGTGCAAAGAAAATGAAAACTCCCTTAGGCAACATTGTTTGGAATTCCAAGATGCACCCTTGTGCACAATATGAGATAATTTGAACAAACTATGCCATGAATGTGGAACCAACATTGATCATTTAGCTTGAAAGCCATGAATCATCACGCATGATAACTCATTTCTGAGAACACTTTTTTAAAATATTATCCATATTACAAGTTTATTATTTTTTCTGGCAACTTGGTCACATATAATGACACAATGCGTAGGTTTTCCAATTTTTTGAATTTTTTTGAATTTTTTATGTCCGTTTCAATATGCGGTCAAAACGGCGGGCTTGAACGTTCCTAGCTAGTGGTTGAATCTTTGAAAACTTTTGATGTCTATGTGATTAAATTGATACTTATGTACCTATAAATGATTTTGGAAAAAATAAAGAGCATACTACGAGGCAGCTGCAGTTCAAATTTGACCCGCTTCGAGCTGAATCGGTAGAAATTAGTGTTTTACATGGTTGGTAGATCAAAACTTTTTAGACCCAACCATTTGGTCAATTGTGCAATAAATATGTCCTAGTGTTTTAGAAAATTGATTTGGTACAATTTTGCAACAAATATATGGTAGGTCCATCACAATAAAAACTCATTTCGGGCACTCAAAAAATGGAAAAATGAAGGCAACATTGTTTGGATATCCAAGATGCACCCTTGTGCACAATATGAGATCATTTGAACAAACTATGCCATGAATGTGGCCACAAGATTGATCATTTGGCTTGAAAGCCATGAATCTTCACGCATGATAGCTCGTTTGTTAGAACATTTTTTAAAATAATTGCCATATTACATGTTTATTATTTTTTCTGGCAACTTGGTCACATATCATGACACAATGCGAAGGTTTTCCAATTTTTAGATTGTTTTTGAATTATTTATGCCCGTTTCAACATGGGGTCAAAACGGTGGGCTTGACCTTTGTCGGGGAAAACTGATCCACGAACACCTATGGGGCCGGCGGACCGGGCCCCTTTCGGTTCGGCGGGGGGCGGAGGTCGCACGAAGAGCAGATCGAGCGAGGCACACGAGCAGTTTACCCAGCTTCGGAGCTCTCCGGAGAGATAACACTCCTACTGCTGCTTGTCTGGTTGTATTATCTGGTGTTCTTGCTCTCGAGCGAGAGAGTGTGATGTTTTCTGGGCTACCAATGAATCGAAGCAAACTGTCCGAACCTCTGAACCCGAACCCCCCCTACGTTGCGCATGCGCCTCCTTTTATACGCTAAAGGGGTCACCTACAGGTGGCAACGCAGAGGAGGGTAAAAACGTAAAAAGCGAGGTAGTTGATACAGTTGCTTGTACAGGGCACCCTACCTAACCCTGACAGCAGGGGACAAGGGCATTAAATGCCCGTCTGAGTCGCCCGAACAGTGCAGAAAAGGACCGTTAGGGGCGCCACCGTTCGCCACGATGGCGATCTTGTCAGCTTCACATGCCACTGCGCACCGCTGGCTGCACAGCCTCCCGCCACGCGCGCCCGGAGAGGCCCCCAGAGCGACACATTGGTGGATGCGCTGGAGCGTGGGCGCAGAGTGGCCGCCTGCCGCGGCAAGCGTCTTGCCGCTGTTCTTATCTTGCCGGGTCCAGAAGGTCGTCGCTCACCGGGCCCCGGGGTACCTTGTTTAGTCTTCCCAGCAAGCCCCTCTTGCTGGGGCCTTGTTGGCTTGCCGGAGCGCGTGGCGTGTCGCGGCAAGTTCCTTGGAGCGCCTTGGTTGGCCTTCCCGGCAAGCTCCTCTTGCCGGGGCCTTGTCTCCTTAGCTTAAATACTTTGTTCTTGGATGGCTCCAAGGGAACCTTGGAGGATCTTGGCGTTCGCCCGGCAAGCCTTTGCCGCGGGGTGCTGCAACTGCCCGTGCACAAGTTCGGGGTACTAGGGTACCCCTATTCTAGTACACCGACAGGAGCCCCCGGGCCTGGGCCAGACACGGTGCCGAGCGCTGTTGGGCCAGGCCCAAGACAGGGCATGGGCACACGCGGGCTGGGCCGCGCCAAATCTTGCTCCGCATCCACCACGCTCTCTCATAATGGCACGCGTTGAATGCGGCATCGTGGGAGAGATCGTGGGTGGTTGTTTATTTGGAAGGCCGAAATGTCCGCCCCGTCCCTCTTTATAAGCAGAGGAAACAGAGGCAGTTCGTTCCCCCTCGCTGGTTGCTGCTACTCCTTCTTCACAAACTCCGCCGCTCCCCCCTTCTTCTCGAAGCCGAGAGAGCAGCGCTCCGCCCCCCATTGCCACCAGCATCACCACGCCGACGACCTTCCCCACCACCTCCGCCATGGCCCCGAAAGCCGACAAGGGAAAGGGTGTGAAGTCGGCCGAGGCGCAGCGGCTCGCGGTGCTGCGGAAGGAGCGGGCGATCTTCACCCCCCAGCTCGGCGTGCAGGAGCTGAGGGAGTACTTCTACCTCTTTTGGGCGACGGAGACGCGTGCGCATCCGCGCACGAGGGTACTCCCGGCCGCTGCCTCGGAGTTGGCTCCAAATGGGTACCCGTTCTTCCCGCTATTCTTCTATTGCAGGTTCTGCCGCCCTTCTCGGAGTTCTTCTGTGATATTATGAACACATATGGCTTCCGCCTCCTTGACTTCACCCCCAACGCTGTCCTGACCATGGCAGTTTTCGCACATTTGTGCGAAAACTTTGTCGGAGTCCACCCTAGTGTTGCCCTTTTTCGCCACTTCTTCATACCTCGGGTAGAGAGAGGAGAGCCGCTTGCCGGAGGGATTGCCTGGGTCTCGAGAGTCGGCAAGAAAGAGGCGTACTTGGAGGGTGAGCTTCGCAGCAAGTGGGAGGAGTGGAGAGCGGAGTGGTGCTGGATCGTTGAGGAGAATCCGCAGCCCTTCCCCGCCGTGCGCCAAGCTCCAATAGTGTGCGGCAATGACTGGAGCAACGTGGCCCCGGAAGACGAGAGGCTGAAGATCGCCATCACTAGGATTCTTCGCCTCAGGCTTGCCGGGCTCACCGTAGGTGCTATCGGGGCAGATTTCCTCCGCAGCCGCATTGCCCCCCTGCAGGAGAGGGGGAGGCCCGCTTGGGAATTCAAGAATTCGGCGGACATCATGAGGCTGCGGTCGGGCCTCAACTACAACTTCACCATCTTGGAGTTGGACACAATGCTCTTGGAATTATTCAAACGCGACCCCCAGCACCCATTCACACTATCGAGGGGCGTAGTTCCTTTGTGCAATAACTCTTCGCTTGACCGGATCCGCGCCATGATGTCGTTGTGCGATTCACACGGCATCGTTCCAACTTGGCAAGAGCCTGCGGATGATGTTGTGTGAGCGTTCTTCAACACCTTGGAGGAAGTGCCGGTCCGCGCTGACAAGCAGAAGAGCCTCACCCGTGACACCACCGACGAGGAGCTGCAGCTCATCGCTACTAGGGCGGAAGAGGCTGCGGCCGTAGCTGCTGCGGGTGTGTTTGGGTTTACTGTGGAGGAGGCGGAGGCTGCAGAGGCGGCAAACCTTGCCGAACGCGTGGAGTTCATGGGCGAGGAGGAGCCTGCCGGTTCCGAAGCCGAGCCGAGCGAGGCCGGCGAGGAGGAGGCTGAACCTTCAGAGAACTTGCCGCAGGCGGAGCCCCCGGCCCCGCCAAGGAGGCGTCTTTGCAGGGCCGGGGACGCAGCAGGGCGGCAGCCGGCTCCACAGCCACCGAGTCGCGCGACGCGCTCTACCGCGGCAAGCAATGTTGCCGCGGGAGCGCCTCACGCAACAGCGGCAACTGGAGCGGGATCTTCCCGGGCCACTGCCACTGCCCCCGCCAAGCGGGCAAGGGATCCTACTCCTCCACCTCGCCGCACCGGAGGAGGGCCGGACTTCGATCTTTCCGCGCTCAGCTCCGACGAGGAGGAAGAAGAGTGAGTTTCTTTGGTGCTCTTATAATCCTTCAATCTTGCTGTTTATATCTTGTATCTGACTTGCTCCAATCTGGACTCCTTTCTTTTCAGAACACTAGCCCAGAGAGTGGCGAAGAGGGCCAAGGACGCGGTGATCGTCATTGAGGATGACCCCATCGTGTCGGCAGGAGGTGGGCCCGAGACCACCTTGACGGACCCGGCAATCACCCCTCAGAGCAGCCCCCAGCGTAGCCCCCAGCGTAAGTTCATAGTTTAACCTTCTGCTGCTGGGCGCGCTTGAGTGCTTTTTCCTTTGTTGATATCTTGCTTGTTGACTTGTGCAGGAGCAGAGCAGCCTCATCAGGAGCGCCCGGAGGCCGGTCCCGAAGTGCCACCTGCTTTGACTGCGCCAACAAGGGACGAGTCCCCGGCAAGGGAGCGCTCTCCGGCAAGGGGGGACTCTCCGGCAAGGGACGGCACTGCTGATCCTGCGGCGACCGAGGCCGCAACTGAAGATCTTGGCGGAGGTAGTCCACTTGCCCAGAAACATTCCCTTGGGTTCTGCTTCTTCCGTTTTTCCTTTCTTGGATTTTTGATTGATTTTCCTCCCTTCTTCGTTCTTCAGACCCATCTTCGGCTGAGCCAATGGAGACAGAGGGCGCCGGCCAGGAAGGTGCCGGTGCTGATTAGACCGCCGGCGAGGAGGCCGCCGGGGCTGCTGCTGTGGAAGCCGGCGAGGGGTCGGGCGATCACACTAACGACCCTGAGGCCGCAGGAGCGCCGGGCGCTGCGCCGACCGCCGAACCCTCTGCCGCTTCTACGGAGCCGGGCTTCGAGGAGCCCCAGCCCGGCGCCTACTTGAAGGCCGGTGACAATATCTTCATCAAGCTACCCTGGGCGTCGTGCTCCAGGGCGCCGGTCGAGGGGGAGACTTTTGACGGGGAGGTGCTCGCCTCTGCTGGACTGTCATTGGTTGACGCGCCCGGCAGCAGCAGCGGCGAGCCTGAGGAGGAGCAGCTGCTGCGGAAGCTGCTATCACTCTACCGCACCCGGCAAGACAAGCTGGCTTCCTGGGAAGCGCTTGTCGCGAAGGCGGGAGTTGACATGGAAAAGCGCGCGAAGGAGCTCCGGGGCCAAAATCAAGAAGCTCTCTGGTCCCTGGCGCAGGAGCGGGAGCGAGTCGACAAGGAGCGCACGGCCTTTCTTCTCGAGAGGGCCGAGGCTGAGGAGGAACAAAGGCTGGCCGCCGAGAAGCAGTCCGCGCGGGAAGATGGACTAGTACAGCGGAAGGCCAACCTCGACAGCTACGAGGAAGAGCTCGCCGAGCGTGAGCGAGCACTTGGCGGGGCACTCAAGGAGGCAAAGGACGCCGCGGCAACTGCAGAGGCCGCCAAGAAAGAGCTAGAGGAGAAGGTGGCGCAGCTGGAGGCCGATATTGGGAAGAGCGGCGAGGAGCTTGCCGCGCTCAAGCGTGAGCGCGAGAAGGATGCTGCCGCCCACGGTGAGCTGCAAGGCCTTCTCGCTAAGAGGGGCATGGAGCTCAGCGCCGCCAAGGATTCCAAAGCAGACCTGGAGCTGAAGCTGGCCACGCTGACGCAGACGCTGGAGGCCGCCAAGGAGTGGGAGAAGACCTTGTCGGAGAAGGTCAAGGCTGACGCGGCGCTGCTGGAGAGCATTGCAGTTACCCAGAACTCGTTCAGAGACACAGTGGAGCACTGGACCGAGGGTCTGGTGAACATTGCCGCAGTCATCAACGAGGAGCTGGCGCAGCTGGGGATGGAGGACTTTGGGTATCCTTCCGACGAGAGTCTTCAACCCAGCGCCAAGCTCAGCCTATTCTTCAAGGGCGTGGCGACGGCACTCCAGCGGCTCTGGGAGAGGATCCCGAAGCAGCTGGTCGACGAGTCGCGCAAAATCTTCGCCGGGGTTCTCCAGAAGGTGCTGATGAAGGTAGCCTTCCGCAATCCAGGCCTCAGCTTCACCAACGTCCTCAGGTCCTTGCCGCCTGACGCCGATCTGGATGCACTCAAGGCCCTTGTCGCACCCATTGTGGACAAGGTGAGCGAGATCAAGAGAGTCGAGGGCGGACGCGTAGATTAGGCCGCCCATTTCTTCTTTTCCCTTGTCGCTGCTAATCATGTTATGAAAACAGTCTGTTAGAGTTGCGACAAGTTATCTTGTAATATAACTTTATTTCTGTTATCAATTGCAATGTTATTTCCTCTACTAGATTCCTTCCTTTGTATGTTTTTACCCTACGCTTCTAGGGAACTTGTCGGCGCAGGCGCCCGAGCCACGAGCGCTGAGTGCAGAACTTCAGCAGCTTGCTGGCGGCGCTGCTTCTGACAAGAAACCTTGTCGCGACTAGATGCAGCACGCTTAAGCTGTTGAGCGGACTCGAAACAAAGTAAGGGCGCAACTAGCCACGAGTTGGTTCCTCCGCGCACAAGTTTTCCATACAAAGCAGGGTCGTTCGAGGAAGATAACTCAAAAATTTAAAAAGTGATTGCTCAAACTTTGGCAACTTAGCTTTTCTGTCATTTGCTTCCCGGTAAGGCAAGTCTTTGCTTGAATGATGCCTGGCTCTTTGCTTGAACGACGCCTGGCCCATATCCTAATCTTCTCCTTATCCCCCGGCAAACTTGTGTGTGAGAGAACCTTCTTTTCCTTTAAAAGAAAAAGAAAGTAGAGAAATTAATAATATGGAGCTCTTCGGCTCGTTACTGCTTACCGGATGTAGGTGCTGCACAAAGTGTCAGATAATCGCATGCAAGAAAGGAACTAACGCAAGAAATGGGGTTTTACTTATGCACGGGATCTGCGCCCGGCTTTGTACAAAGGATTACATGCAACAGCGGCAAGACTTGTACAAAAGGTGGTTGCCGGAACGGGTTCCGGCAACCGCGCCTGATGGGAAAAACTTACGAAGATGTTCTATGTTCCAGGAGTTGCTCACCGGAATGCCATCTTCGGTCTCAAGGCGGACAGCGCCAGGCCTTGTGACTCGTCTCACCCGATAAGGGCCTTCCCACTTCGGCGTCAACTTGTTGGAATTCTTGGCAGACTGAACGCGCCGAAGAACAAGGTCGCCTTCCTCGAAGCTTCTGGCTTTAACTTTGCGGCTATGATAGCGGCGCAAAGCTTGCTGGTATCGAGCAGCTCGTATAGCAGCCTGAAGACGATCTTCCTCAAGGAGCAGCGCGTCGTCTTGCCGCAGCTGTTCTTGCTCAAGCTCATCATAAGCGAGCACTCGAGGTTATCCGTATACGAGTTCCGTGTGGAGAACTGCCTCTGCTCCATAGACTAGAGCGAAAGGTGTCTGGCCAGTGGCTTGATTTGGCGTCGTTCTGATCGACCAAAGAACCACCCGCAGCTCCTCGATCCAGTTCCTTCCGCACCTGTGCAGCCTATCGAAAGTTCTGGTCTTGAGGCCGCGCAGCACTTCAGCATTTGCCCTCTCTGCTTGACCGTTGCTTCTTGGATGAGCAACAGAAGCGAAGCAGACCTTGGCGCCAAGGTCTTGGACGTACTGCATGAAGGTGCGGCTCGTGAATTGCGTGCCGTTGTCGGTGATGATCCTGTTAGGGATCCCGAAACGGCAAACAATCGACCTGAAGAACTTGACTGCTGACTGTGCTGTCACCTTCCTCACTGGCTGCACTTCCGGCCACTTTGTGAACTTGTCGATTGCGACGTACAAGTACTCAAAGCCCCCGACAGCTCGGGGGAAGGGGCCGAGGATATCGAGCCCCCAGACCGAAAATGGCCAGGATAAAGGGATCGTCTGGAGAGCTTGAGCTGGCTGGTGTATCTGTTAGGAGTGGAACTGGCACACTTCACACTTGGTTACTTGTGCAGTTGCATCCTGGAGGGCTGTCGGCCAAAAGAAACCTTGCCGGAAAGCTTTGCCGGCAAGTGCTCTTGCGCCAATGTGGTGGCCACATATGCCTCCATGTATCTCCGCCAACAGCTTTTGTCCATCTTCCCAGCGAATACACTTCAATTTCACGCCGTTGAGTCTTCTTCTGTACAGTAAGCTATCGACAAACTGGTACATACTTGACTGCCGGGCTACTCTTTCTGCTTCTTCTTGCTCTTTGGGAAGTTCTCCTGTCTGAAGGAAATGGACAATCTGCTGTGCCCATGCTGGAGCTTGTGGCTCGACAACAAGGGCTAAAGGCACATCTGCTGCTGCGGGAACATCCGCTTCTACGGCAAGGACTTGCGGCCCTGCCGGAGCTTGATGTTCCCCGGCAAGCTTGCCGGAGCAAAACTTGTCGGGAGCGTCTGCTTCAACGGAACAAACCATAAGGCTTGCCGGAGCAGACTGCCCCTCAGCCTTCTTGGTGTTGACCTTGGGGACTTTCTTGGCAGTGGCTTCGGGGAGCTCTGCCGGGAAGTAGTCACCAGAAACCAACTTCCTCTTCTTGCTTTGTCCAATTGATGGTGTTACGGATGGTTGAGTCAACTTAAGCACAAAGTTCCCCGGTTCCACAGGTAACTTTAGTGCGGCGCACTTTGACAGGCCATCAGCAATATCTTTCTGAGCTCTTGGGATATGCTCCATTTGTAGGCCGTCAAAGTGCTCTTCTAGCTTCCTCACTTCATCAACATACGCTTCCATCAACGGACACTGGTAGCTCTTGTTCACTTGTCGGACGACAAGCTGTGAGTCACCCCTGACAATGAGTTTCTTGATCCCAAGGTCTGCTGCGATTCTGGGACCAGCAAGCAATCCTTCATACTCTGAAGTAATGCTGGTTGCCTGCTCTTTGGGAAAGTGCATCAGGACTACGTACTTGAGGTGCTCTCCGGTGGGTGCGACAAGCAGCATGCCTGCACCGGCGCCTTGAAGCAAGAAGGCACCATCAAAGTACATCAGCCACTCTTTGCTTGCCTCTTTGACGGGGATGCTTGTTTCTGAAATTTCTTCATCTAGGGTTGGTGTCCACTCTGCTAGGAACTCTGCCAATGCTCTGCTTTGGATAGTGGAGGTGCTCTCAAACTTGAGGCCAAAGCTTGACAGTTCCAGCGCCCACTCGACAATCCTGCCCGTTGCTTCTGGATTTTGCAGTATCCTCTTCAGCGGAAAGCGAGTGATGACTGTGATCTCATGTGCTTGGAAGTAATGGCGCAGCTTTCTCGAGGCCATGAGGAGGCCGAAAAGCAACTTCTGCACACCAGAGTACCTTGATCTAGCCCCCTTCAGAAGAGAACTGACAAAGTAAACTGGGCGCTGCACCATTCTCCTTGGCATCTTGTAATGTTCCTGCGCAAACCCATGTTTGTCGGGACCATAGCTTGTCAGCGAAGCCCCCTGCTTGTCGCTGGATGGATCTGCCGTGGTCGCTGGCTCATCATCCGCCTCCCTCTCCGCCACTAACGTAGCACTAACCACTTGATTGGTTGCTGCTATATACAGCAGCAACTTCTCTTGCGACTTAGGTGCGACAAGTGTTGGAGTTGAGGACAGGTATCTCTTCAAGTCCTGCAGCGCAGCCTTCGCTTCCGGAGTCCATTTCATTGGACCTGCCTTTTTCAAAATTTTGAAAAATGGCAGGGCGCGCTCAGCAGATCTAGAGATAAACCTGCTGAGAGCAGCCACACAACCGGCAAGCCTTCGTACATCCTTGATGCGCTTTGGTGCATCGATCTGCTCAATGGCTTTGATCTTGTCGGGATTGGCTTCAATTCCCCGCTGAGACACGAAGAACCCGAGAAGCTTGCCGGAAGGGACTCCAAACACGCACTTCTCGGGGTTAAGCTTGAGGTTGATCTTGCGCAGGTTTGCAAATGTTTCGTCTAAATCTTGAATCAGGGTCGCCTTGTTCTTGCTCTTGACCACTATGTCATCCATGTAAGCTTCCACATTTCTGTGCATTTGCGGCTCAAAAGCATGGTGGACTACCCTTGCGAATGTTGAACCAGCATTCTTCAAACCGAAAGGCATCCGTACGAAGCAGTACGTGCCACACGGGGTGATAAATGCGGTTTTCTCTTCATCTTCTTCTGCCATGAAGATCTGATGGTATCCTGAGTATGCATCAAGAAATGAAAGCAAATCACATCCGGCTGTGGAGTCAACAATCTGGTCAATACGCGGCAAGGGAAATGGGTCTTTGGGACAAGCTTTATTAACATCAGTGAAGTCAATACAAAGTCTCCATTTGCCGTTAGCTTTGCGCACAACAACAGGATTGGCCAACCATGTGGGATGGAGTACTCCTCTGACAAGGCATGCTGCTTCCAACTTCTTGATTTCTTCTGCGATGAATTCTTGGCGCTCTAATGCCTGCTTCCTGACTCTCTGCTTGACGGGCTGCGCATGAGGACAGACGGCAAGGTGGTGCTCAATTACTTTCCTGGGAACACCAGGGATATCAAACGGTTGCCACGCAAACACGTCGACATTCGCCCGCAGGAAAGCAACGAGCGCGCTTTCCTATTTGGGGTCAAGAGTGGCGCTGATGGTAAATGTACCACCAGTGCCATCCTCCTTGGCGGACACCTTCTTGGTCTCAGGTGGAGCTGCCATTGCCTTCTTACACTTGCCGGTGGAGCTCGATGGTGCGTCCTCGACGGTAGCGCAGCACTGCGAAGAGGTGCGCTTGCCGGAGTGGGCATCAGAGCTCTTGCCGGACTTGGTCTTCTTCTTCCCCCTGGGAGCTTCAGCGGCAAGTGTCCTGCGTTCTGCTACGGCTGCGGCTTCCCGGTAGATCTTGCCGGCACAGATAAGAGCATCCTTCTTGTCGCCAGGGACAGAGATGACACTTATTGGGCCTGGCATTTTCAGTACGTTGTACGCATAGTGAGAGGCTGCCATGAACTTGGCGAGTGCCGGTCGGCCAAAGATTCCATTGTAAGGCAATGGAAAGTCGGCAACGTCAAACGTGACCCTCTCGGTCCTGAAGTTCAGCTCGCTGCCAAATGTTACCGGCAACGTGATCTTTCCCTTTGGCTTGCTCCTTCCCGGGTTAATTCCTTGAAATGTGTCGGTTTCTTCGAGCTCGCTGTCAGGAATCTGGAGTTTCTGGAGCACCGCGGAGGAGATCAGGTTCAAGCCGGCCCCGCCGTCAACTAGCATCTTAGTGACCTTGAGGTTGCGGATTGTTGGTGAAACCAACATCGGCAAGAACCCGACCGTAGTTATGCGATCCGGGTGGTCCTCAATATCAAAGATGATAGGCGTGCCAGACCATTTCAGAGGCTTGCGTGACTCGACGGGTGGTTTTGCTGCATTAACTTCCCGCACCCACTGCTTGAGCCGGCGGTGCGAGGCATGCAAAGAAGCACCACCGTCAACGCACAGGACCTCTGTGGCTTTCTGGAACTCCTGCTCATCAGTCTCCTCATCATCCATATCTTCGTCTTCGTTATCATCTTCATTCTTGTCGTGGCCACGGGGAGGTCTATCTCCTTGCCGCTGCTTGGCTTTGTCGCGGCGTCCTCCTCGGCCGGGACGTTTCTTGCCGGATCCAGCAGCTCCTTCCTGGGCCTTCTCTTTGTCGCGCCGCTCGTATTCAGCTTTCTGTCGCTCAACAAGCTGCTCGACTCTGTTACAGTTCTGAAGATCATGGCCCTTGGTGCAGTGAATCTTGCAATACTGCTTGTTGGCACCGTCCTGCTTGTCGGTGACCGCCACCTCCGTGGCAACCTTCTTGCCGGAGTCACCAGCTTTGGCTTCCTTGGCGCCGCCATCGTTGCCGGACTGCTCAACAACTAGCACTTCTTTGCCTTTCCTCCTTCTGTTGTTCCGCCGCTGGTTTTTCCTTGTCGGGGCAGCATCTTCACTGTCAGATGCTCCCGCTCCTATATTTTCTCCGGGGAGTCTCCTCCCTTCCTCAGCACGCGCACACTTGTCGGCCAGTGCATATAACTCACTGACGTCCCTGATCTTGCACATCGCCATTTCCTCCCGCATCCTACGGTTCCGCACGTTTTGATGGAACGCGATGATCACCGCGGCAGGGTGGACGTCTGGGATGTTGTCCTGCACACTACTGAATCTCTGAATGTACTTGCGCAGGGGCTCTCCTTCCTTCTGAGCAAGCAGACGAAGATCACTCTCCTGGCCATGAGGCTTGTGTCCGCCTGTAAAGGCGCCGACAAACTGATGGCACAGATCAGCCCAAGGGGATATGGAGTTGTCCGGCAAGTGCATGAGCCAGGATCTGACATTGGGCTTGAGCACCAGCGGGAAGTAGTTGGCAATGATCTTGTCATCTCGTCCCCCGGCAGCTTGCACCGCAATGGTGTAGATGCTGAGGAACTCTGACGGATGCGTCTTGCCGTCGTACTTCTCCGGTACGTCTGGCTTGAAGTTCTTTGTACTGGGCCACTGGACTTGCGGCAGCTCACGAGTGAACGCAGGACAACCTACCGTGTACGGCAGATCGCCTGGTTCCCCTGGCGCATGCATGTCAACAGAGGGCCCAGCGTGCTTGTCGGATTGACGTCGCGCTTCTCTTCGGCGCTCGATGCAGGTTCGGCGCACATATATAGTAGGTCCTTCACAATAAAAACTCATTTCGGGCACTCAAAAAATTGAAAATGAAATTCCGTGCAAAGAAAATGAAAACTCCCTCAGGCAACATTGTTTGCAATTCCAAGATGCACCATTGTGCAGAATATGAGATCATTTGAACAAACTATGCCATGAATGTGGCCATATGATTAATCATTTAGTTCGAAAGCCATGAATCTTCACGCTTGATAACTCATTTCTGAGAACACTTTTGAAAAATAATTGCAGTATTACAAGTTTATTATTTTTTCTGGCAACTTCGTCACATATAATGACACAATGCGAAGGTTTTCCATTTTTTGTTTTTTTGAATTTCTTATGCCCGTTTCAAAATGCGGTGAAAATGGCGGGCTTGACCGTTATAAGCTAGTGGTTGAATCTTGAAAAACTTTTGATGTTTATTTGATTAAATTGATACTTATGTACCTATAAATGATTTTGGGAAAAAATAAAGAGCAAACTACGAGGCATTTGCAGTTCAAATTGGACCCGCTTCCAACGGAATCTTCAGAAATTTGTCTTTTTCACGAGAGGTGGATCAAAACTTTTTACACCCAACCATTTGGGTAATTGTTCCTTAAATATGTCCTAGTATTTTATAAAAATGACTTGGTCCAATTTTGCAACAAATATATGGTAGGTCCTTCACAATAAAAACTCATTTCGCGCACTCAAAAAAAGGAAAATCAAATTTCCGTGCAAAGAAAATGAAAACTCCCATAGGCAACATTGTTTGGAATTCCAAGATGCACCCTTGTGCACAATATGATATCATTTTAACAAACTATGCCTTGAATATGGCCATAAGATTGATCATTTGGTTTGAAAGCAATGAATCTTCACGCATGATAGCTCATTTCTGAGAACACTTTTTTAAAATAATTGCCTTATTACAAGTTTATTATTTTTTGTGGCAACTTGGTCACATATAACGACACAATGCGAATATTTTCCAATTTGATGATTTTTTTAATTTTTTATGCCCGTTTCAAAATGCGGTCAAAATGACGGGCTTGACCGTTCCTAGCTAGTGGTTGAATCTTGGTAAAGTTTTTATGTTTCTATGATTAAATAGATACTTATGTACCTAGAAATGATTTTGTGAAATAATAAAGAGCAAACTACAAGGCAGCTGCAGTTCAAATTTGACCCGCTTCCAACTGAATCTGTAGAAATTTGTCTTTTTCACGAGAG
The DNA here is from genome assembly GCF_002162155.2 of Triticum dicoccoides. Taxonomy (NCBI): domain Eukaryota; kingdom Viridiplantae; phylum Streptophyta; class Magnoliopsida; order Poales; family Poaceae; genus Triticum; species Triticum dicoccoides. Next base: position 145,681,372 of record NC_041383.1, on the reverse strand, counting down.
ACGGATCAAAACTTTTTACACGCAACCATTTGGTCAATTGTCCATTAAATTCGTCCTAGTATTTTAGAAAAATGATCTGGTCCAATTTTGCTACACATATATGGTAGGTCCTTCACAATAAAAACTCATTTCGGGCACTCAAAAAATGGAAAATGAAATTTCGGTGCAAAGAAAATGAAAACTCCCATAGGCAACATTGTTTGGAATTCCAAGATGCACCATTGTGCACAATATGAGATCATTTGAACAAACTATGCCATGAATGTGGCCATAAGATTGATCATTTAGTTCGAAAGCCATGAATCTTCACGCATGATAACTCTTTTCTGAGAACACTTTTTTAAAATAATTGCCGTATTACATATTTATTTTTTTGGAAACTTGGTCACATATAATGACACAATCCAAAGGTTTTCCATTTTTAGTTTTTTTTGAATTTTTTATGCCCGTTTCAAAATGCAGTCAAAATGGCGGGCTTGACCGTTCCTAGCTAGTCGTCGAATCTTGGAAATTTTTTGATATTTATTTGATTAAATTGATAATTATGTAACTCTAAATGATTTTGGGAAAAAATAAAGAGCAAACTACAAGGCAGCTGCAACTCAAATTTGACACGCTTCAAGTTGAGTGGGCAGAAATTAGTCTTTTTCATGAGAGGTGGATCAAAACTTTTTACACCCAACCATTTGATCAATTTTGCATTAAATATGTCCTAGTATTTTGAAAAATTGATTTGGTACAATTTTGCAACAAATATATGGTAGGTCCTTCACAATAAAAACTCATTTCGGGCACTCAAAAATTGGAATATAAAATTTCCGTGCAAAGAAAATGAAAACTCCCTTAGCCAACATTGTTTGGAATTCCAAGATGCACCCTTGTGCACAAGATGAGATAATTTGAACAAACTATGCCATGAATGTGGAACCAACATTGCTCATTTAGCTTGAAAGCCATGAATCTTCACGCATGATAGCTCATTTCTGAGAACACTTTTTTAAAATATTATCCATATTAGAAGTTTATTATTTTTTCTGGCAACTTGGTCACATATAATGACACAATGCGTAGGTTTTCCAATTTTTTGATTTTTTTTGAATTATTTATGTCCGTTTCAAAATGCGGTCAAAACGGCAGGCTTGAACGTTCCTAGCTAGTGGTTGAATCTTGGAAAACTTTTGATGTTTATGTGATTAAATTGATACTTATGTACCTATAAATGATTTTGGGAAAAAATAAAGAGCAAACTACGAGGCATCTACAGTTCAAATTTGACCCGCTTCGAGCTGAATCGGTAGAAATTAGTGTTTTACATGGGTGGTAGATCAAAACTTTTTAGACCCAACCATTTGGTCAATTGTGCAATAAATATGTCCTAGTATTTTAGAAAATCGATTTGGTACAATTTTGCAACAAATATATGGTAGGTCCATCACAATAAAAACTCATTTCGGGCACTCAAAAAATGGAAAAATGAAATTTCCGTGCAAAGAAAATGAAAACTCCCTTAGGCAACATTGTATGGATATCCAATATGCACCCTTGTGCACAATATGAGATCATTTGAACAAACTATGCCATGAATGTGGCCACAAGATTGATCATTTGGCTTGAAAGCCATGAATCTTCACGCATGATACCTCATTTCTGAGAACATTTTTTAAAATAATTGCCGTGTTACAAGTTTATTATTTTTTCTGGCAACTTGGTCACATATAATGACACAATGCGAAGGTTTTCCAATTTTTAGATTTGTTTTGAATTATTTATGCCCGTTTCAAAATGGGGTCAAAACGGCGGGCTTGACCGTTCCTAGCTAGTGGTTGAATCTTGGAAAACTTTTGATGTTTCTCTGATTAAATAGACACTTATGTACCTATAAATTATTTTTTGAAAAAAAATAAAGAGCAAACTACGAGGCAGCTGTAGTTCAAATTTGACCCCCTTCCAACTAAATCTGTAGAAATTTGTTTTTTCACGAGAGATGGATCAAAACTTTTTACACCCAACCATTTGGTTAATTGTGCATTAAATATGTCCTAGTATTTTAGAAAAATGATTTGGTCCAATTTTACTACACATATATAGTAGGTCCTTCACAATAAAAACTCATTTTAGGCACTCAAAAAATTGAAAATGAAATTCCGTGCAAAGAAAATGAAACTCCCTCAGGCAACATTGTTTGGAATCCCAAGATGCACCCTTGTGCAGAATATGAGATCATTTGAACAAAATATGCCATGAATGTGGCCATATGATTGATCATTTAGTTCGAAAGCCATGAATCTTCATGCATGATAACTCATTTCCGAGAACACCTTTTAAAAATAATTGCAGTATTACAAGTTTATTATTTTTTCTCGCAACTTCGTCACATATAATGACACAATGAGAAGGTTTTCCATTTTTTGTTTTTTTGAATTTTTTATGCCTGTTTCAAAATGCGGACAAAATGGCGGGCTTGGCCGTTATAAGCTAGTGCTTAAATCTTGAAAAACTTTTGATTTTTATCTGATTAAATTGATACTTATGTACCTATAAATGACTTTGGGAAAAAATAAAGAGCAAACTACAAGGCATTTGAAGTTCAAATTTGACCCGCTTCTAGTTGAATGGGCACAAATTAGTCTTTTTCATGAGAGGTGGATCAAAACTTTTTACACCCAACCATTTGGTCAATTGTGCATTAAATATGTCCTAGTATTTTAGAAAATTTATTTGGTACAATTTTGCAACAAATATAAGGTAGGCCCTTCACAATAAAAACTCATTTCAGGCACTCAAAAAATGGAAAAATGAAATTTCCGTGCAAAGAAAATGAAAACTCCCTTAGGCAACATTGTTTGTAATTCCAAGATGCACCCTTGTGCACAATATGAGATCATTTGAACAAACTATGCCATGAATGTGGCCACAAGATTGATCATTTGGCTTGAAAGCCATGAATCTTCACGCATGATACCTCATTTCTGAGAACATTTTTTAAAATAATTGCCGTGTTACAAGTTTATTATTTTTTCTGGCAACTTGGTCACATATAATGAAAAAATGCGAAGGTTTTCCAATTTTTAGATTTTTCTGAATTATTTATGCCCGTTTCAAAATGGGGTCAAAACGGCGGGCTTGACCGTTCCTAGCTAGTGGTTGAATCTTGGAAAACTTTTCATGTTTCTCTGAATAAATAGACACTTATGTACCTATAAATTATTTTTCGAAAAAAATAAAGAGCAAACTACGAGGCAGCTGTAGTTCAAATTTGACCCACTTCCAACTATATCTGTAGAAATTTGTCTTTTTCACGAGAGATGGATCAAAACTTTTTACACCCAACCATTTGGTTAATTGTGCATTAAATCTGTCCTAGTATTTTAGAAAAATGATTTGGTCCAATTTTGCTACACATATATAGTAGGTCCTTCACAATAAAAACTCATTTCGGGCACTCAAAAAATTGAAAATGAAATTCCGTGCAAAGAAAATGAAAACTCCCTCAGGCGACATTGTTTGGAATTCCAAGATGCACCATTGTGCAGAATATGAGATCATTTGAACAAACTATGCCATGAATGTGGCCATATGATTAATCATTTAGTTCGAAAGCCATGAATCTTCACGCATGATAACTCATTTCTAAGAACACCTTTAAAAAATAATTGCAGTATTACAAGTTTATTATTTTTTCTCGGAACTTCGTCACATATAATGACACAATGCGAAGGTTTTCCATTTTTTGTTTTTTTGAATTTTTTATGCCCGTTTCAAAATGCGGTCAAAATGGCGGGCTTGCCCGTTATAAGCTAGTGGTTGAATCTTGAAAAACTTTTGATGTTTATCTGATTAAACTGATACTTATGTACCTATAAATGACTTTGGGAAAAAATAAAGAGCAAACTACGAGGCATTTGCAGTTCAAATTTGACCCGCTTCTAGTTGAATGGGCAGAAATTAGTCTTTTTCACGAGAGGTGGATCAAAACTTTTTACACCCAACCATTTGGTCAATTGTGCATTAAATATGTCCTAGTATTTTAGAAAATTTATTTGGTACAATTTTGCAACAAATATATGGTAGGCCATTCACAATAAAAAATCATTTCAGCTACTCAAAAAAATGGAAAATGAAATTTCCGTGCAAAGAAAATGAAAACTCCCTTAGGCAACATTGTTTGGAATTCCAAGATGCACCCTTGTGCACAATATGAGATCATTTGAACAAACAATGCCATGAATGTGGCAACAAGGTTGATCATTTGGCTTGAAAGCCATGATTCTTCACGGATGATAGCTCATTTCTGAGAACACTTATTAAAAATAATTGTTGTATTACAAGTTTATTATTTTTTCTGGCAACTTGGTCACATATAATGACAGAATGCGAAGGTTTTCCAAATTATTGATTTTTTTGAATTTTTTATGTCCATTTCAAAATGCTTTCAAAACGGCGGGCTTGAACGTTCCTAGCTAGTGGTTGAATCTTGGAAAACTTTTGATGTTTATCTGATTAAATTGATACATATGTACCTATAAATGATTTTGGGAAAAAATAAAGAGCAAACAACGAGGCAGTTGCAGTTCAAATTTGACCCGCTTCCACCTGAATCGGCACAAATTAGTGTTTTTCACGGGAGGTAGATCAAAACTTTTTAGACCCAACCATTTGGTCAATTGTGCATTAAATATGTCCTAGTCTTTTAGAAAATTTATTTGGTACAATTTTACAACAAATATATGGTAGGTCCTTCACAATAAAAACTCCTTTCAGTCTCTCAAAAAATGGAAAAATGAAATTTCCGTGCAAAGAAAATGAAAACTCCCTTAGGCTACATTGTTTGGAATTCCAAGATGCACCCTTGTGCACAATATGAGATCATTTGAACAAACAATGCCATGAATGTGGCAACAAGGTTGATCATTTGGCTTGAAAGCCATGAATCTTCAAGCATGATAGCTCATTTCTGAGAACACTTTTTTAAAATAATTGCTGTATTACAAGTTTATTATTTTTTCTGGCAACTTGGTCACATATAATGAAAAAATGCGAAGGTTTTCCAATTTTTAGATTTTTTTGAATTATTTATGCCCGTTTCAAAATGGGGTCAAAACGGCGGGCTTGACCGTTCCTAGCTAGTGGTTGAATCTTGGAAAACTTTTCATGTTTCTCTGAATAAATAGACACTTATGTACCTATAAATTATTTTTCGAAAAAAATAAAGAGCAAACTACGAGGCAGCTGTAGTTCAAATTTGACCCACTTCCAACTATATCTGTAGAAATTTGTCTTTTTCACGAGAGATGGATCAAAACTTTTTAAACCCAACCATTTGGTTGATTGTGCATTAAATCTGTCCTAGTATTTTAGAAAAATGATTTGGTCCAATTTTGCTACACATATATAGTAGGTCCTTCACAATAAAAACTCATTTCGGGAACTCAAAAAATTGAAAATGAAATTCCGTGCAAAGAAAATGAAAACTCCCTCAGGCGACATTGTTTGGAATTCCAAGATGCACCATTGTGCAGAATATGAGATCATTTGAACAAACTATGCCATGAATGTGGCCATATGATTAATCATTTAGTTCGAAAGCCATGAATCTTCACGCATGATAACTCATTTCTGAGAACACCTTTTAAAAATAATTGCAGTATTACAAGTTTATTATTTTTTCTCGCAACTTCGTCACATATAATGACACAATGCGAAGGTTTTCCATTTTTTGTTTTTTTGAATTTTTTATGCCCGTTTCAAAATGCGGTCAAAATGGCGGGCTTGACCGTTATAAGCTAGTGGTTGAATCTTGAAAAACTTTTGATGTTTATCTGATTAAACTGATACTTATGTACCTATAAATGACTTTGGGAAAAAATAAAGAGCAAACTACGAGGCATTTGCAGTTCAAATTTGACCCGCTTCTAGTTGAATGGGCAGAAATTAGTCTTTTTCACGAGAGGTGGATCAAAACTTTTTACACCCAACCATTTGGTCAATTGTGCATTAAATATGTCCTAGTATTTTAGAAAATTTATTTGGTACAATTTTGCAACAAATATATGGTAGGCCCTTCACAATAAAAAATCATTTCAGCTACTCAAAAAAATGGAAAATGAAATTTCCGTGCAAAGAAAATGAAAACTCCCTTAGGCAACATTGTTTGGAATTCCAAGATGCACCCTTGTGCACAATATGAGATCATTTGAACAAACAATGCCATGAATGTGGCAACAAGGTTGATCATTTGGCTTGAAAGCCGTGAATCTTCACGGATGATAGCTCATTTCTGAGAACACTTTTTTAAAATAATTGTTGTATTACAAGTTTATTATTTTTTCTGGCAACTTGGTCACATATAATGACAAAATGCGAAGGTTTTGCAAATTATTGATTTTTTTGAATTTTTTATGTCCATTTCAAAATGCTTTCAAAACGGCGGGCTTGAACGTTCCTAGCTAGTGGTTGAATCTTGGAAAACTTTTGATGTTTATCTGATTAAATTGATACATATGTACCTATAAATGATTTTGGGAAAAAATAAAGAGCAAACAAAGAGGCAGTTGCAGTTCAAATTTGACCCGCTTCCACCTGAATCGGCACAAATTAGTGTTTTTCACGGGAGGTAGATCAAAACTTTTTAGACCCAACCATTTGGTCAATTGTGCATTAAATATGTCCTAGTCTTTTAGAAAATTTATTTGGTACAATTTTACAACAAATATATGGTAGGTCCTTCACAATAAAAACTCCTTTCAGGCTCTCAAAAAATGGAAAAATGAAATTTCCGTGCAAAGAAAATGAAAACTCCCTTAGGCTACATTGTTTGGAATTCCAAGATGCACCCTTGTGCACAATATGAGATCATTTGAACAAACAATGCCATGAATGTGGCAACAAGGTTGATCATTTGGCTTGAAAGCCATGAATCTTCAAGCATGATAGCTCATTTCTGAGAACACTTTTTTAAAATAATTGCTGTATTACAAGTTTATTATTTTTTCTGGCAACTTGGTCACATATAATGAAAAAATGCGAAGGTTTTCCAATTTTTAGATTTTTTTGAATTATTTATGCCCGTTTCAAAATGGGGTCAAAACGGCGGGCTTGACCGTTCCTAGCTAGTGGTTGAATCTTGGAAAACTTTTCATGTTTCTCTCAATAAATAGACACTTATGTACCTATAAATTATTTTTCGAAACAAATAAAGAGCAAACTACGAGGCAGCTGTAGTTCAAATTTGACCCACTTCCAACTATATCTATAGAAATTTGTCTTTTTCACGAGAGATGGATCAAAACTTTTTAAACCCAACCATTTGGTTAATTGTGCATTAAATCTGTCCTAGTATTTTAGAAAAATGATTTGGTCCAATTTTGCTACACATATATAGTAGGTCCTTCACAATAAAAACTCATTTCGGGCACTCAAAAAATTGAAAATGAAATTCCATGCAAAGAAAATGAAAACTCCCTCAGGCGACATTGTTTGGAATTCCAAGATGCACCATTGTGCAGAATATGAGATCATTTGAACAAACTATGCCATGAATGTGGCCATATGATTAATCATTTAGTTCGAAAGCCATGAATCTTCACGCATGATAACTCATTTCTGAGAACACCTTTTAAAAATAATTGCAGTATTACAAGTTTATTATTTTTTCTCGCAACTTCGTCACATATAATGACACAATGCGAAGGTTTTCCATTTTTTGTTTTTTTGAATTTTTTATGCCCGTTTCAAAATGCGGTCAAAATGGCGGGCTTGACCGTTATAAGCTAGTGGTTGAATCTTGAAAAACTTTTGATGTTTATCTGATTAAACTGATACTTATGTACCTATAAATGACTTTGGGAAAAAATAAAGAGCAAACTACGAGGCATTTGCAGTTCAAATTTGACCCGCTTCTAGTTGAATGGGCAGAAATTAGTCTTTTTCACGAGAGGTGGATCAAAACTTTTTACACCCAACCATTTGGTCAATTGTGCATTAAATATGTCCTAGTATTTTAGAAAATTTATTTGGTACAATTTTGCAACAAATATATGGTAGGCCCTTCACAATAAAAAATCATTTCAGCTACTCAAAAAAATGGAAAATGAAATTTCCGTGCAAAGAAAATGAAAACTCCCTTAGGCAACATTGTTTGGAATTCCAAGATGCACCCTTGTGCACAATATGAGATCATTTGAACAAACAATGCCATGAATGTGGCAACAAGGTTGATCATTTGGCTTGAAAGCCATGAATCTTCACGGATGATAGCTCATTTCTGAGAACACTTTTTTAAAATAATTGTTGTATTACAAGTTTATTATTTTTTCTGGCAACTTGGTCACATATAATGACAGAATGCGAAGGTTTTCCAAATTATTGATTTTTTTGAATTTTTTATGTCCATTTCAAAATGCTTTCAAAACGGCGGGCTTGAACGTTCCTAGCTAGTGGTTGAATCTTGGAAAACTTTTGATGTTTATCTGATTAAATTGATACATATGTACCTATAAATGATTTTGGGAAAAAATAAAGAGCAAACAACGAGGCAGTTGCAGTTCAAATTTGACCCGCTTCCACCTGAATCGGCACAAATTAGTGTTTTTCACGGGAGGTAGATCAAAACTTTTTAAACCCAACCATTTGGTCAATTGTGCAATAAATATGTCCTAGTCTTTTAGAAAATTGATTTGGTACAATTTTACAACAAATATATGGTAGGTCCTTCACAATAAAAACTCCTTTCAGGCTCTTAAAAAATGGAAAAATGAAATTTCCGTGCAAAGAAAATGAAAACTCCCTTAGGCAACATTGTTTGGAATTCCAAGATGCACCCTTGTGCACAATATGAGATCATTTGAACAAACTATGCCATGAATGTGGCCACAAGATTGATCATTTGGCTTGAAAGCCATGAATCTTCACGCATGATACCTCATTTCTGAGAACATTTTTTAAAATAATTGCCGTATTACAAGTTTATTATTTTTTCTGGCAACTTGGTCACATATAATGACACAATGCGAAGGTTTTCCAATTTTTAGATTTTTTTGAATTATTTATGCCCATTTCAAAATGGGGTCAAAACGGCGGGCTTGACCGTTCCTAGCTAGTGGTTGAATCTTGGAAAACTTTTCATATTTCTCTTATTAAATAGACACTTATGTACCTATAAATTATTTTTCGAAAAAAATAAAGAGCAAACTACGAGGCAGCTGTAGTTCAAATTTGACCCGCTTGCAAGTAAATCTGTAGAAATTTATCTTTTTCAGGAGAGATGGATCAAAACTTGTTACACCCAACCATTTGGTTAATTGTGCATTAAATATGTCCTAGTATTTTAGAAAAATGATTTGGTCCAATTTTGCTACACATATATAGTAGGTCCTTCACAATAAAAACTCATTTTAGGCACTCAAAAAATTGAAAATGAAATTCCGTGCAAAGAAAATGAAACTCCCTCAGGCAACATTGTTTGGAATCCCAAGATGCACCCTTGTGTAGAATATGAGATCATTTGAACAAACTATGCCATGAATGTGGCCATATGATTGATCATTTAGTTCGAAAGCCATGAATCTTCACGCATGATAACTCATTTCCGAGAATACCTTTTAAAAATAATTGCAGTATTACAAGTTTATTATTTTTTCGCGCAACTTCGTCACATATAATGACACAATGCGAAGGTTTTCCATTTTTTGTTTTTTTGAATTTTTTATGCCCGTTTCAAAATGCGGTCAAAATGGCGGGCTTGACCGTTATAAGCTAGTGGTTGAATCTTGAAAAACTTTTGATGTTTATCTGATTAAATTGATACTTATGTACCTATAAATGATTTTGGGAAAAAATAAAGAGCAAACTACGAGGCATTTACAGTTCAAATTTGACCCGCTTCTAGCTGAATGGGCAGAAATTAGTCTTTTTCACAAGAGGTGGATCAAAACTTTTTACACCCAACCATTTGGTCAATTGTGCATTAAATATGTCCTAGTATTTTAGAAAATTTATTTGGTACAATTTTGCAACAAATATATGGTAGGCCCTTCACAACAAAAACTCATTTCAGGCACTCAAAAAATGGAAAAATGAAATTTCCGTGCAAAGAAAATGAAAACTCCCTTAGGCAACATTGTTTGGAATTACAAGATGCACCCTTGTGCACAATATGAGATCATTTGAACAAACTATGCCATGAATGTGGCCACAAGATTGATCATTTGGCTTGAAAGCCATGAATCTTCACTCATGATACCTCATTACTGAGAACATTTTTTAAAATAATTGCCGTATTACAAGTTTATTATTTTTTCTGGCAACTTGGTCACATATAATGACACAATGCGAAGGTTTTCCAATTTTTAGATTTTTTTGAATTATTAATGCCCGTTTCAAAATGGGGTCAAAACGGCGGGCTTGACCGTTCCTAGCTAGTGGTTGAATCTTGGAAAACTTTTCATGTTTCTCTGATTAAATAGACACTTATGTACCTATAAATTATTTTTCGAAAAAATAAAGAGCAAACTACGAGGCAGCTGTAGTTCAAATTTGACCCACTTCCAACTATATCTGTAGAAATTTGTCTTTTTCCCGAGAGATGGATCAAAACTTTTTACACCCAACCATTTGGTTAATTGTGCATTAAATATGTCCTAGTATTTTAGAAAAATGATTTGGTCCAATTTTGCTACACATATATAATAGGTCCTTCACAATAAAAACTCATTTCGGGCACTCAAAAAATTGAAAATGAAATTCCGTGCAAAGAAAATGAAAACTCCCTCAGGCGACATTGTTTGGAATTCCAAGATGCACCATTGTGCAGAATATGAGATCATTTGAACAAACTATGCCATGAATGTGGCCATATGATTAATCATTTAGTTCGAAAGCCATGAATCTTCACGCATGATAACTCATTTCTGAGAACACTTTTTTAAAATAATTGCATTATTAAAAGTTTATTATTTTTTCTGGCAACTTCGTCACATATAATGACACAATGCGAAGGTTTTCCATTTTTTGTTTTTTTGAATTTCTTATGCCCGTTTCAAAATGCGGTCAAAATGGCGGGCTTGACCGTTATAAGCTAGTGGTTGAATCTTGAAAAACTTTTGATGTTTATCTGATTAAATTGATACTTATGTACCTATAAATGACTTTGGGAAAAAATAAAGAGCAAACTACGAGGCATTTGTAGTGCAAATTTGACCCGCTTCCAGTTGAATGGGCAGAAATTAGTCTTTTCATGAGAGGTGGATCAAAACTTTTTACACCCAACCATTTGGTCAATTGTGCATTAAATATGTCCTAGTATTTTAGAAAATTTATTTGGTACAATTTTGCAACAAATATATGGTAGGCCCTTCACAATAAAAACTCATTTCAGGCACTCAAAAAATGGAAAAATGAAATTTCCGTGCAAAGAAAATGAAAACACCCTTAGGCAACATTGATTGGAATTCCAAGATGCACCCTTGTGCACAATATGAGATCATTTGAACAAACTATGCCATGAATGTGGCCACAAGATTGATCATTTGGCTTGAAAGCCGTGAATCTTTACGCATGATACCTCATTTCTGAGAACATTTTTTAAAATAATTGCCGTATTACAAGTTTATTATTTTTTCTGGCAACTTGGTCACATATAATGACACAATGCGAAGGTTTTCCAATTTTTAAATTTTTTTGAATTATTTATGCCCATTTCAAAATGGGGTCAAAACGGCGAGCTTGACCGTTCTTAGCTAGTGGTTGAATCTTGGAAAACTTTTCATGTTTCTCTGATTAAATAGACACTTATGTACCTATAAATTATTATTCAAAAAAATAAAGAGAAAACTATGAGGCAGCTGTAGTTCAAATTTGACCCGCTTCCAAGTAAATCTGTAGAAATTTGTCTTTTTCACGAGAGATGGATCAAAACTTGTTACACCCAACCATTTGGTTAATTGTGCATTAAATATGTCCTAGTATTTTAGAAAAATGATTTGGTTCAATTTTGCTACACATATATAGTAGGTCCTTCACAATAAAAACTCATTTTAGGCACTCAAAAAATTGAAATGAAATTCCGTGCAAAGAAAATGAAACTCCCTCAGGCAACATTGTTTGGAATTCCAAGATGCACCTTTGTGCAGAATATGAGATCATTTGAACAAACTATGCCATGAATGTGGCCATATGATTGATCATTTAGTTCGAAAGCCATGAATCTTCACGCATGATAACTCATTTCCGAGAACACCTTTTAAAAATAATTGCAGTATTACAAGTTTATTATTTTTTCTCGCCACTTCGTCACATATAATGACACAATGCGAAGGTTTTCCATTTTTGTTTTTTTGAATTTTTTATGCCCGTTTCAAAATGCGGTCAAAATGGCGGGCTTGACCGTTATAAGCTAGTGGTTGAATCGTGAAAAACTTTTGATGTTTATCTGATTAAATTGATACTTATGTACCTATAAATGATTTTGGGAAAAAATAAAGAGCAAACTACGAGGCATTTACATTTCAAATTTGACCCACTTCTAGCTGAATGGGCAGAAATTAGTCTTTTTCACGAGAGGTGGATCAAAACTTTTTACACCCAACCATTTGGTCAATTGTGCATTAAATATGTCCTAGTATTTTAGAAAATTTATTTGGTACAATTTTGCAACAAATATATGGTAGGCCCTTCACAATAAAAACTCATTTCAGGCACTCAAAAAATGGAAAAATGTAATTTCCGTGCAAAGAAAATGAAAACTCCCTTAGGCAACATTGTTTGGAATTCCAAGATGCACCCTTGTGCACAATATGAGATCATTTGAACAAACTATGCCATGAATGTGGCCACAAGATTGATCATTTGGCTTGAAAGCCATGAATCTTCACGCATGATACCTCATTTCTGAGAACATTTTTTAAAATAATTGCCGTATTACAAGTTTATTATTTTTTCTGGCAACTTGGTCACATATAATGACACAATGCGAAGGTTTTCCAATTTTTAGATTTTTCTGAATTATTTATGCCCGTTTCAAAATGGGGTCAAAACGGCGGGCTTGACCGTTCCTAGATAGTGGTTGAATCTTGGAAAACTTTTCATGTTTCTCTGATTAAATAGACACTTATGTACCTATAAATTATTTTTCGAAAAAAATAAAGAGCAAACTACGAGGCAGCTGTAGATCAAATATGACCCACTTCCAACTATATCTGTAGAAATTTGTCTTTTTCCCGAGAGATGGATCAAAACTTTTTACACCCAACCATTTGGTTAATTGTGCATTAAATATGTCATAGTATTTTAGAAAAATGATTTGGTCCAATTTTTCTACACATATATAGTAGGTCCTTCACAATAAAAACTCATTTCGGGCACTCAAAAAATTGAAAATGAAATTCCGTGCAAAGAAAATGAAAACTCCCTCAGGCGACATTGTTTGGAATTCCAAGATGCACCATTATGCAGAATATGAGATCATTTGAACAAACTATGCCATGAATGTGGCCATATGATTAATCATTTAGTTCGAAAGCCATGAATCTTCACGCATGATAACTCATTTCTGAGAACACTTTTTTAAAATAATTGCAGTATTAAAAGTTTATTATTTTTTCTGGCAACTTCGTCACATATAATGACACAATGCGAAGGTTTTCCATTTTTTGTTTTTTTGAATTTCTTATGCCCGTTTCAAAATGCGGTCAAAATGGCGGGCTTGACCGTTATAAGCTAGTGGTTGAATCTTGAAAAACTTTTGATGTTTATCTGATTAAATTGATACTTATGTACCTATAAATGATTTTGGGAAAAAATAAAGAGCAAACTACGAGGCATTACAGTTCAAATTTGACCCGCTTCTAGCTGAATGGGCAGAAATTAGTCTTTTTCACAAGAGGTGGATCAAAACTTTTTACACCCAACAATTTGGTCAATTGTGCATTAAATATGTCCTAGTATTTTTGAAAATTTATTTGGTACAATTTTGCAACAAATATATGGTAGGCCCTTCACAATAAAAACTCATTTCAGCTACTCAAAAAAATGGAAAATGAAATTTCCGTGCAAAGAAAATGAAAACTCCCTTAGGCAACATTGGTGGGAATTCCAAGATGCACCCTTGTGCACAATATGAGATCATTTGAACAAACAATGCCATGAATGTGGCAACAAGGTTGATCATTTGGCTTGAAAGCCATGAATCTTCACGGATGATAGCTCATTTCTGAGAACACTTTTTTAAAATAATTGTTGTATTACAAGTTTATTATTTTTTCTGGCAACTTGGTCACATATAATGACAGAATGCGAAGGTTTTCCAAATTATTGATTTTTTTTGAATTTTTTATGTCCGTTTCAAAATGCTGTCAAAACGGCGGGCTTGAACGTTCCTAGCTAGTGGTTGAATCTTGGAAAACTTTTGATGTTTATCTGATTAAATTGATACATATGTACCTATAAATGATTTTGGGAAAAAATAAAGAGCAAACTACGAGGCAGTTGCAGTTCAAATTTGACCCGCTTCCAGCTGAATCGACAGAAATTAGTGTTTTTCACAGGAGGTAGATCAAAACTTTTTAGACCCAACCATTTGGTCAATTGTGCATTAAATATGTCCTAGTCTTTTAGAAAATTTATTTGGTACAATTTTACAACAAATATATGGTAGGTCCTTCACAATAAAAACTCCTTTCAGGCTCTCAAAAATTGGAAAAATGTAATTTCCGTGCAAAGAAAATGAAAACTCCCTTAGGCTACATTTTTTGGAATTCCAAGATGCACCCTTGTGCACAATATGAGATCATTTGAACAAACTATGCCATGAATGTGGCCACAAGATTGATCATTTGGCTTGAAAGCCATGAATCTTCACGCATGTTACTCATTTGGAGTACATTTTTAAAATAATTGATGTATTACAAGTTTAATATTTTTTCTGGCAACTTGGTCACATATAATGAAAAAATGCGAAGGTTTTCCAATTTTTAGATTTTTTTGAATTATTTATGCCCGTTTCAAAATGGGGTCAAAACGGCGGGCTTGACCGTTCCTAGCTAGTGGTTGAATCTTGGAAAACTTTTCATGTTTCTCTGATTAAATAGACACTTATGTACCTATAAATTATTTTTCGAAAAAAATAAAGAGCAAACTACGAGGCAGCTGTAGTTCAAATTTGACCCACTTCCAACTATATCTGTAGAAATTTGTCTTTTTCAAGAGAGATGGATCAAAACTTTTTACACCCAACCATTTGGTTAATTGTGCATTAAATATGTCCTAGTATTTTAGAAAAATGATTTGGTCCAATTTTGCTACACATATATAGTAGGTCCTTCACAATAAAAACTCATTTCGGGCACTCAAAAAATTGAAAATGAAATTCCGTGCAAAGAAAATGAAAACTCCCTCAGGCGACATTGTTTGGAATTCCAAGATGCACCATTGTGCAGAATATGAGATCATTTGAACAAACTATGCCATGAATGTGGCCATATGATTAATCATTTAGTTCGAAAGCCATGAATCTTCACGCATGATAACTCATTTCTGAGAACACTTTTTAAAAATAATTGCAGTATTACAAGTTTATTATTTTTTCTGGCAACTTTGTCACATATAATGACACAATGCGAAGGTTTTCCATTTTTTGTTTTTTTGAATTTCTTATGCCCGTTTCAAAATGCGGTCAAAATGGCGGGCTTGACCGTTACAAGCTAGTGGTTGAATCTTGAAAAACTTTTGATGTTTATCTGATTAAATTGATACTTATGTACCTATAAATGATTTTGGGAAAAAATAAAGAGCAAACTACGAGGCATTTACAGTTCAAATTTGACCCGCTTCTACCTGAATGGGCAGAAATTAGTCTTTTTCACAAGAGGTGGATCAAAACTTTTTATACCCAACCATTTGGTCAATTGTGCATTAAATATGTCCTAGTATTTTAGAAAATTTATTTGGTACAATTTTGCAACAAATATATGGTAGGCCCTTCACAATAAAAACTCATTTCAGCCACTCAAAAAAATGGAAAATGAAATTTCCGTGCAAAGAAAATGAAAACTCCTTAGGCAACATTGTTTGGAATTCCAAGATGCACCCTTGTGCACAATATGAGATCATCTGAACAAACAATGCCATGAATGTGGCAACAAGGTTGATCATTTGGCTTGAAAGCCATGAATCTTCAAGCATGATAGCTCATTTCTGAGAACACTTTTTTAAAATAATTGTTGTATTACAAGTTTATTATTTTTTCTGGCAACTTGGTCACATATAATGACAGAATGTGAAGGTTTTCCAAATTATTTATTTTTTTGAATTTTTTATGTCCGTTTCAAAATGCTGTCAAAACGGCGGGCTTAAACGTTCCTAGCTAGTGGTAGAATCTTGAAAAACTTTTGATGTTTATCTGATTAAATTGATACTTATGTACCTATAAATGATTTTGGGAAAAAATAAAGAGCAAACTACGAGGCAGTTGCAGTTCAAATTTGACCCGCTTCCAGCTGAATCGGCAGAAATTAGTGTTTTTCACGGGAGGTAGATCAAAACTTTTTAAACCCAACCATTTGGTCAATTGTGCAATAAATATGTCCTAGTCTTTTAGAAAATTTATTTGGTACAATTTTACAACAAATATATGGTAGGTCCTTCACAATAAAAACTCCTTTCAGGCTCTCAAAAAATGGAAAAATGAAATTTCCGTGCAAAGAAAATGAAAACTCCCTTAGGCAACATTGTTTGGAATTCCAAGATGCACCCTTGTGCACAGTATGAGATCATTTGAACAAACTATGCCATGAATGTGGCCACAAGATTGATCATTTGGCTTGAAAGCCATGAATCTTCATGCATGATACCTCATTTTAGAGAACATTTTTAAAATAATTGCTGTATTACAAGTTTATTATTTTTTCTGGCAACTTGGTCACATATAATGACACAATGCGAAGGTTTTCCAATTTTTAGATTTTTTTTGAATTATTTATGCCCGTTTCAAAATGGGGTCAAAACGGCGGGCTTGATCGTTCCTAGCTAGTGGTTGAATGTTGGAAAACTTTTGATGTTTTTCTGATTAAATAGACACTTATGTACCTATAAATTATTATTCAAAAAAATAAAGAGCAAACTACGAGGCAGCTGTAGTTCAAATTTGACCCGCTTCCAAGTAAATCTATAGAAATTTGTCTTTTTCACGAGAGATGGATCAAAACTTGTTATACCCAACCATTTGGTTAATTGTGCATTAAATATGTCCTAGTATTTTAGAAAATTTATTTGGTACAATTTTGCAACAAATATATGGTAGGCCCTTCACAATAAAAACTCATTTCAGCAACTCAAAAAAATGGAAAATGAAATTTCCGTGCAAAGAAAATGAAAACTCCCTTAGGCAACATTGTTTGGAATTCCAAGATGCACCCTTGTGCACAATATGAGATCATTTGAACACACAATGCCATGAATGTGGCAACAAGGTTGATCATTTGGCTTGAAAGCCATGAATCTTCAAGCATGATAGCTCATTTCTGAGAACACTTTTTTAAAATAATTGTTGTATTACAAGTTTATTATTTTTTCTGGCAACTTGGTCACATATAATGACAGAATGTGAAGGTTTTCCAACTTATTGATTTGTTTGAATTTTTTATGTCTGTTTCAAAATGCTGTCAAAACGGCGGGCTTGAACGTTCCTAGCTAGTGGTTAAATCTTGGAAAACTTTTGATGTTTATCTGATTAAATTGATACTTATGTACCTATAAATGATTTTGGGAAAAAGTAAAGAGCAAACTACGAGGCAGTTGCAGTTCAAATTTGACCCACTTCCAACTGAATCGGCAGAAATTAGTGTTTTTCACGGGAGGTGGATCAAAACTTTTTAAACCCAACCATTTGGTCAATTGTGCAATAAATATGTCCTAGTCTTTTAGAAAATTGATTTGGTACAATTTTGCAACAAATATATGGTAGGTCCTTCACAATAAAAACTCCTTTCAGGCTCTCAAAAAATGGAAAAATGAAATTTCCATGCAAAGAAAATGAAAACTCCCTTAGGCAACATTGTTTGGAATTCCAAGATGCACCCTTGTGCACAATATGAGATCATTTCAACAAACTATGCCATGAATGTGGCCACAAGATTGATCATTTGGCTTGAAAGCCATGAATCTTCACGCATGATACCTCATTTTGGAGAACATTTTTAAAATAATTGTTGTATTACAAGTTTATTATTTTTTCTGGCAACTTGATCACATATAATGACACAATGCGAAGGTTTTCCAATTTTTAGATTTTTTTTTGAATTATTTATGCCCGTTTCAAAATGGGGTCAAAACGGCGGGCTTGACCGTTCCTAGCTAGTGGTTGAATCTTGGAAAACTTTTGATGTTTTTCTGATTAAATAGATACTTATGTACCTATAAATTATTATTCAAAAAAATAAAGAGCAAACTATGAGGCAGCTGTAGTTCAAATTTGACCCGCTTCCAAGTAAATCTGTAGAAATTTGTCTTTTTCACGAGAGATGGATCAAAACTTGTTACACCCAACCATTTGTTTAATTGTGCATTAAATATGTCCTAGTATTTTAGAAAAATGATTTGGTCCAATTTTGCTACACATATATAGTAGGTCCTTCACAATAAAAACTCATTTTAGGCACTCAAAAAATTTAAAATGAAATTCCGTGCAAAGAAAATGAAACTCCCTCAGGCAACATTGTTTGGAATTCCAAGATGCACCCTTGTGCAGAATATGAGATCATTTGAACAAGCTATGCCATGAATGTGGCCATATGATTGATCATTTAGTTCGAAAGCCATGAATCTTCACGCATGATAGCTCATTTCCGAGAACACCTTTTAAAAATAATTGCAGTATTACAAGTTTATTACTTTTCTCGCAACTTCGTCACATATAATGACACAATGCGAAGGTTTTCCATTTTTTGTTTTTTTTGAATTTTTTATGCCCGTTTCAAAATGCGGTCAAAATGGCGGGCTTGACCGTTATAAGCTAGTGGTTGAATCTTGAAAAACTTTTGATGTTTATCTGATTAAATTGATACTTATGTACCTATAAATGACTTTGGGAAAAAATAAAGAGCAAACTACGAGGCATTTGTAGTTCAAATTTGACCCGCTTCCAGTTGAATGGGCAGAAATTAGTCTTTTCATGAGAGGTGGATCAAAACTTTTTACACCCAACCATATGGTCAATTGTGCATTAAATATTTCCTAGTATTTTAAAAAATTTATTTGGTACAATTTTGCAACAAATATATAGTAGGCCCTTCACAATAAAAACTCCTTTCAGGCACCCAAAAAATGGAAAAATGAAATTTCCGTGCAAAGAAAATGAAAACACCCTTAGGCAACATTGTTTGGAATTCCAAGATGCACCCTTGTGCACAATATGAGATCATTTGAACAAACTATGCCATGAATGTGGCCACAAGATTGATCATTTGGCTTGAAAGCCATGAATCTTCACGCATGATACCTCATTTTGGAGAACATTTTTAAAATAATTGTTGTATTACAAGTTTATTATTTTTTCTGGCAACTTGATCACATATAATGACACAATGCGAAGGTTTTCCAATTTTTAGATTTTTTTTTGAATTATTTATGCCCGTTTCAAAATGGGGTCAAAACGGCGGGCTTGACCGTTCCTAGCTAGTGGTTGAATCTTGGAAAACTTTTGATGTTTTTCTGATTAAATAGATACTTATGTACCTATAAATTATTATTCAAAAAAATAAAGAGCAAACTACGAGGCAGCTGTAGTTCAAATTTGACCCGCTTCCAAGTAAATCTGTAGAAATTTGTCTTTTTCACGAGAGATGGATCAAAACTTGTTACACCCAACCATTTGTTTAATTGTGCATTAAATATGTCCTAGTATTTTAGAAAAATGATTTGGTCCAATTTTGCTACACATATATAGTAGGTCCTTCACAATAAAAACTCATTTTAGGCACTCAAAAAATTGAAAATGAAATTCCGTGCAAAGAAAATGAAACTCCCTCAGGCAACATTGTTTGGAATTCCAAGATGCACCCTTGTGCAGAATATGAGATCATTTGAACAAGCTATGCCATGAATGTGGCCATATGATTGATCATTTAGTTCGAAAGCCATGAATCTTCACGCATGATAACTCATTTCCGAGAACACCTTTTAAAAATAATTGCAGTATTACAAGTTTATTATTTTTTCTCGCAACTTCGTCACATATAATGACACAATGCGAAGGTTTTCCATTTTTTGTTTTTTTTGAATTTTTTATGCCCGTTTCAAAATGCGGTCAAAATGGCGGGCTTGACCGTTATAAGCTAGTGGTTGAATCTTGAAAAACTTTTGATGTTTATCTGATTAAATTGATACTTATGTACCTATAAATGACTTTGGGAAAAAATAAAGAGCAAACTACGAGGCATTTGTAGTTCAAATTTGACCCGCTTCCAGTTGAATGGGCAGAAATTAGTCTTTTCATGAGAGGTGGATCAAAACTTTTTACACCCAACCATATGGTCAATTGTGCATTAAATATGTCCTAGTATTTTAAAAAATTTATTTGGTACAATTTTGCAACAAATATATAGTAGGCCCTTCACAATAAAAACTCATTTCAGGCACCCAAAAAATGGAAAAATGAAATTTCCGTGCAAAGAAAATGAAAACACCCTTAGGCAACATTGATTGGAATTCCAAGATGCACCCTTGTGCACAATATGAGATCATTTGAACAAACTATGCCATGAATGTGGCCACAAGATTGATCATTTGGCTTGAAAGCCATGAATCTTTACGCATGATACCTCATTTCTGAGAACATTTTTTAAAATAATTGCCGTATTACAAGTTTATTATTTTTTTGGCAACTTGGTCACATATAATGACATAATGCGAAGGTTTTCCAATTTTTAGATTTTTTTGAATTATTTATGCCCGTTTCAAAATGGGGTCAAAACGGCGGGCTTGACCGTTCTTAGCTAGTGGTTTAATCTTGGAAAACTTTTCATGTTTCTCTGATTAAATAGACACTTATGTACCTATAAATTATTATTCAAAAAAATAAAGAGAAAACTACGAGGCAACTGTAGTTCAAATTGACCCGCTTCCAAGTAAATCTGTAGAAATTTGTCTTTTTCACGAGAGATGGATCAAAACTTGTTACACCCAACCATTTGGTTAATTGTGCATTAAATATGTCCTAGTATTTTAGAAAAATGATTTGGTCCAATTTTGCTACACATATATAGTAGGTCCTTCACAATAAAAACTCATTTTAGGCACTCAAAAAATTGAAAATGAAATTCCGTGCAAAGAAAATGAAACTCCCTCAGGCAACATTGTTTGGAATTCCAAGATGCACCCTTGTGCAGAATATGAGATCATTTGAACAAACTATGCCATGAATGTGGCCATTTGATTGATCATTTAGTTCGAAAGCCATGAATCTTCACGCATGATAACTCATTTCCGAGAACACCTTTTAAAAATAATTGCAGTATTACAAGTTTATTATTTTTTCTCGCAACTTCGTCACATATAATGACACAATGCGAAGGTTTTCCATTTTTTGTTTTTTTGAATTTTTTATGCCCGTTTCAAAATGCGGTCAAAATGGCGGGCCTTACCGTTATAAGCTAGTGGTTGAATCTTGAAAAACTTTTGATGTTTATCTAATTAAATTGATACTTATGTACCTATAAATGATTTTGGGAAAAAAAAGAGCAAACTACGAGGCATTTACAGTTCAAATTTGACCCGCTTCTAACTGAATGGGCAGAAATTAGTCTTTTTCACGAGAGGTGGATCAAAACTTTTTACACCCAACCATTTGGTCAACTGTGCATTAAATATGTCCTAGTATTTTAGAAAAATTATTTGGTACAATTTTGCAACAAATATATGGTAGGCCCTTCACAATAAAAAATCATTTCAGCCACTCAAAAAATGGAAAATGAAATTTCCGTGCAAAGAAAATGAAAACTCCCTTAGGCAACATTGTTTGGAATTCCAAGATGCACCCTTGTGCACAATATGAGATCATTTGAACAAACAATGCCATGAATGTGGCAACAAGATTGGTCATTTGGCTTGAAAGCAATGAATCTTCACGCATGATACCTCATTTCTGAGAACATTTTTTAAAATAATTGCCGTATTACAAGTTTATTATTTTTCTGGCAACTTGGTCACATATAATGATAGAATGCGAAGGTTTTCCAAATTATTGATTTTTTTTGAATTTTTTATGACCGTTTCAAAATGCTGTCAAAACGGCGGGCTTGACCGTTCCTAGCTAGTGGTTGAATCTTGAAAAACTTTTGATGTTTATCTGATTAAATTGATACTTATGTACCTATAAATGACTTTGGGAAAAAATAAAGAGCAAACTACGAGGCATTTGCAGTTCAAATTTTACCCGCTTCTAGTTGAATGGGCAGAAATTAGTCTTTTTCACGAGAGGTGGATCAAAAACTTTTACAGCCAACCATTTGGTCAATTGTGCATTAAATATGTCCTAGTATTTTAGAAAATTTATTTGGTACAATTTTGCAACAAATATATGCACTAGTAGAAAAAGGGCCTATTGTCTCGGTTGGTAAGGGCCTTTAGTCCCGGTTGGTGAACCGGGACTAAAGGGTCGGTACTAATGCCTCCCCCCTTTAGTCCCGGTTCAATCCAGAACCGGGACAGAAGGGCCTCCACGTGGCCTGTCCCCTGAGCCCAGGCAGGAGGGCCTTTGGTCCCGGTTGGTGGTACCAACCGGGACCAATAGGCATCCACGCGTCAGCGTTTATGTGGCTGTGGTTTTTGTTTTTTTTGAAAGGGGGGGGGGTTGGGGGGTTTTGGGGGGTTAATTTAGGTGTTTCATATATTGTGCTATAGCTAGCTAATTAATAGAGAGAAGTGTCCTCTCTTTTGTCCGTGCTTGGTCGACGCTACGTACCATACATACATACGTATAGAGAGGACTAGCTAGACACGCTATCTAGCTAGTAAGCAAACAGAAGATCATCATGAACATATATGCATACAGAGAGAAGTGATATCGACCACCTCTCCTTCTCCGAGAGATTGGTCGAACAAACAAGTTCTCGTATATCTATCCGACACTACCGGCTACATATATACAATAATTATCTTTTACAAATATATAATCTCCTAAAATACGGACGCGTGGTCCACATAGTATTCTCCGTCTTCAGCGATCACGTGGTCAAGAAAGAATGCCGCCAATTCCTCTTGAATTGCTCGCATGCGATCTGGTGAATATTGCTCGCATGCGATCTGGTAAAATAAAATTGTGAATATTGTTATTTACGCACTTCATATTGTTTGTCGGAGTAGCCCCGCTCACAGGTCGTGTGGCGGATGGACTCGCAAATGTAGTATCCACAGAAATCATTCCCTTGTTCCTGCCACAACCACTTTACGAGAAATAGAGGTCAATCAAACTGATAATTAGCAAGCATGCTAAATGGTATTGATGAAACTAGCGCTTGAATCACTAGGAGATGCCTGGAATATGCTACTATATAGTACTTACTTTCGGGTGCCTAAATTGCAGCTTCTTCGGTAGTCCCGGAGCTTTTTTGGTGAATTTTCTCCAAGCCCTGCCATACAAAGAAAACAATTACTTGATATCATAAATGAACAAAGTTTCTGATATGGTGGATAATGATCGATTTAACTTACTTCTCGAGCATTTCAGTCATGTCCGCATACTCCTTGGGATCTTTTCGCTTGGAGTCTAAGACAGTTACTACTCCCTTCTCAAGCTTAATCTCTAGGAGAATATAGTGGTAGCTGCGCACACATGCATAACTCATCAATATTACATTACTATAACCTGGACTAATAAGGAAACCGAATATGCCACAAGACAGTAACACTCACTTGAAGTTGTAAGGAAAGAGTATTATATCTTTGTGTTCATTTATTTCCAACGATCGTAGCAAGTTGGCCTCGGTTTCTTGGGCACGATACTGAACCTCAGTTGCATCTATGAGATACGTGTTAATGAACCCAATATCTCCCACTTGTCTTTTCTTCAATTCGGCGATCTTCAATCTGCATAATATAGTGAGGATAATTATAAATACATGCAAATGAAAGGGCTGAGTTATATAGAGAGACTTAATGACGGAAGTAGTACTACTTACAGACAATAGGAGGTGACCGTTGCTTTATCGATGGCCAATTGATTGAAAAACTGATAGAACTCCTCAAATGGAATAGGCAACAGTTCAATTCCAAGGAGGTCATGCTCCTTTTTAACTCTCATATACAAAGTATTCCTCCCCTCAGACTCTTTGCAGGTTTTCATGTACCAATCATGCAATCTTCGCATCATCGTTGATAGAGAACTTTCATCTTTGACGAGAGGCTTCCCGTACTCGTATCTTTGTATCTGCACCTCCAAGATATCATAATGTACATTGTCGAGCAGGTAATTTGCAGGATTGCCATAACCGGGCACCATCCTCGGATCGACGATGTCGCTAGCAGGCACCTTGAGCGGGGGGCACGATTGCTTCGCTTGTTCGCCGAGCTGGGCAATTTGTTTCCCAGCTCGTCGTTCTTTCATCCTTTGATCACTTTTAGTACTTCCCGACCTCTCCGCTTCGGCAAATGCCTTTCCAATAATGCGCTCATAGTTTCCTTTCGGCGGAGACTTGGGTGGTTTTGTCAGGGCAGCCGGAGTG
Organism: Triticum dicoccoides; assembly: GCF_002162155.2. Taxonomy (NCBI): domain Eukaryota; kingdom Viridiplantae; phylum Streptophyta; class Magnoliopsida; order Poales; family Poaceae; genus Triticum; species Triticum dicoccoides. The sequence continues at coordinate 145,656,662 of NC_041383.1, read as the reverse complement.
CGCTTCCCTTTTACCGGATCTACCTTCTCCTCCGGAGGTGGATGTCTCTTTGCTTTCAACCCTTGAAACCAGTCATCCACTTCGGTCTGCGCGATCTTCGCGTTTTCCTCCTCGCTCCTCTCATACGGTAACTTCTCTGGAGTCTTCAGAGAAGGACCGAATCTGTATCTCCATTCCAGAGCGGGGGACTCCATTCCAGAACAACTTTGGAGGACTTCGTACCATCATGCCATGGTTACTTCCGGCTAATGATGAAGCCATGGATTTCTTCAATACTTTGACACTATAGGAACCCTCGACCCTGAAACCTTCGACCCTTGACCCCTTAACGACCCTCGACCCTCTACCCTAGTTCCCGACCCTCGACCCCTCGGCGATCCTCGACACCCTCGTCGACAACGACGCAACATACATATACATGGGAAAATAATGTTATCGGGGAGGGGGTATCGGTACCCCCCCCCCTCGTGTCAAAGTTTCTTCTTTCTCCTCTATTCCTTTCTTTCTTCTTCTCCTCTTCTTTTCTTCTTATACCTCGAGAAAGGAAAATAAGGAAAAGGAAGAAAAGAGGAAGAAGGAAGAAGGAAGAAGAAGAAGAAAAAAAAGAAGAAAAAAAAGAGGAGAAGAAGAA
>NC_041383.1:145532108-145655480 GCF_002162155.2 Triticum dicoccoides | reverse complement strand
CCGGCGACGGCGTGGGCTCGGGGGCACGGGCGACGGCGACGGCGGCGGGGCAGCCTGGCGGCGTCGTCGGGGGGCAAATGCGCGATGAAACTGAAAATTTTCACAAGTGTTGTTTATATACACTGAGCATTAGTCCCGGTTGGTGGCACCAACCGGGACTAAAGGGGGGCATTAGTCCTAGTTGGTGCCACCAACCGGGACCAAAGGCCCCCTTTAGTCCCGGTTGGTGCCACCAACCGGGACCAAAGGCCTTGTGCTGCCCGCGCCAAATGTTTAGTCCCACCTCGCTAGTTGAGAGGGAGCCGCACCAGTTTATAAGGTGCGGTGCGGCTCCCCTCTCGAGCTCCTCTCTAAAGCAGGCTTTCGGGCCTACCTCTGCCATCTGTGTCTGTGGGCCTACTGGGCCTTCCACGGGCCTGAATCCTGGCCCATAGGGTTTCTAGTCGTATTCAGGCCGTGGGGGCCCAGTAGGTGGCATTTTTTTTGTTTTTTTGTTTTATTTGTTGCTTTATTTAGTTTATTTTGGTTTTGGTTTATTTTTCTTTTGGTCTTTTAATTCGTTTTCCTTTTAGTTTTAGAAAAATTATAAACTTTCTGTTAGTGCCATTAGTTTTCAAATCTGAAAACTCTTTTTTTGTTTTCTTTGTTGCTTTATTTATTTTATTTTGTTTCTACTTACAACAAAATACTTATTGTTGCTATTTTTATTTTTTTTTCAGTTTTTTGTTCTGTTTTCTGCATTATTTAGTTTTTGTTGTTTTTTGCTTTATTTTTTAATTCTTTTTGCTTTTAGTTTTAGAAAAATTATAAACTTTCTGTTAGTGCCATTAGTTTTCAAATCTGAAAACTCTTTTTTGTTTCCTTTGTTGCTTTATTTATTTTATTTTGTTTCTACTTACAACAAAATACTTATTGTTGCTATTTTTATTTTTTTTTAGTTTTTTGTTCTGTTTTCTGCATTATTTATTTTTTGTTGTTTTTTGCTTTATTTTTTAATTCTTTTTTGCTTTTAGTTTTAGAAAAATTATAAACTTTCTGTTAGTGCCATTAGTTTTCAAATTTGGAAACTCTTTTTTTGTTTTCTTTGTTGCTTTATTTATAAACCGGTGTGAGCGCCCTTCGGTTGGCGAGGTTTTAAAATTCATAGTTTTCAAATGAACTCTGAAAAAGTTGGCATAGCATGTGCATGTACAAAACGGACAATGGTATCATACTCGTCTGTTACAAAGTTGGCATGTTATCTGTTGGAAATATGCCCTAGAGGCAATAATAAAAGTGTTATTATTATATTTCTTTGTTCATGATAATAGTCTTTTATTCATGCTATAACTGTATTATCCGGAAATCGTAATACACGTGTGAATACATAGACCACAATATGTCCCTAGTGAGCCTCTAGTTGACTAGCTCATTGTGATTAACAGATAGTCATGGTTTCCTGGCTATGGACATTGGATGTCGTTGATAACGGGATCACATCATTAGGAGAATGATGTGATGGACAAGACCCAATCCTAAGCCTAGCACAAAGATCGTGTAGTTCGTTTGCTAGAGCTTTGCCAATGTCAAGTATCTCTTCCTTTGACCATGAGAGCGTGTAACTCCTGGATACCGTAGGAGTGCTTTGGGTGTATCAAACGTCACAACGTAACTGGGTGACTATAAAGGTGCACTACAGGTATCTCCGAAAGTATCTATTGTTTTATGCGGATCGAGACTGGGATTTGTCACTCCGTGTAAACGGGGAGGTATCTCTGGGCCCACTCGGTAGGACATCATCATATGCGCAATGTGACCAAGGAGTTGATCACGGGATGTGTTTTATGCGGATCGAGACTGGGATTTGTCACTCCGTGTAAACGGGGAGGTATCTCTGGGCCCACTCGGTAGGACATCATCATATGCGCAATGTGACCAAGGAGTTGATCACGGGATGATGTGTTACGAAACGAGTAAAGTGACTTTCCGGTAACGAGATTGAACAAGGTATTGGATACCGACGATCGAGTCTCGGGCAAGTAACATACCGATAGACAAAGGGAATTGAATACGGGATTGAATAAGTCCTTGACATCGTGGTTCATCCGATGAGATCATCGTGGAACATGTGGGAGCCATCATGGGTATCCAGATCCCGCTGTTGGTTATTGACCGGAGAACGTCTCGGTCATGTCTACATGTCTCCCGAACCCGTAGGGTCTACACACTTAAGGTTCGATGACGCTAGGGTTATAAAGGAAGCTTGTATGTGGTTACCGAATGTTGTTCGGAGTCCTGGATGAGATCCCGGACGTCACGAGGAGTTCCAAAATGGTCCGGAGGTAAAGATTTATATATGGGAAGTTCTGTTTTGGTAACCGGAAAAGTTTTGGGCGATATCGGTAATGTACCGGGACCACCGGGAGGGTCCCGGGGGTCCACCAAGTGGGGCCACATGCTCCAGAGGCATACATGGGCCAAGTATGAGAGAGCACCAGCCCCTAGGTGGGCTAGGGCGCCTCCCACCATGGTCCATGCAGCTAGAGGGGGAGAAGGGGCAAACCCTAAGGGGATATGGGCCTTAGGGCCCATATTGGTGCGCCTCCCTCTCCCCTCCCCTCTTGGCCGCACCCCAAAACCCATCTAGGGCTGGCCGCCGCCCCTAGGGGGTGGGTACCCTATAGGGGGCGCAGCCATCCCCTTCCCCTATATATATTGAGGCATAGGGTTGTCCATAACACGCGATTAGATCTCCCTCTTGGTGCAGCCCTGCCTCTCCTCCTCCTCCTCTCCCATGGTGCTTGGCGAAGCCCTGCAGGATTGCCACGCTCCTCCATCATCACCACGCCGTTGTGCTGCTGTTGGATGGAGTCTTCCTCAACCTCTCCCTCTCACCTTGCTGGATCAAGGCGTGGGAGACGTCACCGGGCTGTACGTGTGTTGAACGCGGAGGTGCCGTGCATTCGGCACTTGATCATCGGTGATTTGAATCACGACGAGTACGACTTCATCAACCCCGTTCACTTGAACTCTTCCGCTTAGCGATCTACAAGGGTATGTAGATGCACTCTCCTTCCCCTCGTTGCTGGTCTCTCCATAGATAGATCTTGGTGACACGTAGGAAAATTTTGAATTTCTGCTACGTTCCCCAACAGTGGTATCAGAGCTAGGTCTATTGCGTAGATTCTTTGCACGAGTAGAACACAAAGTAGTTGTGGGCGTTGATTTTGTTCAATATGCTTACCGTTACTAGTCCAATCTTGTTTCGACGGTATCGTGGGATGAAGCGGCCCGGACCGACCTTACACGTACTCTTACGTGAGACAGGTTCCACCGATTGACATGCACTTGGTGCATAAGGTGGTTAGCGGGTGCCAGTCTCTCCCACTTTAGTCGGAACGGATTCGATGAAAAGGGTCCTTATGAAGGGTAAATAGCAATTGGCATATCACGTTGTGGTTTTGCGTAGGTAAGAAACGTTCTTGCTAGAAACCCATAGCAGCCACGTAAAACATGCAAACAACAATTAGAGGACGTCTAACTTGTTTTTGCAGGGTATGCTATGTGATGTGATATGGCCAAGAAGAATGTGATGAATGATATGTGATGTATGAGATTGATCATGTTCTTGTAATAGGATTCACGACTTGCATGTCGATGAGTATGACAACCGGCAGGAGCCATATGAGTTGTCTTTAATTTATTGTATGACCTGCGTGTCATTGAAGAACGCCATGTAACTTACTTTACTTTATTGCTAAACGCGTTAGCCATAGAAGTAGAAGTAGTCGTTGGCGTGACAACTTCATGAAGACACGATGATGGAGATCATGATGATGGAGATCATGGTGTCAAGCCGGTGACAAGATGATCATGGAGCCCCGAAGATGGAGATCAATGGAGCTATATGATATTGGCCATATCATGTCACAACTATATAATTGCATGTGATGTTTATTATGATTATGCATCTTGTTTACTTAGGACGAAGGTAGTAAATAAGATGATCCCTTACAAAATTTCAAGAAGTGTTCTCCCCTAACTGTGCACCGTTGCTACAGTTCGTCGCTTCTAAGCACCACGTGATGATCGGGTGTGATGGATTCTTACGTTCACATACAACGGGTGTAAGACAGTTTTACACAGCGAAAACACTTAGGGTTAACTTGACGAGCCTAGCATGTGCAGACATGGCCTCGGAAGACGGAGACCGAAAGGTCGAGCATGAGTCGTATAGAAGATACGATCAACATGAAGATGTTCACCGATGATGACTAGTCCGTCTCACGTGATGATCGGACACGGCCTAGTTGACTCGGATCATGTGATCACTTAGATGACCAGAGGGATGTCTATCTGAGTGGGAGTTCATAAGATGAACTTAATTATCCTGAACATAGTCAAAAGACCTTTTGCAAATTATGTCGTAGCTCGCGCTATAGTTCTACTGTTTAGATATGTTCCTAGAGAAAATTATAGTTGAAAGTTAATAGTAGCGATTATGCGATCAGTAGAAAGCTTATGTCCTTAATGCACCGCTCAGTATGCTGAACCCCAAACGTCGTTTGTGGATGTTGTGAACATCGGACATACACATCTTGATAACTACGTGATAGTTCAGTTAAACGGTTTAGAGTTGAGGCACGAAAGACGTTTTCGAAACATCGCGAAACATATGAGATGCTTCGAGGGCTGAAATTGGGATTTCAGGCTCGTGCCCATGTCAAGAGGTATAAGACCTCCGACGATTTTCTTAGCCAGCAAACTAAGGGAGAAAAGCTCAATCGTTGAGCTTGTGCTCAGATTGTCTGAGCACAACAATCACTTGAATCGAGTGGGAGTTGATCTTCCAGATGAGATAGTGATGTTTCTCCAAAGACATTGCCACCAAGCTACTAGAGCTTCGTGATGAACTATAACATATCAGGGATAGATATGATGATCCTTTGAGGTATTCGCGATGTTTGACACCGCGAAAGTAGAAATCAAGAAGGAGCATCAATTGTTGATGGTTGGTGAAACCACTAGTTTCAAGAAGGGCAAGGGCAAGAAGGGATACTTCATGAAACGGCAAATCAGCTGCTGCTCTAGTGAAGAAACCCAAGGTTGAACCCAAACCCGAGACTAAGTGCTTCTGTAATAAGGGGAATAGTCACTAGAGCGGAATTACCCTAGATACTTGGTAGATGAGAAGGCTGGCAAGGTCGATAGAAGTATATTGGATATACATTATGTTAATGTGTACTTTACTAGTACTCCTAGTAGCACCAGGGTACAGGATACCGGTTCAGTTGCTAAGTGTTAGTAACTCGAAATAAAAGCTACGAAATAAAAGGAGACTAGCTAAAGGTGAGCTGACGATATGTGTTGGAAGTGTTTCCAAGGTTGATGTGATCAAGCATCGCACGCTCCCTCTACCACCGAGATTGGTGTTTGCGTTGAGCTTAGACATGATTGGATTATGTCTATCGCAATACGGTTATTCATTTAAGGAGAATAATGGTTACTCTATTTATTTGAATAATACCTTCGATGGTCTTGCACCTAAATAAATGGTTTATTGAATCTCGATCGTATTGATACACATTTTCATGCCAAAAGATATAAGATAGTAATAATAGTACCACTTACTTGTGGCACTGCCATGTAAGTCATAATGGTATAAAACGCATGAAGAAGCTCCATGTTGATGGATCTTTGGACTCACTCGTTTTTGAAAAGTTTGAGACATGCGAACCATGTCTATTGGTGTATACGCATGAAGAAACTCCATGCAGATGGATCGTTTGGACTCACTTGATTTTGAATCACTTGAGATATGCAAATCATACCACATGGGCAAGATGACTGAAAAGCCTCGTTTTCAGTAAAATGGAACAAGATAGCAACTCGTTGGAAGTAACACATTTTGATGTGTGCAGTCCAATGAGTGCTGAGGCATGCAGTGAATATCGTTATGTTCTTACTTCACAGATGATTTGAGTAGATGTTGAGTATATTTACTTGATGAATCACGAGTCTGAATTATTGAAAGGTTCAAGTAATTTCAGTGTGAAGTTGGAAGATCGTCGTGATAAGAGGATAAAAATATCTATGATATGATCATAGAGATGAATATCTGAGTTACGAGTTTTGGCACACAATTAAGACATTGTGGAAATTGTTTCACAATTAATACCGCCTGGAACACCATAGTATGATGGTGTGTCCGAACATCATAGTTGCACCCTATTGGATATGATGCATACCATGATGTCTCTTATCGAATTACCACTATTGTCCATGGGTTAGGCATTAGAGACAACCACATTCACTTTAAATAGGGCACCACGTAATTCCGTTGAGATGACACCGTATGAATTATGGTTTAGAGAAACCTAAGTTGTCGTTTCTTAAAGGTTTGGGGCTGCGACGCTTATGTGAAAAAGTTTCAGGTTGATAAGCTCGAACCCAAAGCGGATAAAATGCATCTTCATAGGACACCCAAACAGTTGGGTATACCTCCTAATTCAGATCCGAAAGCAATATGGATTGTTTCTTGAATCGGGTCCTTTCTCGAGAAAAGTTTGTCTCGGAAAGTTGAGTGGGAGGATGGTGGAGACTTGATGAGGTTATTGAACCGTCACTTCAACAAGTGTGTAGCAGGGCACAGGAAGTTGTTCCTGTGGCACCTACACCAATTGAAGTAGAAGCTTATGATAGTGATCATGAAGTTTTGGATTAAGTCACTGTCATACCTCGTAGGGTGACAAGGATACGTACTACTTCAGAGTGATACAGTAATCCTGTCTTGAAGGTCATGTTGCTAGACAACAATGAACCTAGGAGCTATGGAGAAGCGATGGTGGGCCCAAATTCCGACAAATGGTTAGAAGCCATGAAATCCGAGATAGGATCCATGTATCAGGACAAAGCATGGACTTTGGTGGACTTGCCCGATAATCGGCAAGCCATTGAGATAAATGGATCTTTAAGAAGAAGACGGACATGGACGGTAATGTCACCGTCTATGAAGCTCGACTTGTGGCGAAGAGTTTTTTTCATAAGTTCAAGGAGTTGACTACGATGAGATTTTCTCGTCCGTAGCGATGCTTAAGTCCGTCGGAATCATGTTAGCATAAGCTGCATTTATGAAATCTGGCAGATGGATGTCAAAACGAGTTTCCTTACCAACTTTCGTAAGGAAAGGTTGTATGTGATACAATCAGAAAGGTTTTGTCGATCCTAAGGATGCTAAAAGGTATGCTAGCTCCAGCAATCCTTCTAAGGACTGGAGTGAGCATCTCGGAGTTGGAATGTATGCTTTGATGATGATCAAAGATTTTGGGTTTGTACAAAGTTTATGAGAAACTTGTATTTCCAAAGAAGTGAGTGGGAGCACTATAGAATTTCTGATGAGTATATGTTGTTGACATATTGTTGATCAGAAATGACGTAGAATTTCTGGAAAGCATATAGGGTTATTTGGAAAGTGTTTTTCAATGGAAAGCCTGGATTAAGCTACTTGAACATTGAGCATCAAGATCTATAAGGATAGATCAAAACGCTTAATGGTACTTTCAAATGAGCACATACCTTAACATGATCTTGAAGGTGTTCAAGATGGATCAGTCAAAGAAGAAGTCCTTGCCTGAGTTGTAAGGTACGAAGTTAAGACTTAAAGCTCGACCATGGCAGAATAGAGAGAAAGGACGAAGGTCGTCTCCTATGCTTAAGACATAGGCTCTACAGTATGCTATGCTGTGTACCGCACCTGAAGTGTGCCTTGCCATGAGTTAGTCAAGGGGTACAAGAGTGATCCAAGAATGGATCATAGACAGCGGTCAAAGTTGTCCTTAGTAACTAGTGGACTAAGGAATTTTCTCGATTATGGAGGTGGTAAAAGAGTTCGTCGTAAATGTTACATCGATGCAAGCTTAACTCCTATCCGGATAGCTCTAAGTAGAGATACCGGATACATATAATGGGGCAACAATTTAGAATAGCTCCAAGTGGAACAGTTATTTGGAATGGCTCCAAATAGAACGTGGTAGCTACATCTAGGAGATGACATAGAGATTTAAGCACACACGGATCTAAAAGGTTCAGACCCGTTGACTAAAAACCTCTCTCACAAGCAACATGATCAAACCCAAGACTCTTTGGATGTTGGTCACATGGTGATGTGACCTGTCAGTGTTAATCACATGGTGATGTGAACTAGATTATTGACTCTAGTGCAAGTGGGAGACTGTTGGAAATATGCCCTAGAGGCAATAATAAAAGTGTTATTATTATATTTCTTTGTTCATGATAATAGTCTTTTATTCATGCTGTAACTGTATTATCCGGAAATCGTAATACACGTGTGAATACATAGACCACAATATGTCCCTAGTGAGCCTCTAGTTGACTAGCTCGTTGTGATTAACAGATAGTCATGGTTTCCTGGCTATGGACATTGGATGTCGTTGATAACGGGATCACATCATTAGGAGAATGATGTGATGGACAAGACCCAATCCTAAGCCTAGCACAAAGATCGTGTAGTTCGTTTGCTAGAGCTTTGCCAATGTCAAGTATCTCTTCCTTTGACCATGAGAGCGTGTAACTCCTGGATACCGTAGGAGTGCTTTGGGTGTATCAAACGTCACAACGTAACTGGGTGACTATAAAGGTGCACTACAGGTATCTCCGAAAGTATCTATTGTTTTATGCGGATCGAGACTGGGATTTGTCACTCCGTGTAAACAGAGAGGTATCTCTGGGCCCACTCGGTAGGACATCATCATATGCGCAATGTGACCAAGGAGTTGATCACGGGATGATGTGTTATGAAACGAGTAAAGTGACTTGCCGGTAACGAGATTGAACAAGGTATTGGATACCGACGATCGAGTCTCGCGCAAGTAACATACCGATAGACAAAGGGAATTGAATACCGGATTGAATAAGTCCTTGACATCGTGGTTCATACGATGAGATCATCGTGGAACATGTGGGAGCCATCATGGGTATCCAGATCCCGCTGTTGGTTATTGACCGGAGAACGTCTCGGTCATGTCTACATGTCTCCTGAACCCGTAGGGTCTACACACTTAAGGTTCGATGACGCTAGGGTTATAAAGGAAGCTTGTATGTGGTTACCGAATGTTGTTCGGAGTCCCGGATGAGATCCCGGACGTCACGAGGAGTTCCGGAATGGTCCGGAGGTAAAGATTTATATATGGGAAGTTCTGTTTTGGTAACCGGAAAAGTTCCGGGCGATATCGGTAATGTACCGGGACCACCGGGAGGGTCCCGGGGGTCCACCAAGTGGGGCCACATGCTCCAGAGGCATACATGGGCCAAGTATGAGAGAGCACCAGCCCCTAGGTGGGCTAGGGCGCCTCCCACCATGGTCCATGCGGCTAGAGGGGGAGAAGGGGCAAACCCTAAGGGGATATGGGCCTTAGGGCCCATATTGGTGCGCCTCCCTCTCCCCTCCCCTGTTGGCCGCACCCCAAAACCCATCTAGGGCTGGCCGCCGCCCCTAGGGGGTGGGAACCCTAGAGGGGGCGCAGCAATCCCCTTCCCCTATATATATTGAGGCATAGGGCTGTCCATAACATGCGATTAGATCTCCCTCTTGGTGCAGCCCTGCCTCTCCTCCTCCTCCTCTCCCATGGTGCTTGGCGAAGCCCTGCAGGATTGCCACGCTCCTCCATCATCACCATGCCGTTGTGCTGCTGTTGGATGGAGTCTTCCTCAACCTCTCCCTCTCTCCTTGCTGGATCAAGGCGTGGGAGACGTCACCGGGCTGTACGTGTGTTGAACGCGGAGGTGCCGTGCGTTCGGCACTTGATCATCGGTGATTTGAATCACGACGAGTACGACTTCATCAACCCCGTTCACTTGAACGCTTCCGCTTAGCGATCTACAAGGGTATGTAGATGCACTCTCCTTCCCCTCGTTGCTGGTCTCTCCATAGATAGATCTTGGTGACACGTAGGAAAATTTTGAATTTCTGGTACGTTCCCCAACATTATCATCATAATAGTTGCGGGAGAAAGTCTTCACTTTTTCTTCGCTTGTGTCGTTTGCTTATTGCGCCGTAACCATGGATAATCTTCATCGTTTATCAGGATGCTTGGGTCAGCCTTGACTTTGAAGGGGGGAATTTCATGAAACTTTTCATACTCTTCAGACATGTCTGTCTTGCCCTCCACTCCCAGGATGTCCCTTTTTCCTGAAAGAACTATGTGGTGCTTTGGCTCATTGTATGATGTACTCACTTCCTTATCTTTTCTTTTCCTCGGTCTGGTAGACATGTCCTTCACATAGATAACCTGTGCCACATCATTGGCTAGGACGAACGGTTCGTCAGTGTACCCAAGATTTTTCAGATCCACTGTGGTCATTCCGTACTATGGGTCTACCTGTACCCCACCTCCTGACAGATTGACCCACTTGCACTTAAACAAAGGGACCTTAAAATCTACTCCGTAGTCAAGTTCCCATATGTCTGCTATGTAACCATAATATGTGTCATTTCCATTGTCGGTTGCTGCATCAAAGCGGACACCGCTGTTTTGGTTGGTGCTCTTTTCATCTTGGTCAATCGTGTAAAATGTATTCCCATTTATCTCGTATCCTTTCCAAATCATTACAGTCGAAGATGGTCCCCTGGACAACAAGTACAGCTCATCACAAACAGTGCTGTCACCTCTGAGACGTGTTTCCAACCAACTGCTGAAAGTCCTGATGTGTTCACATGTAATCCAGTCGTCGCACTGCTCCGGGTGTTTGGAGCGCAGACTGTTCTTGTGTTCATCAACATACGGGGTCACCAAGGTAGAGTTCTGTAGAACTGTGTAGTGTGCTTGAGACCAAGAATATCCGTCCCTGCATATTATTGAGTCCCTTCCAAGCGTGCCTTTTCCAGTCAGTCTCCCCTCATACCGCGATTTAGGGAGACCTATCTTCTTAAGGCCAGGAATGAAGTCAACACAAAACCCGATGACATCCTCTGTTTGATGGCCCATGGAGATGCTTCCTTCTGGCCTAGCGCGGTTATGCACATATTTCTTTAGGACTCCCATGAACCTCTCAAAGGGGTACATATTGTGTAGAAATACGGGCCCCAGAATGACAATCACGTCGACTAGATGAACTAGGACGTGCGTCATGATATTGAAGAAGGATGGTGGGAACACCAGCTCAAAACTGACAAGACATTGCGCCACATCACTCCTTAGCGTTGGTACGATTTCTGGATCGATCACCTTCTGAGATATTGCATTGAGGAATGCACATAGCTTCACAATGGCTAGTCGGACGTTTTCCGGTAGAAGCCCCCTCAATGCAACCGAAAGCAGTTGCGTCATAATCACGTGGCAGTCATGAGACTTTAGGTTCTGGAACTTTTTCTCTGGCATATTTATTATTCCCTTTATATTCGACGAGAAGCCAGTCGGGACCTTCATACTGAGCAGGCATTGAAAGAATATTTCTTTCTCTTCTTTCGTAAGAGCGTAGCTGGCAGGACCTTCATACTGCTTCGGAGGCATGCCCTCTTTTTCATGCAAGCGCTGCAGGTCCTCTCGTGCCTCAGGTGTATCTTTTGTCTTCCCATACACGCCCAAGAAGCCTAGCAGGTTCACGCAAAGGTTCTTCGTCATGTGCATCATGTCGATCGAAGAGCGGACCTCTAGGTATTTCTAGTAGGGTAGGTCCCAAAATATAGATTTCTTCTTCCACATGGGTGCGTGATTCTCAGCGTCATTCGGAACAGCTAGTCCGCCGGGACCCTTTCCAAAGATTACGTGTAAATCATTGACCATAGCAAGTACGTGATCACCGGTACACATGGCGGGCTTCTTCCGGTGATTTGCCTCGCCTTTGAAATGCTTGCCTTTCTTTCGACATTGATGGTTGGTCGGAAGAAATCGACGATGGCCCAGGTACACATTCTTCCTGCAGCTTGCCAGGTATATACTATCGGTGTCAAGTAAACAGTGCGTGCATGCGTGGTATCCCTTGTTTGTCTGTCCTGAAAGGTTACTGAGAGCGGGCCAATCGTTGATGGTCACGAACAGCAACGCCTTTAGGTTAAATTCCTCCTATTTGTGCTCATCCCACGTACGTACACCGTTTCCATTCCACAGCTGTAAAAGCTCTTCAACTAATGGCCTTAGGTACACATCAATGTCGTTGCTGGGTTGCTTAGGGCCTTGGATGAGAACTGGCATCATAATGAACTTCCGTTTCATGCACATCCAAGGAGGAAGGTTATACATACATAGAGTCACGGGCCAGGTGCTGTGATTGCTGCTCTGCTCCCCGAAAGGATTAATGCCATCCGCGCTTAAAGCAAACCATACGTTCCTTGGGTCCTTTGCAAACTCATCCCAGTACTTTCTCTCAATTTTTCTCCACTGCGACCCGTCAGCGGGTGCTCTCAACTTCCCGTCTTTCTTACGGTCCTCACTGTGCCATCGCATCAACTTGGCATGCTCTCCGTTTCTGAACAGACGTTTCAACTGTGGTATTATAGGAGCATACCACATCACCTTCGCAGGAACCCTCTTCCTGGGAGGCTCGCCGTCAACATCACCAGGGTCATCTCGTCTGATCTTATACCGCAATGCACCACATACCGGGCATGCGTTCAGATCCTTGTAGGCACCGTGGTAGAGGATGCAGTCATTAGGGCATGCATGTATCTTCTCAACCTCCAATCCTAGAGGGCATACGACCTTCTTTGCTGCGTATGTACTGTCGGATAATTCGTTATCCTTGGGAAGCTTCTTCTTCATTATTTTTAGTAGCTTCTCAAATCCTTTATCAGGCACAACATTCTCTGCCTTCCACTGCAGCAATTCGAGTACGGTACCGAGCTTTGTTTTGCCATCTTCGCAATTGGGGTACAACCCCTTTTTTGTAATCCTCTAACATGCGATCGAACTTCAGCTTCTCCTTTTGACTTTCGCATTGTGTCCTTGCATCGACAATGACCCGGCGGAGATCATCATCATCGGGCACATCGTCTGGTTCCTCTTGATCTTCAGCAGCTTCGCCCGTTGCAGCACCATCGTGCACATCGTCTGGTGCATCTTGATGTTCAGTAGCATCACCGTATTCAGGGGGCACATAGTTGTCATCGTACTCTTCTTCCTCGCCGTCTTCCATCTTAACCCCTATTTCTCCATGCCTCGTCCAAACATTATAGTGTGGCATGAAACCCTTGTAAAGCAGGTGGGTGTGAAGGATTTTCCGGTCAGAGTAAGACTTCGTATTCCCACATATAGGGCATGGACAACACATAAAACCATTCTGCTTGTTTGCCTCAGCCACTTCGAGAAAATCGTGCACGCCCTTAATGTATTCGCAGGTGTGTCTGTCACCGTACATCCATTGCCGGTTCATCTGCGTGCATTATATATAATTAAGTGTGTCAAAAATCATTACAGAACATCATGAATAGATAATTAAGTGACCAAATTAATAGAAGTTCATCATCACATAAAAACCAAAGTAGATACATAGTTCTCATCTAACAACATAAAGCTCTGCAGAGCATCTAAATTAATTAAACCATACATTGAAACTATGTAAAACATTTCAATGCGAAAACAAATGCGATCATAATCGCAACCAAGGTAACAACTGATCCAACGGCATAATGATACCAAGCCTCGGTATGAATGGCATATTTTCTAATCTTTCTCATCTTCAAGCGCATTGCATCCATCTTGATCTTGTGATCATCGACGACATCCGCAACATGCAACTCCAATATCATCTTCTCCTCCTTAAGTTTTTTTATTTTTTCCTTCAAGAAATTGTTTTCTTCTTCAACTAAATTTAACCTCTCGACAATAGGGTCGGTTGGAATTTTCGGTTCAACAACCTCCTAGATAAATAAAATCTATGTCACGTTGGTCGGCATAATTTTTATGAAAAGATAATATATACCACATCCGAATCATAGACAGGACGAGGGCCGACGGGGGCGGATACCAAAACCATCGGCGCACTATATAAGATGCAATAATAAAAGTAAGAAAATAATACAAGTATCTATCTAAACAAACAAGTAATAATATTTTTCCTTTCAGAAAGAAGATAAGAACAAGAGGCTCACCACGGTGGTGCCGGCGATGAGATCGGCGCGGGTGATCGACGGCGGTGAAGACGGGGACGAGGCGTGACAGACCGCTAAACCTAGATAAATATTGAGGAAAATGGAGCTTGGCGGTCGAGCTTGGAGAGGAGAAACCTTAAGTAGTGTGGCTCGGGCATTCCATCGAACACCTTGTGTGCATAGGAGGTGAGCTAGAGCACTACCAAGCCCTCTCCCCCTCGGCCAGAAAAAACAGAGCAGTGTGCTCTGCTCTTGCGCGAGGGGCTATATATAGGCACCACTATTGGTCCCGGTTGGTGGCATGAACCGGGACTAAAGGTTACCCTTTTGGTCCCGGTTCATGCCACCAACCGGGACCAATAGTGGTGGGCCAGGAGCCAGGACCATTGGTCCCGGTTCGTCTCAACAACCGAGACCAAAAGGTCCGGACGAACCGGGACCAAAAGGTCCAGACGAACCGGGACCAATGGCCCACGTGGCCCGGCCGGCCACCTGGGCTCACGAACCAGGGCAAATAGCTCCATTGGTCCCGGTTCTGGATTGAACCGGGACTAATGGGCTAAACTGGCCTGGACGAAAGCCCTGTTTTCTACTAGTGATGGTAGGCCCTTCACAATAAAAACTCATTTTAGGCACTCAAAAAATGGAAAAATGAAATTTCCATGCAAAGAAAATGAAAACTCCCTTAGGCAACATTGTTTGGAATTCCAAGATGCACCATTGTGTAGAATATGAGATCATTTGAACAAAATATGCCATGAATGTGGCCATATGATTAATCATTTAGTTCGAAAGCCATGAATCTTCACGCATGATAACTCATTTCTGAGAACACTTTTTAAAAATAATTGCAGTATTATAATTTTATTATTTTTTCTGGCAACTTCGTCACATATAATGACACAATCCGAAGGTTTTCCATTTTTTGTTTTTTTGAATTTCTTATGCCCGTTTCAAAATGCGGTCAAAATGGCGGGATTGACCGTTATAAGCTAGTGGTTGAATCTTGAAAAACTTTTGATGTTGATCTGATTAAATTGATACTTATGTACCTATAAATGATTTTGGGAAAAAATAAAGAGCAAACTACGAGGCATTTATAGTTCAAATTTGACCCGCTTCTAGCTGAATGGGCAGAAATTAGTCTTTTTCACAAGAGGTGGATCAAAACTTTTTACACCCAACCATTTGGTCAATTGTGCATTAAATATGTCCTAGTATTTTAGAAAATTTATTTGGTACAATTTTGCAACAAATATATGGTAGGCCCTTCACAATAAAAACTCATTTCAGCCACTCAAAAAAATGGAAAATGAAATTTCCGTGCAAAGAAAATGAAAACTCCCTTAGGCAACATTGTTTGGAATTCCAAGATGCACCCTTGTGCACAATATGAGATCATTTGAACAAACAATGCCATGAATGTGGCAACAAGGTTGATCATTTTGCTTGAACGCCATGAATCTCCACGCATGATAGCTCATTTCTGAGAACACTTTTTTAAAATAATTGTTGTATTACAAGTTTATTATTTTTTCTGGCAACTTGGTCACATATAATGACAGAATGCGAAGGTTTTCCAAATTATTGATTTTTTTGAATTTTTTATGTCCGTTTCAAAATGCTGTCAAAACGGCGGGCTTGAACGTTCCTAGCTAGTGGTTGAATCTTGGAAAACTTTTGATGTTTATTTGATTAAATTGATACTTATGTACCTATAAATGATTTTGGGAAAACATAAAGAGCAAACTACGAGGCAGTTGCAGTTCAAATTTGACCCGCTTCCAGCTGAATCGGTAGAAATTAGTGTTTTTCACGGGAGGTAGATCAAAACTTTTTAGACCCAACCATTTGGTCAATTGTGCATTAAATATGTCCTAGTCTTTTAGAAAATTGATTTGGTACAATTTTATGACAAATATATGGTAGGTCCTTCACAATAAAAACTCCTTTCAGGCTCTCAAAAAATGGAAAAATGAAATTCCCGTGCAAAGAAAATGAAAACTCCCTTAGGCAACATTGTTTGGAATTCCAAGATGCACCCTTGTGCACGATATGAGTTCATTTGAACAAACTATGCCATGAATGTGGCCACAAGATTGATCATTTGGCTTGAAAGCCATGAATCTTCACGCATGATATCTCATTTTGGAGAACATTTTTAAAATAATTGTTATATTACAATTTTATTATTTTTTCTCGCAACTTGGTCACATATAATGACACAATGCGAAGGTTTTCCAATTTTTAGATTTTTTTGAATTATGTATGCCCGTTTCAAAATGGGGTCAAAACGGCGGGCTTGACCGTTCCTAGCTAGTGGTTGAATCTTGGAAAACTTTTCATGTTTCTCTGATTAAATAGACACTTATGTACCTATAAATTATTATTCAAAAAAATAGAGAGCAAACTACGAGGCAGCTGTAGTTCAAATTTGACCCGCCTCTAAGTAAATATGTAGAAATTTGTCTTTTTCACGAGAGATGGATCAAAACTTGTTACACCCAACCATTTGGTTAATTGTGCATTAAATATGTCCTAGTATTTTAGAAAAATGATTTGGTCCAATTTTGCTACACATATATAGTAGGTCCTTCACAATAAAAACTCATTTTAGGCACTCAAAAAATTGAAAATGAAATTCCGTGCAAAGAAAATGAAACTCCCTCAGGCAACATTGTTTGGAATTCCAAGATGCGCCCTTGTGCAGAATATGAGATCATTTGAACAAACTATGCCATGAATGTGGCCATATGATTGATCATTTAGTTCGAAAGCCATCTATCTTCACGCATGATAACTCATTTCCGAGAACACCTTTTAAAAATAATTGCAGTATTACAAGTTTATTATTTTTTCTTGCAACTTCGTCACATATAATGACACAATGCGAAGGTTTTCCATCTTTTGTTTTTTTGAATTTTTTATGCCCGTTTCAAAATGCGGTCAAAATGGCGGGCTTGACCGTTATAAGCTAGTGGTTGAATCTTGAAAAACTTTTGATGTTTATCTGATTAAATTGATACTTATGTACCTATAAATGACTTTGGGAAAAAATAAAGAGCAAACTACGAGGCATTTGCAGTTCAAATTTGACCCGCTTCTAGTTGAATGGGCAGAAATTAGTTTTTTTCATGAGAGGTGGATCAAAACTTTTTACACCCAACCATTTGGTCAATTATGCATTAAATATGTCCTACTATTTTAGAAAATTTATTTGGTACAATTTTGCAACAAATATATGGTACGCCCTTCACAATAAAAACTCATTTCAGGCACTCAAAAAATGGAAAAATGAAATTTCCGTGCAAAGAAAATGAAAACTCCCTTCGGCAACATTGTTTGGAATTCCAAGATGCACCCTTGTGCACAATATGAGATCATTTGAACAAACTATGCCATGAATGTGGCCACAAGATTGATCATTTGGCTTGAAAGCCATGAATCTTTACACATGATACCTCATTTCTGAGAACATTTTTTAAAATAATTGCCGTATTACAAGTTTATTATTTTTTCTGAAAACTTGGTCACATATAATGACACAATGCGAAGATTTTCCATTTTTTAGATTTTTTTGAATTATTTATGCCCGTTTCAAAATGGGGTCAAAACGGCGGGCTTGACCGTTCTTAGCTAGTGGTTGAATCTTGAAAAACTTTTCATGTTTCTCAGATTAAATAGACACTTATGTACCTATAAATTATTTTTCGAAAAAAATTAAGAGCAAACTACGAGGCAGCTGTAGTTCAAATTTGACCCACTTCCAACTATATCTGTAGAAATTTGTCTTTTTCATGAGAGATGGATCAAAACTTTTTACACCCAACCATTTAGTTAATTGTGCATTAAATATGTCCTAGTATTTTAGAAAAATGATTTGGTCCAATTTTGCTACACATATATAGTAGGTCCTTCACAATAAAAACACATTTCGGGCACTCAAAAAATTGAAAATGAAATTCCGTGCAAAGAAAATGAAAACTCCCTCAGGCAACATTGTTTGGAATTCCAAGATGCACCATTGTGCAGAATATGAGATCATTTGAACAAACTATGCCATGAATGTGGCCATATGATTGATCATTTAGTTCGAAAGCCATGAATCTTCACGCATGATAACTCATTTCTGAGAACACTTTTTAAAAATAATTGCAGTATTACAAGTTTATTTTTTTTTTCTGGCAACTTCGTCACATACAATGACACAATGCGAAGGTTTTCCATTTTTTGTTTTTTTGAATTTTTTATGCCCGTTCCAAAATGCGGTCAAAATGGCGGGCTTGACCGTTATAAGCTAGTGGTTGAGTCTTGAAAAACTTTTGATGTTTATCTGTCGGGGAAGCTGATCCACGAACACAAGTCCGGCAAGAGTTCTGATGCCCACTCCGGCAAGCGCACCTCTTCGGAGTGCTGCGCTACCGTCGAGGACGCACCATCGAGCTCCACCGGCAAGTGTAAGAAGACAATGGCAGCTCCACCAGAGACCAAGAAGGTGTCCGCCAAGGAGGACGGCACTGGTGGCACCTTCACCATCAGTGCCACTCTCGACCCTAAATAGGAAAGCGCTCTCATTGCTTTCCTATGGGCGAACGTCGACGTGTTTGCGTGGCAACCGTCTGACATCCCCGGTGTTCCCAGGAAAGTAATCGAGCACCATCTTGTCGTCTGTCCTCATGCGCGGCCCGTCAAGCAGAAAGTCAGGAAACAGGCAGTGGAGCGCCAAGAATTTATTGCAGAAGAGATCAAGAAATTGGAAGCAGCAGGCCTTGTCAGAGGCGTGCTCCATCCTACGTGGTTGGCCAATCCTGTAGTCGTGCGTAAGGCAAACAGGAAATGGAGGCTTTGTATCGACTTTACCGATGTCAATAAAGCTTGTCCCAAAGACCCATTTCCCTTGCCGCGCATCGACCAGATTGTTGACTCCACGGCCGGATGTGACTTGCTTTCATTTCTTGATGCGTACTCAGGATACCATCAGATCTTCATGGCAGAAGAGGATGAGGAGAACACCGCATTCATCACCCCATGTGGCACATACTGTTTCGTACGGATGCCCTTCGGTTTAAAGAATGCTGGTTCAACATTTGCAAGAGTAGTCCATCACGCTTTTGAGCCACAGATGCACAGAAATGTGGAAGCCTACATGGATGACATAGTGGTCAAAAGCAAGGACAAGGCAACTCCGATTCAAGATTTAGACGAAACCTTCACAAATCTGCGCAAGATCAACCTCAAGCTTAACCCGAGAAGTGTGTGTTTGGAGTCCCTTCTGGCAAGCTTCTCGGGTTCTTCGTGTCTCAGCGGGGAATTGAAGCCAATCCCGACAAGATCAAGGCCATTGAGCAGATTGAAGCACCGAAGCACGTCAAGGATGTACGAAGACTTGCTGGCTGCGTAGCTGCTCTCAGCAGGTTTATCTCTAGGTCTGCTAAGCGCGCCTTGCCGTTTTTCAAAATATTGAAAAAGGCAGGTCCAATGAAATGGACTCTGGAGGCGGAGGCTGCGCTGCAGGACTTGAAGAGATACCTGTCCTCCACTCCAACACTTGTCGCACTAAGCCACAAGAGAAGTTGCTGCTATATATAGCGGCAACCAATCAAGTGGTTAGTGCTGCGTTAGTAGCGGAGAGGGAGGCGGATGATGAGCCAGAAACCACGGCAGATGCATCCAACGACAAGCAGGGGACTTCACCAGCAAGCTCTGGTCCCGACAAAGATGGATCTGCGCAGGAGCGTGACAAGATGTAGAAAAGAATGGTGCAGCGCCCAGTTTACTTTGTCAGTTCCCTTCTGCAGGGAGCTAGGTCAAGGTACTCTGGTGTGCAGAAATTGCTTTTCGGCCTTCTCATGGCCTCGAGAAAGCTGCGCCATTACTTCCAAGCACATGAGATCACAGTCGTCACTCGTTTTCCGCTGAAGAGGATACTGCAGAATCCGGAAGCAACATGCAGGATTGTCGAGTGGGCACTAGAACTTTCAAGCTTTGGCCTCAAGTTTGAGAGCACTTCAACTATCCAAAGCAGAGCACTGGCAGAATTCATAGCAGAATGGACGCCAACACAAGATGAAGAAATTCCAGAAATGAGCATCCCCGTCAAAGAAGCAAGCAAAGAGTGGCTGATGTACTTTGATGGTGCCTTCTCGCTGCAAGGCGCCGGTGCGGGCGTGCTACTTGTCGCACCCACCGGAGAGCACCTCAAGTACGTAGTCCAGATGCACTTTCCCAAGGAGCAAGCAACGAACAATACAGCCGAGTATGAAGGCTTGCTTGCCGGTCTCAGGATCGCAGCAGACCTTGGGATCAAGAAGCTCATTGTTAGGGGTGACTTGCAGCTTGTCGTCCGCCAAGTGAACTAGAATTATCAGAGTCTGTTGATGGACGCTTACGTTGATGAAGTGAGAAAGCTAGAAGAGCACTTTGACGGCCTACAGATGGAACATGTTCCAAGAGCTCGGAATGACATCACCGATGGCCTGTCGAAGTGCGCTGCGCTTAAGTTACCTGTGGAACCAGGGATCTTTGTGCTCAAGCTGACTAAACCATCTGTAACACCATCAATTGGACAGAGCAAGAAGAGGAAGTTGATTTCTGGTGACTATTTTCCGGCAGAGCTCCCCGAAGCCGCCGCCAAGAAGGTCATCAAAATCAACACCAGGAGTGCTGAGGGGCAGTCTGCTTCGGCGAGCCCTAGGGTTTGTTCCGTTGAAGCAGACGCTCTCGACAAGTTTTGCTCCGGCAAGCTTGCCGGGGAACATCAAGCTCCGGCTAAGCCACAGGTTCTTGCCGTAGAAGCGGATGTTCCCGCAGCAGCAGATGCGCCTTTAGTCCTTGTTGTCGAGCCGCAAGCTCCAGCATGGGCACAGCAGATTGTCCGTTTCCTTCAGACAGGAGAACTTCCCGAAGAGCAAGAAGAAGCGGAAAGAGTAGCCCGGTAGTCAAGTATGTACCAGTTTGTCGACAACACACTATATAGAAGAAGACTCAACAGTGTGAAATTGAAGTGTATTCACCGGGAAGACGGACAAAAGCTGTTGGCAGAGATACATGGAGGCATATGTGGTCACCACATTGGCGCAAGGGCACTTGCCGGCAAAGCGTTCCGGCAAGGTTTCTTTTGGCCGACCGCCCTCCAGGATGCGACTGCACAAGTAACCAAGAGTGAAGTGTGCCAGTTCCATTCCAAGCAGATACACCAGCCAGCTCAAGCTCTCCAGACGATCCCTTTATCCTGGCCATTTTCGGTCTGGGGGCTCGACATCCTCGGCCCCTTTCCCAGAGCTGTCGGGGGCTTTGAGTACTTGTACGTTGCAATCGGCAAGTTCACAAAGTGGCCGGAAGTGGAAGCAGTGAGGAAGGTGACAGCACAGTCAGCAGTCAAGTTCTTGAGGTCGATTGTTTGCCACTTCGGGATCCCTAACAGGATCATCACCGACAATGGCACGCAATTGACGAGCCGCACCTTCATGCAGTACGTCCAAGATCTTGGCGCCAAGGTCTGCTTCGCTTCTGTTGCTCATCCGAGAAGCAACGGTCAAGCGAAGAGGGCAAATGCTGAAGTGCTGCGCGGGCTCAAGACCAGAACTTTCGACAGGCTGCACAAGTGCGGAAAGAACTGGATCGAGGAGCTGCCGGTGGTTCTTTGGTCGATCAGGACAACGCCAAATCGAGCCACTGGCCAGACACCTTTCGCTCTAGTTTATGGATCAGAGGCTGTTCTCCCCACGGAACTCGTATACGGGTCACGAGTGCTCGCTTATGATGAGCTTGAGCAAGAGCAGCTGCGACAAGATGACGCGCTGCTCCTTGAGGAGGACCGTCTTTAGGCCGCTGTGCGAGCTGCTCGATACCAGCAAGCTTTGTGCCGCTACCATAGCTGCAAAGTAAGTGCCAGAAGTCTCGAGGAAGGCGACCTTGTTCTTCGGCGCGTTCAGTCCGCCAAGAATTCCAACAAGTTGACGCCGAAGTGGGAAGGCCCTTACCGGGTGAAACGAGTCACTAGGCCTGGCGTTGTCCGCCTTGAGACCGAAGATGGCACTCCGGTGAGCAACTCCTGGAACATTGAGTATCTTCGTAAGTTTTACCCGTAAGGCGCGGTTGCCGGAACCTGTTCCGGCAACCACCTTTTGTACAAGTCTTGCCCAGGTTGCATGTAATCCTTTGTACAAAGCCGGGCGCAGAACCCGTGCATAAGTAAAGCTTATGTGCTCTGCACATCTTGTCAATTTCGTGCTTTCTATTCTTTGCATGCGTTATCTGACACTTTTTGCAGCACCTACCCCCGGTAAGCAATAATGAGCCGTAAGGCTCCATATCTTTATTTTCTCTTCTTTCTTTTGCTCAAAAAGGAAAGGAAGGTTTCCTCGCCCACAAGTTTGCCGGAGGGGAAGGAGAAGATAATGGTGTGGACCAGGCATCGTTCAAGGAAGTTTCGCCTTGCCGGAAAGCAAGCGACAGAAAAGCTAAGTTACCAGAGTTTGAGCAATCAGTTTTAATTTTTAAGTTATCTTCCTCGAACGACCGTGCTTTGTATGGAAAACCTGTGCGCGGAGGAACCAACTCGTAGCTAGTTGCGCCCTTACTTTGTTTCGAGTCCGCTCAACAACTTAAGTGAGCTGCGACTAGTTGCGACAAGGTTTCTTGTCGGTAGCGGCACCGCCAGCAGGCTGCAGATGTCCCGCACTCAGTGCTCGCGGCCCAGGTGCCTGCACCGACAAGTTCCCTAAAAGTGTAGGGCAAAAACATACAAAGGAAGGAATCAAGTAAAGGAAATAACACAGCAAATTTCTACCCAAAACAGAGTTATATTACAAGATAGCTTGTCGTAGCTCTAATAGATTGTTTTAATAACATGACCAGCAGCGACAAGAAAAAGAGAAAACGGGCGGCTTAATCTACGCGATCGCCGTCAACCCTCTTGATCCCGCTCACCTTGTCCACAATGGGTGCGACAAGGGCCTTGAGCGTTTCCAGATCAGGATTCGGCGGCAAGGACTTGAGGACGTTGGTGAAGTTGAGTCCTGGGTTGCGGAAGCCCACCTTCATCAGCACCTTGTGGAGAGCCCCTGCGCAGATCTTGCGCGACTCGTCGGCCAGCTGCTTTGGGATCTTCTCCCGGAGTCGCTGGAGGGCCGTCGCCACGCCTTTGATGAACAAGCTGAGCTTGGCACTGGGTTGGAGGTGCTCGTCAGAGGAGTACCCGAGATCCTCCATCCTCAGCTGCGCCAGGTCCCCGTCGATGGCGGCGGCAAGATCCACAAGACCCTCGGTCCAGTGCTCCACAGTCTCCCTGAAAGTGTCATGGGCGACAGCAACACTCGCTAGCAGCGCCTCGTCGGCCTTGATCTTCTCCGACAAAGGCCACCTCCCGCTCCCTGGTGCCGTCCAGCATCTGAGTCAAAGTAGCCAACTTCAACTCGAGATCTGCATTGGAATCCTTGGCGGCGCTGAGCTCCTTGCTCCTCTCAGCGAGAAGACCCTGCAGCTCACCATGAGCGGCAGCGTCCTTCTCGCGCTCACGCTTGAGCGCGGCAAGCTCCTCGCCGCTGGCCCTGAGATCGGCTTCCAGCTGCGCCACCTTTGTTTCCAGCTCCTTCTTGGCGGCCTCGGCAGCTTCGACAGCACCCCTTGCTTCCTTGAGAGCCCCGCCAATTGCTTGCTCACGCGCGGCAAGCTCCTCCTCGTGGCTGTCAAAGTTGACCCTGCGCTGCACCAACTCTCCTTCCTGCGCAAATAGATTTTCAGCAACAAGCCGCTGTTGCTCTTCAACCTCAGCCTTCGCGAGGAGAAAAGCTTTCCGCTCCTCGGCGACTTGCTCCCGCTCCTCCGCCAGGGACCGTAGAGCTTCCTGCCTGAGACCCCGGAGCTCCTCCGCGCGCTTCTCGATATCCACTCCCGCCTTCGCGACAAGTGCTTCGCGGGATTCCAGCTTGGCTTGTCGGACGCGGTAGAGTGATAGCAGCTTCCGCAGCAGCCGCTCCTCCTCAGACTCGTCGCTGCTGCTGCTTGGTGTGTCGACCAGCGTCAGCCCAGTGGAGGCGAGCACTTCTCCGTCCAAAATTTCTCCTTCGACCGGTGCCCTGGAGCTTGACGCCCAGGGGAGCTTGATGAAGATACCGTCACCGGCCTTCAAGTAGGCACCGGGCTGGGGCTCTTCGGAGCCTGGCGCTGCAGCATCGGCGGAGGGATCGGCGGTCGGCGCAGCGCCTGGTGCTCCTGCGGCCTTGGGGCCGTCAGTGCGATTGCCGGATCCCTCGCCAGCTTCTGCGGCGGCAGCCTTGGCGGCCTCTTCGCCGGTGGGATCATCAGCGCCGGCCTCTTCTTCGGTGGGGGCGGCGTCGTCGTTGTTCCCGCGCGTGTTCTCCTCGCCGGCGGCCTCGATTTCCATCGGCTCCGTGGCAGGTGGATATGGCGACCGAAGAGGGGAGAAAGGTCAAGCAATTGTCCAAAAAGAAAATCAGAAGAAGAAGAACCCAAGGGAAGTTTTAAAGCAAGAGGATTACCTGTGCTAGGATCTGCGGTCGAGGTCTCAACTGCCGGAGGATCACCAGTGTTGTCCCTTGCCGGAGAACTGCCCCTTGCCGGAGAACACTCCCTTGCCGGGGAAGCCTCCCTTGGTGGTGTAGTCGAAGCAGATAGCACTTCGGGAGCAGCTTCCGGGCACTCCTGGTGAGGCTGCTCTGCTCTTGCACAAACCAGCAATCAGATATCAGCAAGGAAAGATCACCTATGCGCACCTGACAGCATGAAGTAGGCCATATACTTACGTGGGGGGCTGCGCCGGGGGCTGCTTTGAGGAATGGTTGCCGGGTCCGACAAGGTGGTCTCGGCCATGTCCTCTGCCATCGCGGCGGGGTCGTCCTCGATGACAATCACCGGGGCCTTGGCTCTCTTCGCCGCACTCTGGGCCAGCGTCCTGAAAAGGAATAGGTTCAGAGTGAAGCAAATCAGATACAAGACAACACAACGATAATTGAAGAACTACGAGAACAGCGAAGTCTTACTCTTCTTCTTCCACGGTGAATCCAAACTCACCCGTGGCAGTGGCTGCCGCCGCATCTTCCAGCCTAGTGGCGATGCGCTGCCTCTCCGCGTCGGTGGTGTCGCGGGTGAGGCTCTTCTGCTCGTCAGCGCGGACCGCCACTTCAACCAAGCCGTCAAAGAAATCCCGCACGACATCGTCTGCAGGCTCTTGCCAAGTCGGGACGATTCCGTGCGAGTCGCACAGCGGCATCATTGCGTGGATGCGGTCGAGCGAGGAGTTATTGCACAATGGAACGACGCTCCTCGGCAATATGAATGGATGTTGAGGATCGCGCTTGAACAGGTCCAGGAGCATCGCATCCAGCTCCAAGACGGTGAAGTTGAAGTTGAGGCCAGGGCGCAGCCTCATGATATCCGCCGAGTTCTGGAACTCCCAGGCGGGTCCCCCCCTCTCTTGCATGCGGGCGATGCGACGACGAAGGAAATCTGCGCCAACGGCGCCTACGGTGAGCCCGGCAAGCCTGAGGCGAAGGATCCGGGTCACGGCAATCTTCAGCCTGTCGTCTTCCGGGGCAACGTTGCTCCAATCGTTGTCGCGCGCTATTGGGGCTTGTCGCAGGGCGGTAAATGGCTGCGGGTTCTCCTCGACGATCCAACACCACTCTGCTCTCCATTCCTCCCACTTGCTGCGGAGCTCTCCCTCCAGATAGGATTCCTTCTTGCCGACTCTCGAGATCCAAGCAATTCCGCCGGCAAGGGGCTCCCATCTCTCAACCCGGGGCATAAAGAAGTGGCGGAAAAGAGCTACGTTTGGATGGACTCCGACAAAGTTTTTGCACAGATGTGCGAAAACTGCCATGGTCAGAATGGCGTTGGGGGTGAAGTCAAGGAGGCGGAACCCATAGGTGTTCATGATATCACAGAAGAATTCAGAAAAGGGCGGGCAGAGCCCACAGTAGAAGAACAGCGCAAAGAAGGGATATCCGTTCGGAGCTAGTCTCGAAGCGGCGGCCGGTAGTACCTTCGTGCGCAGATGCGCTCGCGTCTCCGTCGACCAGAAGAGGTAGTAGTACTCCCTCAGCTCTTTCGCGCCTAGCTGAGGGGGGAAGATGTGTCACACCCTAGCTAGTTCATGCATTAGAGTGTTGCATCATGTTTATTCTTTCATCAGAAACCTGAAATGGGGATGACAGAACCCCCAGCCCCCTCTGAAACCAACCAGGGTTTACTAAAACTTTTTTCAATGAACCTGAAATGCCCTTCTAAAATGCCCATCATTTTTGTCTTGGTTCAGAACCTCTACCAAAAGTGATGCACATTTTCCTAGGTCATCTTAGGGTCTTTGAATTAAATCATAGATATTTGAATTTGGGCATTTAAAATTATATAAAATATTCAAATGCTCAAATATCTCCAAACTAAAATGTTTCATGTTGGAAATAATCCAACTATGGACCAGGAGTAGTTTGGTGATTTTAGGAGTTGCCTAAGTATTTTTAATAATTCAACAAAGTTGCAGAAGTATTAAAAAAACAGAAAACAGGAGAAATAACAAAAACTTACCTGGCGCCCAGCACCCGGCCCACCTGCCGGCCCAGCCCAGCACCGCTCCAGCGAGCTGCTTGCCGGCCAGGCAGGCAGGCAGGTGCCCGACGGCGACCGCAGCGTGCGCCACGCAACTGGCCGTCGCCCTGCTTCACCTCCTCGCCTCGTGGCTGGATGGATGAACTCCATGCCGCGCCGTGAACCCGAAGGACACCTCCATTCTCCCCCAACTCCTCTCTCTCGCGCTCCCCCGCCATGGCCGACGCCATCGCCGCCACCTCCTCGCCGTAGCCACGCCCTCCGTCAACCCCACGCCGTGCCCCCGTGTCCAGGAGCTCCGCCACCCTCCTCTTCTTTGAGCAAGCCGAGCCCCGAGCGCTCGCAAGGCCCGAGTCCACCGCATCGACCTCGACCGAACCGCCATCGCCGGAGATCCCCTTCAACACCGTCGTCGCTCCGGCCCATCCCCGGCCGCACCAACTGCTTCGTCGAACTCCCCGTGAGCTTAGCCATCTTCCCCTCCCTTCTTTTCTTGCTCCCGAGCCGTGTAGCGACCTCCCGGAGCTCAACCGCACCCACCGCCGCGGAGCTCGTCGCCGACGTGCTCCCGGTCACCCTCCGGCCACAAACTGGTGTCCGTCATGCTCACCGCGTCACGTAGCACCTAACCAGCTACTCCCCGCACCTCACCGACCCCTCTAGCGTAAAGTTGGCCCTCGGCCGAACTCCGGTGGCCGCCAAAGTCATCGCCGGCGCCAACTCCGGCCACCCCGACCCCAACAGACTCCACCAAGAGCTGCGGCTCCTCCTCAGCTCCACTCTGATGGCCTCCGCGACTCGTTTGGTTGCCGGAACGGCCAAAACCACTTCCGCCGCCGCGTCGGGCTCGCCGGCGGCTAAACGCCGGTGCAGCCGACCTGGGTTTGACCACGGGTGGGCCCTGGTTGACTCTCCTGAGTCAATGACAGGTGGGGCCCAGCCCTGTTAACTATTTAGGATTAGTTTAAATTAATTTTAGTTTAACTAATCACACTGACACGCGGGACCCACTGTCAGGTTTGACCCGGACCGTGTCCCGTTGACCTGCTGATGTCACACTAACGTCAGGCTGACGCAGTAATTGATTTTCTGGATTTAATCTAATATAGGAAATTCCAAAATATAGTTTAAACTTCAAAAATTCATAACTTTTAATCTGTAACTCCAAATCAGACAAGTTATATATGAAAAATGATCAGAAAAATCCAATCTATCCATCTGTACTATTTTCATGCATGATTAAACAAGTTAGCTTGATGTTTAATGCAGAACAAGATAAAACACTTTAAAGGGCCATGTATGAGTTTGAAATTTGAATCTTTGGTTCAAATTGGTTCAAACCCTTCTGGTCTTAGTTGCATTAGCCCAACACACTCATATTGCCATGTTTCATGCATGCATCATATTGTCGCACATTGTTTGGTGATGGTTGTGTATCGGTGTTCTTTGCGGCAGGTTCTGCCTCCGAGGAGTACCGTGATTACCCTAACGAAGAACCGTCTCAGTGCATCGAACCATCAGGCAAGCAACCAACCATTTGATCATATCGATACAATCCCATGTTCTCGCTCCTGCTCTCTTTTACTACATTAAGACAACGCGTTTCAAACTGCTGTGTGTTACGGTAGTTGAACCCATTTCCTCTGCATGACCTGTCATTGCCACAGTAACTAGATGAAACCCACTAGCATGTGTAGGAGTTGTTTGAGCCATATGTATGTGTTGTTCCTACCTTGCTATGCCTGCTATGCTTAGAGTCGTGTCAGGTCTGGTTCATCTGGGTGATGGACTAGAGTGAAATGATTATGTCGGTAATGAGAGTGGTGTGGTGAACACGATTTGGTAAAGGTATCTATGAGAGGCCATGTAGGAGTACATGGTGGGTTGTTTCATTGAAGCCGACCTTAAGCACTGAGATCTGTATGTGTGATTTAAGATTCAGCTACTACCATGCAATGGGCCCGAAACCAATGGACCCTCTCGACTTCTTATTCACCCTAGTTCTCTGTCCAGGAGTTGCAAGTAGTTTCTGGTGTTTGTAGCCTACTGGAGGCCGTGGACAGCGCTGACCGTAGGGGTGGGCTGTGATGCGGTAGTTACGTGGCACGGTGTACCGAATACCTGTTAGGTATCTCGGGAACCCTGTTCACATCGTTTGGGGCTGTGAGCGAAACCTCGGCCGGATCTCCTCATGGATGGAACCCGAATAGGCGATAAACCTGGACTAGAGACTTAGGTGATTAGGTAGGTCATGGCCGACACCCACGTTGGGCTTCCGCTTGAAGGTTGCCGAGTACATGTCGTGTAAACGACGGTAAGTGGTGAGAGCATGTATGAAGAAGTACACCCCTGCAGGGTTATCATGATCTATTCGAATAGCCGCGTCCGCGGTAAAGGACTACTTGGTTGCCTATACAGTTCATAGACAAGTAAATGGAAACTACTAAAAGCCTCAAGATAAGTGTGAGTGCCGAGGATGGCTCTTCCGTAGGAAGACGGAGGTGAATCCTCGATAGTGTATTGAAGTGGTGAGTAGTGGACTCGTGTGCGCAAAACCATTTCAAGTTCGAGTCTCGTAGGATATCCTAGCCAAGAGTCAAAGCTGGCTTGCTGCAACAACTCCACCAACCCTTCTTGATAATGTGCATGTATGTAGGATCTGATGTAAGTCTTGCTGAGTACCTTTGTACTCATGTTGCTGTAATTTACATTGTTACAGAAGACGCTGCAACCCCTTCTGATGGGTTCTTCGTAGACGTTGACATCAATGAGTAGGCTAAGGCCCAGGTGGTGATCCTGAGCTTGTGAAGGACCACGTAGTATAGCTAGGCTTTCCAAGCCTCTTTTATTTTACTAGTTGTCTGTACTCAGACAAGTTACTTCCGCTGCTGGTTTGTATGACTGTATGACTTGAATGCTGGGTCGTGTGACCCGTACCTATATGTATGTTATGTATGGCTCTCTGAGCCTTAAATAAAGTACTTGTGTCGTAGAGTCATGTTGTGATGCCTTGTTGTATTTGCACATATCGAGCATATTGTGTGTATGATTGAAATGCTTGGTATGTGTGGGATCTGACTATCTAGTTGTTTATCTTTAGTAGCCTCTCTTACCGGGAAATGTCTCCTAGTGTCTCCACTGAGCCATGGTAGCTTGCTACTGCTTCGGAACACTTAAGCTGGCCGGCATGTGTCCTTCTTCGTTCCTGTGTCTGTCCCTTCGGGGAAATGTCACGCATTGAGTACCGGAGTCCTATTAGCCCGCTAAAGCCCGGTTTACCGGAGTCCTGCTAGCCCAGTGCTACAGCCCGGACCCACTTGCTGATGACCGACACGTTCGAAGCTGGGTCATGGATGCCTGTCCCTGTAAGTCTGTGCCACTTTGGGTATACGACTAGTCATGTCAGCTCGGGCTCCTTATCATATGGATGCCAGCGACACTATCATATACGTGAGCCAAAAGGCGCAAACGGTCCCGGGCAAAGGTAAGGCAACACCCGTGGGGATACCGTGCATGAGGCTGCAAAGTGATATGAGGTGTTACAGGCTAGATCGATGTGACATCGAGTCGGGGTCCTGACAGCGTTGGTATCAGAGCCGGACTGCCTGTAGGTTCTCCAAGCCAAACTGGTCGATGTTGAGTCTAGAAATTCTTTAGTTATATGTAGGGGAATTGTTTGTGGGTTGGAACGTAAGGCTCTTTTTACTCCTTTATCTTATGACATTCTGATCTGAGTCAGTCTATTCTTCCACCGGGGGTTAAGGAATTAGGATCTTTTCTCTCTATCAGGTTCACGTGTTACTAATCAGTAGTACCTTATAGGTTTGATGGATACAAGCCTAGTTCAGTTCTACTACCACATTATGTTGCTGGGATGGACTCAGAACTTTGATATGATGTTGTTGAGTGTGTATGAAATCCTTTGTCAAATGTCTCAAAATCCTTCTTGAGCATTTACAGCTGTTATGCTGCCGAAATTTTGCTAGAAATTCTAATGCCTTTGCATTATGGTTGTGCTTTCAGATGGCCACTCGCGAACTCAATCAAGTGGTTCGCCTGACTCGATGCCTAGATGTACCCGGCCATACCACCATGTTGGTCAGGGTAATGACTGAGGCTGGATACCGTTGGTATCCTGAGTACACGGTCGAAGAGCAATTTCGAGACTTTAATCAAAGCCAGTATCTCTGCACTGTCAGGATATTTCCATCTTATCCTGGATCCACCGAGCCCCTTCACTGCTCCTATGGACTCGGGGTTACTATTGAGATGGCTGTGCAGGACGCCGCCTACTCTATGATGACCATCATGTGAGTCAGGACTGGCCTATTTCGGGACTCTGATTTCCGGTATATGCCAGCATCACTTCCGGGAGCACAAGGGTATCTCCAGGCTATCTATGCTGACCCCACTCAGGAGGATTCACGGACTCGCACCACTGCTGAGATGCTCGAGGATAAGGACCGTGAAAATCGGGCCTTGAGGCTAGAGCTTTTCAATACCCGTGCTGACCATTGGGCCACTTTGACTCGGTTTGCACCGGCGGTCCAAGCTGGATATTCGGATATGCGCGATCTCTATCCTGTGAGATCTGCTCTGCCAGACGTGATGGGTTGGCGTGATGTAGGAGGCATCACCCCACCTAACGAGACCCCCGCAGGCCACCGTCTGTTGGTCCAAGACCTCATCCTAGCCCCTATGGTCCACAAGCTCCGCGAGATTGTCTGTTCCCGGATGATCATGTTGAGCTTCCCGGCTATGGAGGTGATTTCTACGAGGACTACTACGGATCGGTCTGAGTTAGTGGTAGTATCACTAGTTCGTACTAGCTATGTCGTCTATCATCCTGCGTGACTCGTGGGATATGACCTAGGTTGTACCGTCTTCCGGAGGTGTAGAAAAATAATGTATAGGAGCTTGGGATGCCTCCGATGTGATGTAATCTTCCTTTCACCGTAATAGTACCTTGTTTGGTCTTGTACTAAACCTTGTATGGTGTGTATGACGATGGAATAAAGAAGCAGTTTCTGTATCTACCATGTCATACGGATGATCATCTTGCATTCCGAGTTATTCCTTACATTCTGTATTCTATGTCGGAATCTTATCATTCTGACTAAATCACTGTCTTGTTTACCTAGGATGGTCAACACGCGCAATAACCCTGCTCCTCAAGAGCAGGCCGAAGGCAGTGAAGTCAGGAATGCAAATCTGCCTCATCCTCCTTCCCTAGCCGAGGTTATGCTGGAAGCCGAGAGAAACAAGCGGGAGACCAACCGTTTGTTGGAGCGTATTGAACAGAACACAGCACACCATCAGAGAAATAACTTGGTGTCACTCAGTGATTTCATCAAGTTACATCCACCCACGTTCCACCACTCCGTCGAGCCTCTCGATGCTGATGACTGGCTTCGCAGTATTTCTCACAAACTGCGTTCCGCGCTAGTAGCTGAGGCTGACAAGGTCACCTTTGCTGCATATCATCTTGAAGGCCCCGCCAGTCTATGGTGGGAGAATTATGGAGCTATGCGCCCAGCGGGCCATGTCACTACTTCGGCTGAATTCAGCGAGGCTTTCCGTCAACATCACATTCTGGAGGGTCTCATGGACCGCAAACGTGAGGAATTTTGCAGTTTCACTCAAGGCCGACTCTCTATGGATGCTTACAACAGGGAATTCGGTAACCTCGCACGATATGCAACTGAGGAAGTTTCTACTGATGCCAAGAAGCAAGCAAGGTTCCGTAAGGGACTTAGTCCTGAGCTTCACCGCGACCTCCGTCTGCATGAGTGCACATCTTTTCAGAAGCTTGTTAACAAGGCCATCAGTGCTGAGACTGGTCAGACTGATTATGACGCAACACGCAAGCATGGCCGTGACGTGGGTTCCTCATTCGGTGCTGGTCCTCAGAAGCGCCGCGTGTGGTTGCCCAACACTGCCCTGCCACCCAGGTTCACACCGAGGCCATCCTTCCAGGCGCCTCGCCCCGTTCAACAATCTGCACCAGCCAAGCCCTATGGTGGTCCAACCAACAATGCTCCTCCACGTACCAGTTCCGTGACTTGCTTTAAGTGTGGGGAATCTGGCCACTATATGCGCGAGTGTCCCCAGACCAACCCCAACCAATCTGCTAAAGCTGTTGGCCGTGGCAAGCCGACAGGGAAAGTGTTCCACGCCAAGCCGGCCACCACTGCACGTGGCCATGTCAACTGTATCTCTGCCGAGGAAGCTCAAGAGGATCCCAACGTCGTGCTCGGTACGCTCCTTGTTAATTGCCACCCGGCATCTGTTCTTCTCGATACAGGAGCATCTCATTCATTTATATCCGAGAGCTATGCTCGTCTGCATAACACCACATTCCGTGAGATGCCCACCTCTATGGTAATTCAAACTCCGGGATCCAAATGGCAAACCTCTAGGGTAAGTCATGGAAATGAAATCAAAGTTGACGGACTTGTTTTCCTTGCATCTTTGATATCTCTTAAATCTTCAGATATCAACATCATCTTGGGTATGGACTGGATGTCAACCCATCATGCCCAAATTGATTGCTTCTCTAGGACTGTTCAACTCACCCGTCCTTCGGGGAAGATAGTCAATGTCTTGACCCGAATAGCCAAGCGACAGTTATATTCTCTTAACGCCAGCCCTTTGCCAGACCTTGAGGACGTTCCGGTAGTCCGTGACTTCCCGGATGTCTTCCCAGAGGAATTGCCAGGTGTTCCACCTGACAGGGATGTTGAGTTCGTAATAGACCTCATCCCAGGAACCGTCCCGATTGCTAGAAGACCCTATAAGATGGCACCACTAGAACTATCCGAGCTTAAGAAACAACTCGATGAGTCCTTGAAAAAGGGTTTCATCCGACCTAGTTCATCTCCGTGGGCTTGCCCCGTCCTCTTCGTCAAGAAGAAGGATGGTACGGACCGGATGGTTGTAGATTATCGACCTGTCAATTTGGTCACAATCAAGAACAAATATCCGCTCCCCAGGATCAATGACCTGTATGATCAGCTCGCTGGATCCTCATTCTTCTCCAAAATGGATTTGAGGTTGGGCTACCATCAAATCAAAATCAGGAACGGGGACATTCCTAAAACGGCCTTTGTTACTCGTTATGGCCAATACGAGTACACCGTCATGTCCTTCGATTTAACCAACGCTCTAGCCACCTTTTCTCGGTTGATGAACTCAATCTTCATGGAGTATTTGGATAAATTCGTCGTGGTTTACCTCGATGATATACTCATCTACTCCAAGAACGAGGAAGAACATGCCGAACATCTAAGTCTATTGTTGTAGAAACTTCGAGAGCATCGTCTTTATGCCAAATTCTCTAAATGTGAATTTTGGTTGTCAGAAGTGACCTATCTGGGTCATGTAATATCTGGTAAAGGTATTGCTGTTCACCCTGAGCGAGTTCAAGCCGTCCTTAATTGGACTCCACCTGAATCGGTCAAGCAAGTTCGGAGTTTTCTGGGCTTAGCGAGCTATTGCCGTCGCTTTGTCGAAAATTTCTCCAAAGTTGCAAAACCTCTAATCGAACTCCTCAAGAAAGATAAAAAGTTCGAGTGGACTCCACAATGTGAGCACAGCTTTTAGGAACTGAAAAGACGCCTGACTTCTGCTCCCGTACTGGTACCGCCAGACTTCTCCAAGGACTTCGTTATCTACTGCGACGCCTCGCGACAAGGACTAGGTTGCATTCTCATGCAAGATCGACACGTAATTGCTTACGCTTCACGGCAATTGCACCCACATGAGGAGAATTATCCTACTCATGATCTAGAGCTTGCAGCCGTAGTCTATGCACTTAAAACCTGGCGACATTACCTCCTTGGTAATCGTTGCGAAATATTCACTGATCACCAAAGTCTGAAGTATATCTTCACCCAACCGGATTTGAATCTCAGGCAAAGACGTTGGGTTGAGTTGATCACAGATTTCGACTTAGGAATAACCTACACCCCAGGGAAAGCCAACGTCATGGCTGATGCACTAAGTCGTAAATCTTATTGTAACAACCTGATGTTACAACAAAGTCAA
Organism: Triticum dicoccoides; assembly: GCF_002162155.2. Lineage (NCBI taxonomy): Eukaryota > Viridiplantae > Streptophyta > Magnoliopsida > Poales > Poaceae > Triticum > Triticum dicoccoides. The sequence continues at coordinate 145,620,784 of NC_041383.1, read as the reverse complement.
CCGCTTCTCCATCAGGAATTTCGGAAGCTTAACCTTCACATTGTTCCTCAAGGTTTTCTTTCCACCTTAGTGGCGAAACCTACCCTTACGGATCAGATCATCAAAGCACAGAAGGTAGATCCGGGAATTTCCCACATCAAGAGGAACATCAAGAACAGAGTTGCGAACTGTTTCTCCATTGATGATCAAGGGGTCGTATACTTCGGGAATCGACTAGTGGTTCCCAAGGTGCGAAACCTGAGACGATTGATCCTTAAGGAAGCTCATGAATCTCCTCTCACCATTCATCCCGGTAGTACCAAGATGTATCAGGACCTACGCCAGAGGTTCTGGTGGACTAGGATGAAGAGAGAAATTGCTCAGTATATTGCTAATTGCGACGTCTGTCGTCGTGTAAAAGCAGAGCATCAACGGCCTGCTGGCACCCTTCAACCCCTAGCTATTCCTGAATGGAAATGGGATAAAATTGGTATGGATTTCATTACCGGTTTTCCCAGGACCAAGAGAGGGAATAATGCTATCTTCGTCGTTGTCGATCGTCTTTCCAAAGTGGCCCATTTCTTACCTGTTCGTGAGAGTATAACCGCTAGTCAGTTGGTAGACTTATACATCTCCCGAATAGTGTCTCTCCATGGTGTTCCTTTGGAAATTAACTCGGATCGAGGAAGTCTTTTCACCTCTCGTTTTTGGGAAAGTTTCCAAAATGCTATGGGAACCCGCCTTTCCTTTAGCACCGCTTTTCACCCTCAATCGAGTGGTCAGGTAGAACGCGTCAACCAGATCCTAGAAGACATGCTTCGAGCCTCTGTTATCTCATTCGGAATGGAGTGGGAGAAATGCCTTCCATTTGCCGAATTTGCTTACAACAATAGCTATCAATCTAGCTTGGGTAAAGCCCCTTTTGAAGTTCTCTATGGACGACGGTGTCGAACACCCCTTAACTGGTCAGAAACCGGGGAAAGACAATTCTTTGGCCCGGATATGATTCAGGAAGCAGAAGAGCAAGTTCGCATCGTTCGTGAAAAGTTGAAAACAGCCCAATCTCGTCAAAAGAGTCAATATGACCAAAAACATAAGGCTATGACTTTCGAGGTTGACGAGAAGGCTTACCTTCGGGTTACTCCTCTGAAGGGAACCCATCGTTTGAGTATCAAAGGCAAATTGGCTCCCCGTTACATTGGACCTTTTCGTATTCTCGCTAAACGAGGAGAAGTTGCCTACCAGTTGGAACTACCTCCGCATCTCTCCAGAGTCCACGATGTCTTCCACGTTTCTCAACTCAGGCGTTGCTTCTCGGATCCTATCCGTGGAGTGGACCACGAAACGCTTGATCTCCAAGATAATCTCATGTATCGAGAGTACCCCATTCGTGTCCTCGATCAGGCCGAGCGTACCACTCGACGTCATAATATCAAGTTTCTCAAAGTTCAATGGTCGCACCATTCTGAGGATGAAGCAACTTGGGAAAGGGAGGATCGTCTTCGACTCGAGTATCCCGCCTTCTTCCCGGAGGAACACAAATCTCGGGACGAGATTCTTTTGAGTGGGGGTGAGTTGTCACACCCTAGCTAGTTCATGCATTAGAGTGTTGCGTCATGTTTATTCTTTCATCAGAAACCTGAAATGGGGATGACAGAACCCCCAGCCCCCTCTGAAACCAACCAGGGTTTACTAAAAACTTTTTCAATGAACCTGAAATGCCCTTCTAAAATGCCCATCATTTTTGTCTTGGTTCAGAACCTCTGCCAAAAGTGATGCACATTTTCCTAGGTCATCTTAGGGTCTTTGAATTAAATCATAGATATTTGAATTTGGGCATTTAAAATTATATAAAATATTCAGATGCTCAAATATCTCCAAACTAAAATGTTTCATGTTGGAAATAATCCAACTATGGACCAGGAGTAGTTTGGTGATTTTAGGAGTTGCCTAAGTATTTTTAATAATTCAACAAAGTTGCAGAAGTATTAAAAAAAACAGAAAACAGGAGAAATAACAAAAACTTACCTGGCGCCCAGCACCCGGCCCACCTGCCGGCCCAGCCCAGCGCCGCTCCAGCGAGCTGCTTGCCGGCCAGGCAGGCAGGCAGGTGCCCGACGGCGACCGCAGCGTGCGCCACGCAGCTGGCCGTCGCCCTGCTTCACCTCCTCACCTCGTGGCTGGATGGATGAACTCCACGCCGCGCTGTGAACCCGCAGGACACCTCCATTCTCCCCCAACTCCTCTCTCTCGCGCTCCCCCGCCATGGCCGACACCATCGCCGCCACCTCCTCGCCGTAGCCACGCCCTCCGTCAACCCCACGCCGTGCCGCCGTGTCCAGGAGCTCCGCCACCCTCCTCTCCTTCGAGCAAGCCGAGCCCCGAGCGCTCGCAAGGCCCGAGTCCACCGCATCGACCTCGATCGAACCGCCGTCGCCGGAGATCCCCTTCAACGCCGTCATCGCTCCGGCCCGTCCCCGGCCGCACCAAGTGCTTCGTCGAACTCCCCGTGAGCTTAGCCATCTTCCCCTCCCTTCTTTTCTTGCTCCCGAGCCGTGTAGCGACCTCCCGAAGCTCAACCGCACCCACCGCCGCGGAGCTCGTCGCCGACATGCTCCCGGTCACCCTCCGGCCACAAACTGGTGTCCATCATGCTCACCGCGTCACGTAGCACCTAACCAGCTACTCCCCGCACCTCACCGACCCCTCTAGCGTAAAGTTCGCCCTCGGCCAAACTCTGGTGGCCGCCAAAGTCGTCACCGGCGCCAACTCCGGCCACCCCGACCCCAACGGACTCCACCAAGAGCTGCGGCTCCTCCTCAGCTCCACTCCGATGGCCTCCGCGACTCGTTTGGTTGCCGGAACGGCCAAAACCACTTCCGCCACCGCGTCGGGCTCGCCGGCGGCTAAACACCGGTGCAGCCGACCTGGGTTTGACCACGGGTGGGCCCTGGTTGACTCTCCTGAGTCAATGACAGGTGGGGCCCAGCCCTATTAACTATTTAGGATTAGTTTAAATTAATTTTAGTTTAACTAATCACACTGACACGCGAGACCCACTGTCAGGTTTGAACCGGACCGTGTCCCGTTGACCTGCTGATGTCACACTGACGTCAGGCTGACGCAGTAATTGATTTTCTGGATTTAATCTAATATAGGAAATTCCAGAATATAGTTTAAACTTCAAAAATTCATAACTTTTAATCTGTAACTCCAAATCAGATAAGTTATATATGAAAAATTATCAGAAAAATCCAATCTATCCATCTATACTATTTTCATGCATGATTAAACAAGTTAGCTTGATGTTGAATGCAGAACAAGATAAAACACTTTAAAGGGCCATGTATGAGTTTGAAATTTGAATCTTTGGTTCAAATTGGTTCAAACCCTTCTGGTCTTAGTTGCATTAGCCCAACACACTCATATTGCCATGTTTCATGCATGCATCATATTGTCGCACATTGTTTGGTGATGGTTGTGTATCGGTGTTCTTTGCGGCAGGTTCTGCCTCCGAGGAGTACCGTGATTACCCTAACGAAGAACCGTATCAGTGCATCGAACCATCAGGCAAGCAACCAACCATTTGATCATATCGATAAAATCCCATGTTCTCGCTCCTGCTCTCTTTTACTACATTAAGACAACGCGTTTCAAACTGCTGTGTGTTACGGTAGTTGAACCCATTTCCTCTGCATGACCTGTCATTGCCACAGTAACTAGATGAAACCCACTAGCATGTGTAGGAGTTGTTTGAGCCATATGTATGTGTTGTTCCTACCTTGCTATGCCTGCTATGCTTAGAGTCGTGTCAGGTCTGGTTCATCTGGGTGATGGACTAGAGTGAAATGATTATGTCGGTAATGAGAGTGGTGTGGTGAACACGATTTGGTAAAGGTATCGATGAGAGGCCATGTAGGAGTACATGGTGGGTTGTTTCATTGAAGCCGACCTTAAGCACTGAGATCTGTATGTGTGATTTAAGATTCAGCTACTACCATGCATTGGTCCAGAAACCAATGGACCCTCTCAACTTCTTATTCACCCTAGTTCTCTGTCCAGGAGTTGCAAGTAGTTTCTGGTGTTTGTAGCCTACTGGAGGCCGTGAACAGCGCTGACCGTAGGGGTGGGCTGTGATGTGGTAGGTACGTGGCACGGTGTACCGAATACCCGTTAGGTATCTCAGGAACCCTGTTCACATCGTTTGGGGCTGTGAGCGAAACCTCGGCCGGATCTCCTCATGGATGGAACCCGAATAGGCAATAAACCTGGACTAGAGACTTAGGTGATTAGGTAGGTCGTGGCCGACACCCACGTTGGGCTTCCGCTTGAAGGTTGCCGAGTACATGTCGTGTAAACGACGGTAAGTGGAGAGAGCATGTATGAAGAAGTACACCCCTGCAGGGTTATCATGATCTATTCGAATAGCCGCGTCCGCGGTAAAGGACTACTTGGTTGCCTATACAGTTCCTAGACAAGTAAATGGAAACTACTAAAAGCCTCAAGATAAGTGTGAGTGCCGAGGAAGGCTCTTCCGTAGGAAGACGGAGGTGAATCCTCGGTAGTGTATTGAAGTGGTGAGTAGTGGACTCGTGTGCGCAAAACCATTTCAAGTTGGAGTCTCGTAGGATAGCCTAGCCAAGAGTCAAAGCTGGCTTGCTGCAACAACTCCACCAACCCTTCTTGATAATGTGCATGTATGTACGATCTGATGTAAGTCTTGCTGAGTACCTTTGTACTCATGTTGCTGTAATTTACATTGTTACAGAAGACGCTGCAACCCCTTCTGATGGGTTCTTCGTAGACGTTGACATCAATGAGTAGGCTAAGGCCCAGGTGGTGATCCTGAGCTTGTGAAGGACCACGTAGTATAGCTAGGCTTTCCAAGACTCTTTTATTTTATTAGTTGTCTGTACTCAGACAAGTTACTTCCGCTGCTGGTTTGTATGACTGTATGACTTGAATGCTGGGTCGTGTGACCCGTACCTATGTGTATGTTATGTATGGCTCTCTGAGCCTTAAATAAAGTACTTGTGTCGTAGAGTCATGTTGTGATGCCTTGTTGTATTTGCACATATCGAGCATATTGTGTGTATGATTGAAATGCTTGGTATGTGTGGGATCTGACTATCTAGTTGTTTATCTTTAGTAGCCTCTCTTACCGGGAAATGTCTCCTAGTGTCTCCACTGAGCCATGGTAGCTTGCTACTGCTCCGGAACACTTAGGCTGGCCGGCATGTGTCCTTCTTCGTTCCTGTGTCTGTCCCTTCGGGGAAATGTCACGCATGGAGTACCGGAGTCCTGTTAGCCCGCTACAGCCCGGTTTACTGGAGTCCTGCTAGCCCAGTGCTACAGCCCGGACCCACTTGCTGATGACCGACACGTTCGAAGCTGGGTCATGGATGCCTGTCCCTGTAAGTCTGTGCCACTTTGGATATACGACTAGTCATGTCAGCCCGGGCTCCTTATCATATGGATGCTAGCGACACTATCACATACGTGAGCCAAAAGGCGCAAACGGTCCCGGGCAAAGGTCAGGCGACACCCGTGGGGATACCGTGCGTGAGGCCGCAAAGTGATATGAGGTGTTACAGGCTAGATTGATGTGACATCGAGTCGGGGTCCTGACAAGATGGCCCGCTCCTTCCGCAGCGCTGCGAGCCGCTGCGCCTCGACCGATTTCACGCCCTTCCCCTTGTCGGCTTTCGGAGCCATGGCGAAGGTGGTGGGGGAGATCGGCGACGTTGGTGGTGCTGGTGGCAATGGGGGGCGGAGCGCTCCTCTCTTTCAGCTTCAGGAAGAAGGGGGGAGCGGCGGAGATTTGTGAAGATTGGAGTAACAACCGGCAGGATGGGCAAACTGCCCCTGTTTCCCCTGCTTATAACGAGGGAGGGGGCGGATGTTTCGTCCTTCCGAATAAAGAAACCACCCACGATCTCTCCCACGACGCCGCATTCGACGCATGTCGTTGGGGGAGGGCGCGGTGGATACGGAGTAAGATACGGCATGACCCAGGCCGCGCGTGCCCGTGCCCTGTTTTGGGCCTGGCCCAACAGCGCTCGGCACCATGTGTGGCCCAGGCCCGGGGGCTCCTGTCGGTGTACTATAATAGGGGTACCCTAGTATCCCGAACTTGTGCACGGGCAGTTGCAGCGCCCTGCGGCAAGGTTTGCCGGGTGACCGCCAAGGTCCTCCGTGGTTCCTTTGGAGCCATTCAAGAACAAAGTATTTAAGCCAAGGAGACAAGGCCCCGGCAACAGGAGCTTGTCAGGAAGGCCAATCAAGGCATCACAAGGAACTTGCCGCGACGCACCGCGCGTCCCGGCAAGGCCCGGTGAGAGACAAGCTTCCGGGCGCGGCAAGCGGCCGCTCTGCACCTACGCTCCAGCGCATCCACCAACGTGTCGCCCTGGGGGCCTTTCCAGGCGCGCGTGGCGAGAGGCGGTGCAGCCAGCGGTGCGCGGTGGCATGCGACGCTGACAAGATCGCCATCGTGGCGAGCGATGGTGTCCCTGACGGTCCCTTTTTGCACTGTTTGGGCGACACAGACGGGCATTTAATGCCTTTTTCCCCTCCCGTCAGGGTTAGGTAGGATACACTGTGGAGGTAGCTGTACCAACCACCCCTCTTTTTCCATTTTTACCCTTGTCTACTTTGCCACCTGTCGGTGACCCCTTGAGCATATAAAAGGAGGCCCATGCGCAACGTAGAGGGGGCTCGGAACCAGAAAGCACTCACGCTCGGTCTCGTAGCAGCTCGAGTGTACTGTAGCACTCAGCACTCCCGAACAAGAACTCAATATAATCAGACAAGGAGCAGTAGGAGTGTTATCTCTCCGGAGAGCTCCGAAGCTGGGTAAACTGCTCATGTGTTTCACCTCAATCCGCTCGTCGTGCGATCTCCACCCCCCGCCAAACCGAAAGGGGCTCGGTCCGCCGGTCCCATAGGTGTTCGTGGATCAGCTTCCCCGACATCTTTGGCTTGCCGGAGTGGGCATCAGAACTCTTGCCGGACTTGGTCTTCTCGGTAGCTTCAACGGCATGTGATTTGCGATCTGTTGCTGCTGCTGCTTCCCGGTAGATCTTGTCGGCGCAGATAAGAGCATCCTTCTTGTCGCCAGGGACAGAGATGACACTTATCGGGCCTGGCATCTTCAGTACGTTGTATGCATAGTGAGATGCTGCCATGAACTTGGCGAGTGCTGGACGGCCGAGTATCCCATTGTAAGGTAATGGAAAATCAGCAACGTCAAAAGTGACCCTCTCAGTCCTGAAGTTCAACTCGCTGCCAAATGTTACCGGCAACATGATCTTTCCCTTCGGCCTGCTCCTTCCCGGATTGATTCCTTGGAATGTGTCGGTCTCTTCGAGCTCGCTATCAGGGATCTGGAGTTTCTGGAGCACCGCGGAGGAGATCAGGCTCAAGCCGGCCCCGCCGTCAACTAGCATCTTAGTGACTTTGAGGTTGCGGATAGTTGGTGAAACCAACATCGGCAAGCACCCGACCGCAGTTATGCGATCAGGGTGGTCCTCAATATCGAAGATGATAGGCGTGCTGGACCATTTCAGAGGCTTGCGTGACTCGACGGGTGGTTCTGCTGCATTGACTTCCCGCACCCACTGTTTGAGCTGGCGGTGTGAAGTATGCAGAGAAGCACCACCGTCAATGCACAGGACCTTTGTGGCTTTCTGGAACTCCTGCTCATCGGTCTCGTCATCATCCATATCTTCATCGTCGTCGTCATCTTCATCCTTGTCGCGGCCGCGGGAAGGTCTGTCTCCTTGCCGCTGCTTGACCTTGCCGCGGCGTCCTCCTCGGCCGGGACGTTTCTTGCTGGTTCCTCCAGCACCTTCTTGGGCCTTCTCCTTGTCGCGTCGCTCGTATTCAGCCTTTTGCTGCTCGACAAGCTGCTCAACCTTCTTGCAGCTCTGGAGGTCGTGGCCGTTGGTGCGGTGGATCTTGCAGTACTGCTTGTTGGTGCCGTCCTGCTTGTCGGCAACCGCCACAGCCTGGTGGTTGGTGCCTGCGGCAATCTCCTTGTCGGAGCTACAAGCTTTGGCTTTCTTGCCGGACTGCTCAACGACTAGCACCTCTGTGCCTTTCTTGTTTCTGTTGTTCCGCCGCCGGTTTTTCCTTGCCGGGGCAGTCTCCTCACTATCACATCCCCCTGCTCCTATATTCTCTCCGGGAAGTTTCCTCCCTTCCTCAGCACGTGCACACTTGTCGGCCAGGGCATATAGCTCACCGACGTCTCTGATCTTGCACATCGCCATCTCCTCCCGCATCCTGTGGTTTCGCACGTTCTGATGGAACACGCTGATTACTGCGGCAGGGTGGACATCTGGGATGTTGTGCTGTACACGGCTGAATCTCAGAATGTACTTGCGCAGGGGCTCTCCTTCCTTCTGGGCGAGTAGATGAAGATCACTTTCTTGGCCATGAGGCTTGTGGCCGCCTGTAAAGGCGCCGACAAACTGATGGCATAGGTCTGCCCAGGAGGATATGGAGTTGTCCGGCAAGTGCATGGGCCAGGATCTGACATTGGGTTTGAGCACCAGCGGGAAGTAGTTGGCAAGGATCTTGTCGTCCCGTCCCTCGACAGCTTGCACGGTGATGGTGTAGATACTGAGGAACTCAGACGGATGCGACTTGCCGTCGTACTTCTCTGGCACGTCTGGCTTGAAATTCTTCGTGCTGGGCCACTGGACTTGCCGCAGCTCACGAGTGAACGCAGGGCAACCTACCGCGTACGGCAAGTCGCCTGGTTCCCCTGGCGCATGCATGTCGACAGAAGGCCCAGTGCGCTGGTCTGATTCACGCCGCGCTTCTCTTTGGTGCTCGATGCGAGTACGAGCGTCTTCTTGCTGTCTTTCATGAAGAACTTGGCGCTGATCGCGACGAGCTCGTGGATCTGACGATGCAGTGGAGTCGCTGTCGAGGTTGATCCGGCGAGTCGGCGATCTTGGCCTTCGGGGTGGAGAGCGTAGAGTAGTCGCACCCTCACTAGTTTTGTCGCCATCGGCTCGCGCCTGGCAGCCTTGCCGCGGCAGCGAAGTACTCGGCTGCCGTGGAGTGTCGCCGTTGGCGAAGCCGATGAGACTCTGAATGGTGGCCCTCCATCCGTCGATCTTGTCTTCCCTTGGAGGGTAATCCAGGAGCAGTTTGGCTCGTGCCAAAGCTTCTGCTGGAGTGGTGGGTGGCAGTGGCGAACGGTGCGAGGAGCGGGATATGCTCGGACTTCTAACTATGTTAGAAGGAGCAGTATCCCGTCTAGGCGACCGTGCCTCGCTCATGCCAGCGTGTTGGCGTGCATGCTGGTCTTGAGCACCCCGAGATCCACCAGCTCGATCTTGGCCCAACAAACGTATGGTACTGCGAGTACCATGATGCTGTCGGTCCTATGCCTCCTGAGATGGGCGTGGAACATGTACGGACGCCGAGGTCTGCGCAGCCTTGTCCTTGGACCTGGCAGCGTTGTGAGCTCCCTCGTCGATGTCCGTTCTTCCGCCGGCGTCTTCCCCACCACTCATTTGCTCCGGTGGTGGTGGGATTGACGTGGACGGAACAGCTGCCACTGAAGTCTTCTTCTTCGGTGGCATGTCGATGAAGAAGATGAAGGTCTAGCTCGTGTGCACGCCGGATCAGGTTCACACAACCTCGACTCCCCCTACCTGGCGCGCCAAAGATGTCGAGGAAGCTGATCCACGAACACCTATGGGACCGGCGGACCGAGCCCCTTTCGGTTCGGCGGGGGGCGGAGATCGCACGAAGAGCTGATCGAGGCAAAACACACGAGCAGTTTACCCAGCTTCGGAGCTCTCCGGAGAGATAACACTCCTACTGCTGCTTGTCTGATTATATTGAGTTCTTATTCGGGAGCGCTGAGTGCTACAATACACTCGAGCTGCTAACGAGACCGAGCGTGAGTGCTTTCTGGTTCCGAGCCCCCTCTCCGTTGCGCATGGGCCTCCTTTTATATGCTCAAGGGGTCACCGACAGGTGGCAAAGTAGACAAGGGTAAAAATGGAAAAAGAGGGGGTGGTTGGTACAGCTACCTGCATAGTGTAACCTACCTAACCCTGACGGCAGGGGACAAAGGCATTAAATGCCCGTCTGCGTCGCCCAAACAGTGCAAAAAGGGACCGTCAGGGACGCCATCGCTCGCCACGATGGCGATCTTGTCAGCGTCGCATGCCACCGCGCACCGCTGGCTGCACAGCTCTCGCCACGCGCGCCTGGAAAGGCCCCCAGGGCGACACGTTGGTGTAGAGCGGCCGCTTGCCGTGGCAAGCGCCTCGCCGCGGTCGTTGTTTTGCCGCGCCCGGAAGCTTGTCGCTCACCGGGCCTTGCCGGGACGCGCGGCGCGTCGCAGCAAGTTCCTTGTGGTGCCTTGATTGGCCTTCCCAGCAAGCTCCTCTTGCCGGGGCCTTGTCTCCTTGGCTTAAATACTTTGTTCTTGAATGGCTCCAAAGGAACCACGGAGGACCTTGGCGGTCACCCGGCAAGCCTTGCCGCAGGGCGCTGCAACTGCCCGTGCACAAGTTCGGGATACTAGGGTACCCCTATTCTAGTACACCAACATTATCTGATTAAATTGATACTTATGTACCTATAAATGATTTTGGGAAAAAATAAAGAGCAAACTACGAGGCATTTACAGTTCAAATTTGACCCGCTTCTAGCTGAATGGGCAGAAATTAGTCTTTTTCATGAGAGGTGGATCAAAATTTTTTACACCCAACCATTTGGTCAATTGTGCATTAAATATGTCCATCTTCACGCATGATAGCTCATTTCTGAGAACACTTTTTTAAAATAATTGTTGTATTACAAGTTTATTATTTTTTCTGGCAAATTGGTCACATATAATGACAGAATGCGAAGGTTTTCCAAATTATTGATTTTTTTTGAATTTTTTATGTCCGTTTCAAAATCCTGTCAAAATGGCGGGCTTGAATGTTCCAAGCTAGTGGTTGAATCTTGGAAAACTTTTGATGTTTATCTGATTAAATTGATCCTTATGTACCTATAAATGATTTTGGGAAAAAATAAAGAGCAAACTATGACGCGGTTGCAGTTCAAATTTGACCCGCTTCCAGCTGAATCGGCAGAAATTAGTCTTTTTCACGGAAGGTAGATCAAAACTTTTTAGACCCAACCACTTGGTCAATTGTGGAATAAATATGTCCTAGTCTTTTAGAAAACTGATTTGGTACAGTTTTACAACAAATATATGGTAGGTCCTTCACAATAAAAACTCCTTTTAGGCTCTCAAAAAATGGAAAAAATGAAATTTCCGTGCAAAGAAAATGAAAACTCCCTTAGGCAACATTGTTTGGAATTCCAAGATGCACCCTTGTGCACAATATGAGATCATTTGAACAAACTATGCCATGAATCTGGCCACAAGATTGATCATTTGGCTTGAAAGCCATGAATCTTCACGCATGATACCTCATTTTTGGGAACATTTTTAAAATAATTGGTGTATTACAAGTTTATTATTTTTTCTGGCAACTTGGTCACATATAATGACACAATGCGAAGGTTTTCCAATTTTTTGATTTTTTTGAATTATTTATGCCCGTTTCAAAATGGGGTCAAAACGGCGGGCTTGACCGTTCCTAGCTAGTGGTTGAATCTTGGAAAACTTTTGATGTTTTTCTGATTAAATAGACACTTATGTACCTATAAATTATTATTCAAAAAAATAAAGAGCAAACTACGAGGCAGCTATAGTTCAAATTTGACCCGCTTCCAAGTAGATCTGTAGAAATTTGTCTTTTTCACGAGAGATGGATCAAAACTTGTTACAACCAACCATTTAGTTAATTGTGCATTAAATATGTCCTAGTATTTTAGAAAAATGATTTGGTCCAATTTTGCTACACATATATAGTAGGTCCTTCACAATAAAAACTCATTTCAGGCACTCAAAAATTTGAAAATGAAATTCCGTGCAAAGAAAATGAAAACTCCCTCAGGCAACATTGTTTGGAATTCCAAGATGCACCATTGTGCAGAATATGAGATCATTTGAACAAACTATGCCATGAATGTGGCCATATGATTGATCATTTAGTTCGAAAGTAATGAATCTTCACGCGTGATAACTCATTTCTGAGAACACTTTTTAAAAATAATTCCAGTATTACAAGTTTATTATTTTTTCTGGCAACTTCGTCACATATAATGTCACAATGCGAAGTTTTTCCATTTTTTGATTTTTTTGAATTTTTTATGCCCGTTTCAAAATGCGGTCAAAATGGCGGGCTTGACCGTTATATGCTAGTGGTTGAATCTTGAAAAACTTTGGATGTTTATCTGATTAAATTTATACTTATGTACCTATAAATGATTTTGGGAAAAAATAAAGAGCAAACTATGAGGCATTTGCAGTTCTAATTTGACCCGCTTCTAGCTGAAAGGGCAGAAATTAGTATTTTTCATGAGATGTGGATGAAAACTTTTTACACCCAACCATTTGGTCAATTGTGCATTAAATATGTCCTAGTATTTTAGAAAATTTATTTGGTACAATTTTGCAAAAAATATATGGTAGGCCCTTCACAATAAAAACTCATTTCAGGCACTCAAAAAATGGAAAATGAAATTTCCGTGCAAAGAAAATGAAAACTCCCTTAGGCAACATTGCTTGGAATTCCAAGATGCACCCTTGTGCACAATATGAGATCATTTGAACAAACTATGCCATGAATGTGGACACAAGACTGATCATTTAGCTTGAAAGCCATGAATCTTCACGCATGATAGCTCATTTCTGAGAACACTTTTTAAAATAATTGTTGTATTATAAGTTTATTATTTTTTCTGGCAACTTGGTCACATATAATGACAGAATGCGAAGGTTTTCCAATTGTTTGAATTTTTTGAATTTTTTATGTCCGTTTCAAAATCCTTTCAAAACGGCGGGCTTGAACGTTCCTAGCTAGTGGTTGAATCTTGGAAAACTTTTGATGTTTATCTGATTAAATTGATACTTATATACTACGAGGCAGCTGCAGTTCAAATTTGACCCGCTTCCAGCTGAATCGGCAGAAATTAGTGTTTTTCACGGGAGGTAGATCAAAACTTTTGAGAACCAACCATTTGGTCAATTGTGCAATAAATATGTCCTAGTCTTTTAGAAAATTGATTTGGTACAATTTTGCAACAAATATATGGTAGATCCTTCACAATAAAAACTCATTTCGGGCACTAAAAAATTGGAAAAATGAATTTTCCGTTCAAAGAAAATGAAAACTCCCTTAGGCAACATTGTTTGGAATTCCAAGATGCACCCTTGTGCACAATATGAGATCATTTCAACAAACTATGCCATGAATGGGGCCACAAGATTGATCATATGGCTTGAAAGCCATGAATCTTCACCCATGATAGCTCATTTCTGAGAACATTTTTAAAATAATTGTTGTATTACAAGTTTATTATTTTTTCAACTTTTCTTAATTTTTCATTTTTTCTTAATTTTTATGTCCGTTTCAAAATGCGGTCAAAACGGCTTGCTTGACCGTTCCTAGCTAGTGGTTGAATCTTGGAAAAACTTTTGATGTTTCTTTGATTAAATATATAATTATGTACTTATAAATGATTTTTGAAAAAACTAAAGAGCAAACTGCGAGGCAGCTGCAGTTCAAATTTGACCCGCTTCCATCTCAATCTACAGAAATTTGTCTTTTTCATGAGAGGTGGATCAAAACTTTTTACACCCAACCATTTGGTCAATTGTGCATTAAATATATCCGAGTATTTTAGAAAAATGCTTTGGTCCAATTTTGCAACAAATATATGGTAGGTCCTTTACAATAAAAACTCATTTCGGGCACTCAAAAAATGAAAAATGAAAATTCTGTGCAAAGAAAATGAAAACTCCCTTAGGCAACATTGTTTGGAATTACAAGATGCACCCTTGTGCACAATATGATATCATTTGAACAAACTATGCCTTGAATGTGGCCATAAGATTGATCATTTGGTTTGAAAGCAATGAATCTTCACGCATGATAGCTCATTTCTAAGAACATTTTTTAAAATAATTGCCGTATTGCAAGTTTATTGTTTTTTGTGGCAACTTGGTCACATATAATGACACAATGCGAAGGTTTTCAATTTTTTTTTAATTTTTTATGTCCGTTTCAAAATATGGTCAAAACGGCGGGCTTAACCGTTCCTAGCTAGTGGTTGAATCTTGGAAAACTTTTGATGTTTCTTTGATTAAATAGATACTTATGTACTTATAAATGAATTCCGGAAAAAATAAAGAGCAAACTACGAGGCAACTGCAGTTCAATTTGACCCGCTTCGAGCGGAATCTACATAAATTTGTCTTTTTCACGAGAGGTGGATCAAAACTTTTTACACCCAACCATTTGGTTAATTGTGCATTAAATATGTACTAGTATTTTAGAAAAATGATTTGGTCCAATTACAAGTTTATTACAAGTTTATTATTTTTTGTGGCAACTTGGTCACATATAATGACACAATGTGAAGGCTTTCCAATTTGTTAATGTTTTTAATTTTTATGCCCGTTTGAAAATGCGGTCAAAACGGCGGGCTTGACCATTCCTAGCTAGTGGTTGAATCTTGGAAAACTTTTTATGTTTCTATGATTAAATAGATACTTATTTACCTAGAAATGATTTTTGGAAATAATAAAGAGCAAACTACGAGGCGACTGCAATTCAAATTTGACCCGCTTCCAACTGAATCTGTAGAAATTTGTCTTTTTCACGAGAGGTGGATCAAAACGTTTTACACCCAACCATTTGGTCAATTGTGCATTAAATATGTCCTAGTATTTTAGAAAAATGATTGGGTCGTTTTTGCAACAAATATATGGTAGGTCCTTTGCAATAAAAACTCATTTCGGGAACTCAAAAAATGGAAAATGAAATTTCCGTGCGAAGAAAATGAAAACTCTCTTAGGCAACATTGTTTGGAATTCCAAGATGCACCCTTGTGCACAATATGAGATCATTTGAACAAACTATGCCTTGAATGTGGCCATAAGATTGATCATTTGGTTCGAAAGCAATGAATCTTCACGCATGGTATCTCATATCTGAGAACACTTTTTTAAAATAATTGCCGTATTACAAGTTTATTTTTTTTGTGGTAACTTGGAGACATATAATGACACAATGCGAAGGTTTTCCAGTTTTTTGATTTTTTTTGAACTTTTTATGCACGTTTCATAAGTGCCGTCAAAACGACGGGCTTGACCGTTCCTAGCTAGTGGTCGAATCTTGGAAATTTTTTGATGTTTCTCTTATAAAATTGATACTTATGTAACAATAAATGATTTTTGGAAAAAATAAAGAGCAAACTACGAGGCAGTTGCAGTTCAATTTTGACCCGGTTCCAACTAAATCTGTAGAAATTTGTCTTTTTCATGAGAGGTGGATCAAAACTTTTTACACCCAACCATTTGGTCAATTGTGCATTAAATATGTCCTAGTATTTTAGAAAAAAGATTTGGTCCAATTTTGCAACAAGTACATGGTAGGTCCTTCACAATAAAAACTCATTTCGAGCACTGAAAAAAAGGAAAATAAAATTTCCATGCAAAGAAAATGAAAACTCCCTAAGGCAACATTGATTGGAATTCCAAGATGCATCCTTGTGCACAATATGAGATCATTTGAACAAACTATGTCGTGAATGTGGCCATAAAATTGATCATTTGGTTTGAAATCAATGAATCTTCACGCATGATAGCATATTTCTGAGAACACTTTTTTAAAATAATTGTCGTATTACAAGTTTATTATTTTTTATGGCAACTTGGTCACAAATAATGACACAATGCGAAGGTTTTCCAATTTCTTATTTTTTTATTTTTTTATGCCCGTTTCAAAATGCGGTCAAAACGGCGGGCTTGACTGTTCCTAGCTAGTGGTTGAATCTTGGAAAACTTTTTATGTTTCTCTGATTAAATAGATACTTATTTACCTATAAATGATTTTTGGAAATAATAAAGAGCAAACTACGAGGCAGTTGTAGTTCAAATTTGACCCGCTACCAACTGAATCTGCAGAAATTTGTCTTTTTCATGAGAGGTGGATCAAAACGTTTTACACCCAACCATCTGGTCAATTGTGCATTAAATATGGCCTAGTATTTTAGAAAAATGATTTGGTCCAATTTTACAACAAATATATGGTAGGTCCTTCACAATAAAAACTCATTTCGGATACTCAAAAAATGGAAAATGAAATTTCCTTGCAAAGAAAATGAAAACACCCTTTGGCAACATTGTTTGGAATTCCAAGATGCACCCATGTGCACAATATGAGATCATTTTTTTGACCAGAATATGAGATCGCCTTGAATGTGGCCATAAGATTGATCATTTGGTTTGAAAGCAATGAATCTTCACACATGATAGCACATTTCTGAGAACACTTTTTTAAAATAATTTCCGTATTACAAGTTTATTATTTCTTGTGGCATCTTGGTCACATATAATGACACAATGCGAAGGTTTTCCAATTTGTTATTTTTCTTTATGTTTTATGCCCGTTTCAAAATGCGGTCAAAACGGCAGGCTTGACCGTTCCTAGCTAGTGGTTGAATCTTGGAAAACATTTTATGTTTCTCTGATTACATATATACTTATGTACCTATAAATTATTTTTGGAAATAATAAAGAGCAAACTACAATTCAAATTTGACCAGCTTCCAACTAAATCTACAGAAATTTGTCTTTTTCATGAGAGGTGGATCAAAAATTTTTACACCCAACCATTTGGTCAATTGTGCATTAAATATGTCCTAGTATTTTAGAAAAATGATTTGGTCCAATTTTTGAACAAATATATGGTAGGTCCTTCACAATAAAAACTCATTTCGGGCACTCAAAAAATGGAAAATGAAATTTCCGTGCAAAGAAAATGAAAACTCCCTTAGGCAACATTGTTTGGAATTCCAAGATGCACCCTTGTGCACAATATGAGATCATTTGAACAAACTATGCCATGAATGTGGCCATAAGGTTGATCATTTGGTTTGAAAGCAATGAATCTTCACGCATGATAGCTCATTTCTAAGAACACGTTTTTAAAATAATTGCCGTATTACAAGTTTATTTTTTTTGTGGCAACTTGGTCACATATAATGACACAATGCGAAGGTTTTCCAATTTGTTATTAGTTTTTATTTTTTTATGCCCGTTTCAAAATGCGGTCAAAACGGCGGGCTTGACCGTTCCTAGCTAGTGGTTGAATCTTGGAAAACTTTTTATGTTTCTCTGATTAAATAGATACTTATGTACCTATAAATCATTTTTGGAAATAATAAAGAGCAAACTACGAGGCAGCTGCAGTTCAAATTTGACCCGCTTCCAACTGAATCTTCAGAAATTTGTCTTTTTCATGAGAGGTGGATCAAAACTTTTTACACCCAAACATTTGGTCCATTGTGCATTAAATATGTCCTAGTATTTTAGAAAAATGATTTGGTCCAATTTTGCAACAAATATATGGTAGGTCCTTCACAATAAAAGCTCATTTCGGGCACTCAAAAAATGGAAAATGAAATTCCCGTGCAAAGAAAATGAAAACACCCTTAGGCAACATTGTTTGGAATTCCAAGATGCACCCTTGTGCACAATATGAGATCATTTTCTTGACCAGAATATGAGATCATTTGAACAAACTATGCCTTGAATGTGGCCATAAGATTGATCATTTGGTTTGAAAGCAATGAATCTTCACGCATGATAGCACATTTCTGAGAACACTTTTTTAAAATAATTTCCGTATTATAAGCTTATTATTTTTTGTGGCAACTTGGTCACATATAATGACACAATGCGAAGGTTTTCCAATTTGTTATTGTTTTTATTTTTTTATGCCCGTTTCAAAATGCGGTCAAAACGGCGGGCTTGACCGTTCCTAGCTAGTGGTTGAATCTTGGAAAACATTTTATGTTTATTTGATTAAATAGATACTTATGTACCTATAAATGATTTTTGGAAATAATAAAGAGCAAACTACGAGGCAGCTGCAATTCAAATTTGACCCGCTTCCAACTGAATCTTCAGAAATTTGTCTTTTTCATGAGAACGGATCAAAACTTTTTACACCCAACCATTTGGTCAATTGTGCATTAAATATGTCCTAGTATTTTAGAAAAATGATTTGGTCCAATTTTGTAACAAATATATGGTAGGTCCTTCACAATAAAAACTCATTTCGGGCACTCAAAAAATGGAAAATGAAACTTCCGTGCAAAGAAAATGAAAACACCCTTAGGCAACATTGTTTGGAATTCCAAGATGCACCCTTGTTCACAATATGAGACCATTTTTTTACCAGAATATGAGATCATTTGAACAAACTATGCCTTGAATGTGGCCATAAGATTGATCATTTGGTTTGAAAGCAATGAATTTTCATGCATTATAGCACATTTCTGAGAACACTTTTTTAAAATAATTGCCGTATTACATGTTTATTATTTTTTGTGGCAACTTGGTCACATATAATGACACAATGCAAAGGTTTTCCAATTTGTTATTATTTTTTATTTTTTTACGCCCGTTTCAAAATGCGGTCAAAACGGCGGGCTGGACCGTTCCTAGCTAGTGGTTGAATCTTGGAAAACATTTTATGTTTCTCTCATTAAATAGATACTTATGTACCTATAATAAAAAGCAATCTACGAGGCAGTTGCAATTCAAATTTGACCCTCTTCCAACTGAATCTACAGAAATTAGTCTTTTTCATGAGAGGTGGATCAAAACTTTTTACACCGAACCATTTGGTCAATTGTGCATTAAATATGTCCTAGTTTTTTTAGAAAAATGATTTGGTCCAATTTTTCAACAAATATATGGTAGGTCCTTCAAAATAAAAAATCATTTCGGATACTCAGAAAATGGAAAATGAAATTTCCGAGCAAAGAAAATGAAAACACCCTTAGGCAACATTGTTTGGAATTCCAAGATGCACCCTTGTGCACAATATGAGATCATTTTTTTGACCAGAATATGAGATCATTTGAACAAACTATGCCTTGAATGTGGCCATAAGATTGATCATTTGGTTTGAAAGCAATGAATCTTCACGCATGATAGCACATTTCTGAGAACACTTTTTTAAAATAATTGTCGTATTATAAGCTTATTATTTTTTGTGGCAACTTGGTCACATATAATGACACAATGCGAAGGTTTTCCAATTTGTTATTTTTTTTATTTTTTTATGCCCGTTTCAAAATGCGGTCAAAACGGCGGGCTTGACCGTTCCTAGCTAGTGGTTGAATCTTGGAAAACATTTTATGTTTCTTTGATTTAATAGATACTTATGTACCTATAAATGATTTTTGGAAATAATAAAGAGCAAACTACGAGGCAGCTGCAATTCAAATTTGACCCGCTTCCAACTGAATCTTCAGAAATTTGTCTTTTTCATGAGAACGGATCAAAACTTTTTACACCCAACCATTTGGTCAATTGTGCATTAAATATGTCCTAGTATTTTAGAAAAATGATTTGGTCCAATTTTGTAACAAATATATGGTAGGTCCTTCACAATAAAAACTCATTTCGGGCACTCAAAATATGGAAAATGAAACTTCCATGCAAAGAAAATGAAAACACCCTTAGGCAACATTGTTTGGAATTCCAAGATGCACCCTTGTTCACAATATGAGATCATTTTTTTACCAGAATATGAGATCATTTGAACAAACTATGCCTTGAATGTGGCCATAAGATTGATCATTTGGTTTGAAAGCAATGAATTTTCATGCATTATAGCACATTTCTGAAAACACTTTTTTAAAATAATTGTCGTATTACATGTTTATTATTTTTTGTGGCAACTTGGTCACATATAATGACACAATGCGAAGGTTTTCCAATTTGTTATTATTTTTTATTTTTTTATGCCCGTTTCCAAATGCGGTCAAAACGGCGGGCTTGACCGTTCCTAGCTAGTGGTTGAATCTTGGAAAACATTTTATGTTTCTCTCATTAAATAGATACTTATGTACCTTTAAATGATTTTTCGAAATAATAAAAAGCAATCTACGAGGCAGCTGCAATTCAAATTTGACCCGCTTCCAACTGAATCAACAGAAATTTGTCTTTTTCATGAGAGGTGGATCAAAACTTTTTACACCCAACCATTTGGTCAATTGTGCATTAAATATGTCCTAGTTTTTTATAAAATGATTTGGTCCAATTTTGCAACAAATATATGGTAGGTCCTTCAAAATAAAAAATCATTTCGGATACTCAAAAAATGGAAAATGAGATTTCCGTGCAAAGAAAATGAAAACACCCTTAGGCAACATTGTTTGGAATTCCAATATGCACCCTTGTGCACAATATGAGATCCTTTTTATGACCAGAATATGAGATCATTTGAACAAACTATGCCTTGAATGTGGCCATAATATTGATCATTTGGTTTGAAAGCAATGAATCTTCACGCATGATAGCACATTTCTGAGAACACTTTTTTAAAATAATTGTCGTATTACAAGTTTATTATTTTTTGTGGCAACTTGGTCACATATAATGACACAATGCGAAGGTTTTCCAATTTGTTTATTTTTATTTTTTTATGCCTGTTTCAAAATGCGTTCAAAACGGCGGGCTTGACCGTTCCTAGCTAGTGGTTGAATCTTGGAAAACATTTTATGTTTCTCTGATTAAATAGATACTTATGTACCTATAAATGATTTTTGGAAATAATAAAAAGCAATCTACGAGGCAGCTGTAATTCAAATTTGACCCGCTACCAACTGAATCTACAGAAATTTGTCTTTATCATGAGAGGTGGATCAAAACTTTTTACACCCAACCATTTGGTCAATTGTGCATTAAATATGTCCTAATATTTTAGAAAAATGATTTGGTCCAATTTTGTAACAAATATATGGTAGGTCCTTCACAATAAAAAATCATTTCGGATACTCAAAAAATGGAAAATGAAATTTCCGTGCAAAGAAAATGAAAACACCCTTAGGCAACATTGTTTGGAATTCCAAGATGCACCCTTGTACACAATATGAGATCATATTTTTTTACCAGAATATGAGATCATTTGAACAAACTTTGCCTTGAATGTGGCCATAAGATTGATCATTTGGTTTGTAAGCAATGAATCTTCACGCATGATAGCACATTTCTGAGAACACTTTTTTAAAATAATTGCCGTACTACAAGTTTATTATTTTTTGTGGCAACTTGGTCACATATAATGACACAATGCGAAGGTTTTCCAATTTGTTTATTTTTATTTTTTTATGCCTGTTTCAAAATGCGTTCAAAACGGCGGGCTTGACCGTTCCTAGCTAGTGGTTGAATTTTCGAAAACATTTTATGTTTCTCTGATTAAATAGATACTTATGTACCTATAAATGATTTTTGGAAATAATAAAAAGCAATCTACGAGGCAGCTGTAATTCAAATTTGACCCGCTACCAACTGAATCTACAGAAATTTGTCTTTATCATGAGAGGTGGATCAAAACTTTTTACACCCAACCATTTGGTCAATTGTGCATTAAATATGTCCTAGTATTTTAGGAAGTGATTTGGTCCAATTTTGTAACAAATATATGGTAGGTCCTTCACAATAAAAAATCATTTCGGATACTCAAAAAATGGAAAATGAAATTTCCGTGCAAAGAAAATGAAAACACCCTTAGGCAACATTGTTTGTAATTCCAAGATGCACCCTTGGGCACAATATGAGATCCTTTTTATGACCAGAATATGAGATCATTTGAACAAACTATGCCTTGAATGTGGCCATAATATTGATCATTTGGTTTGAAAGCAATGAATCTTCACGCATGATAGCACATTTCTGAGAACACTTTTTTAAAATAATTGCCGTATTACAAGTTTATTATTTTTTGTGGCAACTTGGTCACATATAATGACACAATGCGAAGGTTTTCTAGTTTATTTTTTTATTTTTTATGCCCGTTTCAAAATGCGGTCAAAACGGCGGGCTTGACCGTTCCTAGCTAGTGGTTGAATCTTGGAAAACATTTTATGTTTCTCTGATTAAATAGATACCTAGGTACCTATAAATGATTTTTGGAAATAATAAAAAGCAATCTACGAGGCAGCTACAATTCAAATTTGACCCGCTACCAACTGAATCTACAGAAATTTGTCTTTTTTACGAGAGATGGATCAAAACGATTTACACCCAACCATTTGGTTAATTGTGCATTAAATATGTCCTAGTATTTTAGAAAAAAGATTTGGTCCAATTTTGCAACAAATACATGGTACGTCCTTCACAATAAAAACTCATTTCGAGCACTCAAAAAATGGAAAATAAAATTTCCATGCAAAGAAAATGAAAACTCCCTTAGGCAACATTGATTGGAATTCCAAGATGCACCCTTGTGCACAATATGAGATCATTTGAACAAACTATGCCGTGAATGTGGCCATAAAATTGATCATTTGGTTTGAAATCAATGAATCTTCACGCATGATAGCACATTTCTGAGAACTCTTTTTTAAAATAATTGTCGTATTACAAGTTTATTATTTTTTGTGGCAACTTGGTCACAAATAATGACACAATGCAAAGATTTTCCAATTTGTTATTTTTTATTTTTTATGCCCGTTTCAAAATGCGGTCAAAACGGCGGGCTTGACTGTTCCTAGCTAGTGGTTGAATCTTGGAAAACTTTTTATGTTTCTCTGATTAAATAGATACTTATTTACCTATAAATGATTTTTGGAAATAATAAAGAGCAAACTACGAGGCAGTTGCAGTTCAAATTTGAACCGCTTCCAACTGAATCTGCAGAAATTTGTCTTTTTCATGAGAGGTGGATCAAAACTTTTTACACCGAACCATTTGGTTAATTGTGCATTAAATATGTCCTAGTATTTTAGAAAAATGATTTGGTCCAATTTTACAACAAATATATGGTAGGTCCTTCACAATAAAAACTCATTTCGGATACTCAAAAAATGGAAAACGAAATTTCCTTGCAAAGAAAATGGAAACACCCTTTGGCAACATTGTTTGGAATTCCAAGATGCACCCTTGTGCACAATATGAGATCATATTTTTGACCAGAATATGAGATCATTTGAACAAACTATGCCTTGAATGTGGCCATAAGATTGATCATTTGGTTTGAAAGCAATGAATCTACACGCATGATAGCACATTTCTGAGAACACTTTTTTAAAATAATTGTCGTATTACAAGTTTATTATTTCTTGTGGCAACTTGGTCACATATAAAGATACAATGCGAAGGTTTTCCAATTTGTTATTTTTCTTTATTTTTTTATGCCCGTTTCAAAATGCGGTCAAAACGGCGGGCTTGATCGTTCCTAGCTAGTGGTTGAATCTTGGAAAACGTTTTATGTTTCTCTGATTAAATATATACTTATGTACCTATAAATGATTTTTGGAAATAATAAAGAGCAAACTACAAGGAAGCTGCAATTCAAATTTGACCCGCTTCCAACTGAATCTACAAAAAATTGTCTTTTTCATGAGAGGTGGATCAAAACTTTTTACACCCAACCATTTGGTTAACTGTGCTATAAATATGTCCTAGTATTTGAGAAAAATTATTTGCTCCAAATTTTTGAACAAATATATGGTAGGTCCTTCACAATAAAAACTCATTTCGGGCACTCAAAAAATGGAAAATGAAATTTCCGTGCAAAGAAAATGAAAACTCCCTTAGGCAACATTGTTTGGAATTCCAAGATGCACCCTTGTGTACAATATGAGAACATTTGAACAAACTATGCCATGAATGTGGCCATAAGATTGATCATTTGGTTTGAAAGTCGTGAATCTTCACGCATGATAGCTCATTTCTAAGAACACGTTTTTAAAATAATTGTCGTATTACAAGTTTATTATTTTTTGTGGCAAATTGGTTACATATAATGAGCCAATGCGAAGGTTTTTCAATTTGTTATTATTTTTTATTTTTTTATGCCTGTTTCAAAATGCGGTCAAAACGGCGGGCTTGACCGTTCCTAGCTACTGGTTGAATCTTGGAAAACTTTTTATGTTTCTCTGATTAAATAGATACTTATGTACCTATAAATGATTTTTGGAAATAATAAACAGCAAACTACGAGGCAGCTGCAATTCAAATTTGACCCACTTCCAACTGAATCGGTAGAAATTTGTCTTTTTCACGAGAGGTGGATCGAAACTTTTTACCCAACCATTTGGTCAATTGTGCACTAAATATGTCCTAGTATTTGAGAAATTTGATTTGGTACAATTTTGCAACAAATATATGGTAGGTCCTTCATAAAAAACTCATTTTGGGCACTTAAAAATGGAAAATGAAATTTCCTTGCAAAGAAAATGAAAACACCCTTAGGCAACATTGTTTGGAATTCCAAGATGCACCCATGTGCTGTCAGGACCCCGATCCTAAGTCACACCGATCTAGCATGTAACACATCATATCACTTTGCGGCCTCACGCACGGTATTCCCACGGGTGCCACCTTACCTGGCCCGGGACCGTTTGCGCCTTTTGTCTCACGTATATGATAGTGCCGCTAGCATCCATATGACCAAGAACCCGGGCTGACATGGCTAGTCGTGAACACAAAGTGGCATTAACTTACAGGGACAGGCATACATGACCCAGCAACGAACGTGTCAGTCATCAGCGAGTGAATCCGGGCTGTAGCAACTGGGCTAGAAGGACTCCGGTAAACTGGGCTGTAGCAGGCTAACAGGACTCCGATAGACACCGCGTGACATTTCCTCGAAGGGACAGACACAGGAACGAATAAGGACACATGCCGGCCAGCCTAAGTGTTTCGGAGCAGTAGCAAGCTACCAGGGCTGAGTGGAAGCACTAGGAGACATTTCCCGGTAAGAGAGGCTACCAAGGATAAACAACTAGATAGTCAGATCCCACACACACCAAGCATTTCAATAACATACACACAACATGCTCGATATGTGCAAATACAACATGGCATCACAACATAACTCTACGACTCAAAGTATTATTCAATAGGCTCCGAGGAGAGAGATATTACAAACATGGGTCTCACGACCCAACATTCAGAGCATACAAGTCAAAGCACATGCGGAAGCTTAACATGTCTGAGTACAGACATCTACAAATGAAAAAGGCTGAGAAGCCTGACTATCTACCAGATCCTGCCGAGGGCACAAGATCGTAGCTGAGGTAACAAGCTAAACGTCGAAGTCCACGTGGAACTACTAGCGAGACTGAAGTCTCTCTGCAAAAACATAAATTAAGCAACGTGAGTACAAATGTACCCAACAAGACTTACATCAGATCTAACTACATATGCATCATTATCAACAAAGGGGGTCGTGGGGTTTAACTGCAGCAAGCCAGCTTTGACTCGGTGGCTATCCTAAACTATGACTGCAAGTAACTCTTTTGAGGTGGCGCACACGAGTCCACATATTCACCATATCAATACACCACTATGGATCCGCTCCTGTCTCCCTACGAGAACGCCATCCATAGCACTCATGCTTATCTTGCGTATTTTAGAGTATCCACTTTCACTTGTCTATGAACTGTACAGGCAACCCAGAAGTCCTTTACCGCGGACACGGCTATTCGAATAGATAATGTTAACCCTGCAGGGGTGTACTTCTTCACACACGCTCTCACCACTTACCGTCGTTTACATGACATGTACTCGGCAACCTTCAAGCAGAAGCCCAGCGAGGGTGTTAGCCACGACCTGACTAACCACACATGTCTCTCCTCCAGGTTTATCGCCTATTCGGGTTCCATCCGCAAGGAGATCCGGCCGGGGTGTCGCTCACGGCCCCAAACGATGTGTGCAGGGTTCCCAAGTCCACCATCCGGGTGCCACTTGGTACACCGACCACTGTGCCTAGTCTGTCCCAAGCCCACCTGTACCGGGTGCCAATTGGTAGACTACTAACACTACCTACAAACACCAGAAAGTAGTTGCAACTCCTGGACAGAGATTATGTTGATTAATAACTCGAGAGGGGTCGAGTTATCGGAACCCAATGTGTTGTAGTAATTGTTCATGGATCACAAACACAGAACTCAGTTCCTAAGGACGGCTTCAATGAGACAACCCACCATGTACTCTTACATGGCCTCTCACCGCTACCTTTACCAAATCGTGTTCACACACTTAGCCCACACAGAGTAGGACATGTTCACACACCTTTGATTCATCCCCGATGAATCAGACCTGACTCAACTCTAAGCAGTAGCAGGCATGACAAACAAGCATGAATGAGTAGGCACAACAGGGCTTAAACAACTCCTACTCATGCTAGTGGGTTTCATCTATTTACTGTGGCAATGACAGGTCATGTAGAGGATAAGGGGGTTCAGCTACCGCAACAAGTAACAGATGAATCGTTGTTGTCCTAATGCAGTAAAAGAGAGCAGGAGCGAGAGAGTGGGATTATATCGGAATGAACAAGGGGGTTTTTGCTTGCCTTTCACTTCTGAAGATAGCATTGAGTCTTCATCAGTGTCAACGATCACAACGTCAGAACATCGTCTACCGAGAGGGGACAAATACCGGCAAACAAGGAAGAACACAATCAATGCAATGCACAATATGATGCATGATCATGACATGGCAATATGTTGTGGTTTGAGCTAATGCAACTGGCAACAAGTTAAATGAAGTTGGATTGAATCCAAAATTCAAATCCAAACTCCATATGTGAAGGTTTAATGCCATTTATAAGATTTGTACTAAACAGAAACCATAAGTTGTTATAGCATGCATGAAAATGGTACAGATGGATAGATTGGATTTTTCTGATCATTTTTCATATATAATTTATCTCATTTGGAGTTACGGTTGAATTTATATGAATTTTAGAAGTTTTGGGCATTTTCTGGAATTTTCTGAATTATTTTAAATCCAGAAAATTATTAACTGTGTCAGCGTTGCGTCACTATGACATCAGCAGGTCAAAGGCGCCAGCCCAGGTCAAACCTGATGGCTAGGACCCGAAGGTCAGTGACACAGCGCTGGCTAGAGTCATAGACAGGTGGGGTCAGGTCAACGGCCACATCAGCATAGTCAAAACTGACATGTGGGCCCAGTAGAATTAGATTAAACTTAATCTTATTTAGGTAGCCGGTTAGTTAGGCGGTGGGGCCCGGCTGTCTGTTTCATTGGAGGTTAATTAGTGGTGTGATTAGCTGCCAATGATGGCCACGTCGGCAGTCGCCGGAGCCTTGCCGGCGGTGACCAAAACGACGGCGGCTCGGCTCGGATTTGAGCTACGGGTGGTGGTTTGCCGAGCTGAGGGTACCGAGGAGTAGCTCTTGCTCGTCCGCATCCAAAGGACCGGACGAGAAGCCGTGGGGTGGCCGGGAGAAGTGCCGACAGCGAGCAAGGCAGCGGCCGGACCATGGTGGGTTGCAGGTTTTGGGTTGCGGTGCACGAGAGGGGTAGAGGTGGGAGGCTACGGTCTCGTGAGGGTGCACTGAGCACGCTGATGAGCTCGGACGCGGGTGGCAGCACCTGTGGCCATGGCGGCGCCATGGACGGCGTCAACAAGCTCTCGAGCGCGGCAGCGCTAGCGCTAGAGGACGAGTTAGACTGCGGGGAGAGAGGGGAAAGGCGCAGGTGCTCACGGCGGTTCTTCTGGTGCAGCTGGGTGGCTCGGGGAAGCGCTGGCGACGATGAACGTTGATGGCGATCTCGGCGACCCGAGGAGGAAGAAGATGGTGCTGACGGCGAGGCAGGGCGCCCGGAGACATGTAGCTGGATGGGGACGAAGAAGAGGTTGTGGCGGAGCTCTGGGGCACGTCCATGGGGCTAGGGCTGGCCGGTGGCCGTGGTGGCAGTGAACGGCGGCGACGGGCTCCGCTCGATGGGGGGGAGAGGAAGCCAGGGGAGGGGGAGAAGGCACAGGAGGGAGTGAGAGAGTGAGGGGGAAGTGAGAGAGGGGCCTCGGGCGTCTCCAGACGCGAATTGGGACGAAGGAGCGGGCTCCAGCACGAAGCAGGAGGTGGCCGGCGTCAACCCGCGTGCATCCAGCATGCAGCTGCTTCGGGGCGAGGGGGAGGAAGACGACAGAGGAGGCTGGTGGTGGGCTAGGCCGCAGGTGGGACAACACAAGAGCTGGGCCGGGGTAAGTGGGCTGCCAGGTAAGTGCCAGTCAGTTTTTCTCGCTCTCTTTTAATTCCATTTTCTATTTTCTGCAATTGTTTTGGCTTTATTAAAAATGCTAGAGCATTATTAAAAATCCTGAAAATATTTGTGGCACTGTTGAAATTATTTCCAATAGCCCTCAACTAGTTTCAGAATTACTAGAGCATTTAAAATATTTTATAGTATTTAAATGCCCAAATGAAAATACCATATGATTTAATTTAGAGCCCAAATATGTCATGGAAAAATTGTGCAACACCTCATGTTACTGTTTCCAGCATTTTCCAGAAATGATGAACATTTTTGAAAGACATTTGGATTCACTGAAATTATTTTAGTTGAACCTAGTCAATTCCTTTGATGCTAGGGTTTAAGCAATCCCTATTTCAAGTTTTCAAAGGAATTTAAACATGATGCATGGAAGCTAAAGCAAAGACAACCAAGGCCTGAACTGGGGATGTGACAACTCACCCCCACTAAACAAAAATCTCGTCCCGAGATTCAAGCGTAGGTTAAGAAGACACAGGGACACAAGCTAACACAATCTTCGTGATCCAGGTTGCACTTCAAATGAAAGTTGATTCAATCATCATCTTGTCTCGTCGTCTTGCTCTGAGAACTCAAGCCAACATGACAAAGAGAGGATAGGGAAAAGTCTAAAAAGATCGATCTTATTGAAGGTCGAACAACTTAGGATCAACTCAGGGAATGAGACATAGAAACATCTCTCAAGCCGAGACACAAAGCACACATCTAGAGGGATGGAGTGGAATAGATGACGAGGATTCACTAGATAGAAAACAAGTCCACACTTAAGAAGGTGTTGAACGGCTGTCAACGTAGCGAGGAGTTGAGTTGCCTTGATACCATAATAGGGCACCTTAGAGAAGGTGACTCGTGGAATCATCCCTTAATTGGCAAAAAGAATTACCTTTAATTCAGAGATCATTGAAACTCTTTATACCAGCTTAAGGCAAATCACAATCGATCATTTGGAGGTGTTCGGTAGAATGGCATACCCGGATTAGAATGGATGATGTGGATTACCTTGTTGAAAACAACACAAGGGATGATTTTAGTAACTGGGGAGAAGCTCACAGTGGAGAGTGAGTCCACTGTTTGAAAAGTTATAGCATAACCGAGGACAACTGGGAGCGATCCTAGTTAGTGCCGATGATAACACCTAGCGCTTGTGCGTGCCCTCAAGAACTTAAGCATTTACATATTCATCAAGGTTTTACCAATATCCGTGTCAAGGATCCTGGCAACACAACATACTACCATGATGAATAGTGATGGATGAGGCAGATGCAAAGGAAGATAACACTTTCTCAGATTTCACCTAAGCAAGGCCAAGGAAAACAAAATCTGGATGATTGACCGAGAGACATTTAGCACTCCGCTTCTAATGTTCTCCTTGATATACTAGCTTAACCCAATACCAATCGGTATCTGGAACATCAAGTAAAGGTCTGGCTTCGGGAGAACAAAGGATCCATAAGGAACAACTTCTAAATAAGTCACTCGAAATCCTCATGATGAAGATGGTCGATTTGCTCAATGAAGATACTACAATGATAGATCTTCCGGCTAGGTGTGTCGGCCAGAACATCAACCTTGTCGGGACCTACATCATAGATCTTGGAAAGGCTCCAACCATCATATCTGCCCGAGATTCAGATCTGGTTGGTAACATGATATTCCAGATTCATCAAGTCTAGAAAGAAAAATGAAAGTTTGCAACACAAACCGACGAGATGACATTGCGAGATTCTCGGGAAATTGAACTACGATAGCATGCTCCAAAACATGAGCTGGTTCTGCTACAAACCTGTGAACACGCTGTCCAAGACAAGCATGACCACATAGTAGTCTTATAATAAAAACACTACCGAGTTTAGGTGGGGAACCATCATCGAGGATATCAAAGTCCTTGTATAAGCCCAGGTCTTAAGAAGGAACTTATTCTCCTTGAACAACTCAATCAGTGGATTGGTGTGCTAGGGAATACATATGGAATGGAGGTAATTAATCTACCAAACCATAGAATACATTCACACATACATAACTGACTTGGGATGATTCCAGGGGAAACAAAACAAACCTTTCTCAAATTCATGGCAACAACTTGCACCTAATGCACGTGAACTTGGAGAAAGTCACTTCTTTCTCCAAACATATACCTCATGAGCGGAACACGACGGCAATGTTTACAAAGTTTCCAACACTAGCTCAATGTTCAAGATGAATCATGGAGGAGACAAAATGTCGCTGATGGGCTCAATAGCAACTCATCAGAATTTCCATATCACTGGACTTCCACCATCATGTGAACAATTTGATAGTATTGGTCAGACCAAAAGATATAATGGTGTATGCTCGAGGGATCAACCACGAGTAAGACAACATTACGAACATCGTTGGTTCTGACTTCATTTGAGGATAGCCCACACTCAAATCAAAGTTTTGGTAAGAAAATAGGTTGAACAACTAATCACGCGGACCAATCGATGAAGAAATCATCTTTCTACAACAAACACACAAACACAAGATATCCCTTTGGAAATGAACTAGGTTAGACAAGCTTTTATCTTCCAACTCTCCAAGTTGTTATTTAGCTTGACCAACTAGCTCAGGGTATCCAACACAGATCCTTGCAGAAGGGGGTGGTCTACCAGAAACCAACTTGATCACGAACTCAACATAGCGCTCAGGTGATAACCTGGTAACACTTCCGAGAAGATATTCGGAAAATCACAATCCACCGATATGTTACTAAGCTCGAGATCAATTTTGCTTTTCACGGCAAGACGATATGATCAAAAAAAACGAGGGATTCGCACAATCCTAACTCATTGATCGAAGGGTGCACCTTGGAAGATGGACTAGGTAGCACGATAAACCCTAGGGTGATGATTCAATAATCAACACGCTAAGGATAAAATTATTGTCCTTTAACTACCAAGCAACAAGGTTGCTAGGAGTATTGATTTCACACATCATAGTTCACTTGTCGGCATTCCGGTTGTGACAACACGACACCGAGGAATGAAAATTATGCGGAGAAATATCACTACGTCGAGAATCCATAAGAGAAGGTGCAACCCTCATGACATTCCTGACATAAAGTGGGTAATACTTTAGGGTAGAACAGACCAAAAGCTGGATTGGCATTTTGATCTGCGAAGTACAACTGCTTTGACCCAATCCTGAATATGGATGAGGTACTGGAGTTTGTTTCTCCTAGTCACTCTGGAATAGAATGGCTTGACGGACCACAAGAATAACAGGCATCGATGAACACGAGGCACAATTACTCCTGACTATCAATTGATAGACGGGGGTCGGGATACAACTAAAGAGGGACAACTCAAAGGAACATATGATTTTCTGAGTCGTGGATGCATAGATTAATATGTCGAGCAAAGCACATCATATTTATTCCGGATAACCCATGCAGAAGGGTAGAACTGGCAGAGTAACATCATAGAATCGAGAACTCGTCAAGAGCACTCTGGTTGTGATCTTTTGGTTCAACGAGGAACTACTGCCATAAGTAGTTCATGGTATTTGGAACACCGATATACCATGGACCTCAAGGACTAATGCAAAGGTTACTAATAACCTAAAGGAACTAGCAACCACTAACAACATGAAGTAGGTAGAGTGAATCTTGGGTTCATGAGCCCAGGAATAGAATACCTACTACTAAGTAGCATCATGGGATGCTTTCGAGAATAAAGGCCAGAATCATCACACTAGGACACAAATCATGGCCAGATTACGAGATGATCCCCTAAGACACCTAGGGTCATAATAATAACTCCAACATATATGTCAAGGCAATAGAGTACCTCAACTCACTGATTAGTGTGGTTAAACTGGCCAGAGAGGACATCGGGAATGGGAAGAAGCGATTTGCAAATGCATCGGATTGTTTAGAAACCTGGGACGACTCGGACATCATAAAGGCTGTAAATGCTCAAAAAGATTGGAGACATGCTAGAAAAATGGTGGCATAGCCACTCAGAAGCACAATATCAAGGTTTCGAGATCGAAAATTATCATACGGGAGTAGTAGGAACTGAACCGAGGCTTAGATCCAACAATTCTATAAGTCTACAGATTAGTAACACGTGATCCTGATAGAAAGAAAAGAAAGCCTAGTTCCTTAACCCCGTAGGAAAGATAAGATGACTCTGATCAGAGGGCATGAGATAAAGGAGTAAAGAGAGCCTTACGTTCCATCCCACAATCAATTCCCCTACATATAACTAAAGCATTTCTAGACTCAACTTCGACCATTTTGGCTTGGTAATCCTACAAGCAGTCAAGCTCTAATACCAAAGCTGTCAGGACCCCGATACTAAGTCACACCGATCTAGCATGTAACACATCATATCACTTTGCGGCCTCACGCACGGTATTCCCACGGGTGCCACCTTACCTGGCCCGGGACCGTTTGCGCCTTTTGGCTCACGTATATGATAGTGCCGCTAGCATCCATATGATCAAGAACCCGGGCTGACATGGCTAGTCGTGAACCCAAAGTGGCACTAACTTAGAGGGAGAGGCATACATGACCCAGCAACGAACGTGTCGGTCATCAGCGAGTGAATCCGGGCTGTAGCAACTGGGCTAGCAGGACTCCGTTAAACTGGGCTATAGCAGGCTAACAAGACTCCGATAGACACCGCGTGGCATTTCCCCGAAGCGACAGACACAGGAACAAAGAAGGACACATGCCGGCCAGCCTAAGTGTTCCGGAGCAGTAGCAAGCTACCAGGGCTGAGTGGAAGCACTAGGAGACATTTCCCGGTAAGAGAGGCTACCAAGGATAAACAACTAGATAGTCAGATCCCACACATACCAAGCATTTCAATAACATACACACAATATGCTTGATATATGCAAATACAACATGGCATCACAACATAACTCTATGACTCAAAGTATTATTCAATAGGCTCCGAGGAGCGAGATATTAAAAACATGGGTCTCACGACCCAACATTCAGAGCATACAAGTCAAAGCACATGCGGAAGCTTAACATGTATGAGTACAGACATCTACAAATGAAAAAGGCTGAGAAGCCTGACTATCTACCAGATCCTGCCGAGGGCACAAGATCGTAGCTGAGGTAACAAGCTAAACGTCGAAGTCCACGTGGAACTACTAGCGAGACTGAAGTCTCTCTGCAAAAACATAAATTAAGCAACGTGAGTACAAATGTTCCCAGCAAGACTTACATCAGATCTAACTACATATGCATCATTATCAACAAAGGGGGTGGTGGGGTTTAACTGTAGCAAGCCAGCATTGACTCGGTGGCTATCCTAAACTACGACCGCAAGTAACTCTTTTGAGGTGGCGCACACGAGTCCACATATTCACCATATCAATACACCACTATGGATCCTCTCCCGTCTCCCTACGAGAACGCCATCCATAGCACTCACGCTTATCTTGCGTATATTAGAGTATCCACTTTCACTTGTCTATGAACTGTACAGGCAACCCAGAAGTCCTTTACCGCGGACACAGCTATTCAAATAGATAATGTTAACCCTGCAGGGGTGTACTTCTTCACACACGCTCTCACCACTTACCACCGTTTACATGACATGTACTCGGCAACCTTCAAGCGGAAGCCCAGCGAGGGTGTCGGCCACGACCTGACTAACCACACAAGTCTCTCATCCAGGTTTATCGCCTATTCGGGTTCCATCTGCAAGGAGATCCGGCCGGGGTGTCGCTCACGGCCCCAAACGATGTGTGCAGGGTTCCCAAGTCCACCATCTGGGTGCCACTTGGTACACCGGCCACTGTGCCTAGTCTGTCCCAAGCCCATCTGTACCGGGTGCCACTTGGTAGACTACTAACACTACCTACAAACACCAGAAACTAGTTGCAACTCCTGGACAGAGATCATGTTGATTAATAAGTCAAGAGGGGTCGAGTTACCAGAACCCAATGTGTGGTAGTAACTGTTCATGGATCACAAACACAGAACTCAGTTCCTAAGGACAGCTTCAATGAGACAACCCACCATGTACTCCTACATGGCCTCTCACCGCTACCTTTACCAAATCATGTTCACACACATAGCCCACACACAGTAGGACATGTTCACACACCTCTGATTCATCCCCGATGAATCAGACCTGGCTCAACTCTAAGTAGTACAAGGCATGAC
Source organism: Triticum dicoccoides (assembly GCF_002162155.2). Lineage (NCBI taxonomy): Eukaryota > Viridiplantae > Streptophyta > Magnoliopsida > Poales > Poaceae > Triticum > Triticum dicoccoides. The sequence continues at coordinate 145,586,456 of NC_041383.1, read as the reverse complement.
AAACAAGCATGAATGAGTAGGCACAACAGCGCTCAAACAACTCCTACTCATGCTAGTGGGTTTCATCTATTTACTGTGGCAAGGACAGGTCATGCAGAGGATAAAGGGGTTTAGCTACCGTAGCAAGTAACAGATGAATCGTTGTTGTCCTAATGCAGTAAAAGAGAGTAGGAGCGAGAGAGTGGGATTGTATCGCAATGAACAAGGGGTTTTTGCTTGCCTAGCACTTTTGAAGATAGCATTGAGTCTTCATCAGTGTCAACGATCACAACGTCAGAACATCGTCTACCGAGAGGGGACAAATACCGGCAAGCAAGGAAGAACACAATCAATGCAATGCACAATATGATGCATGATCATGACATGGCAATATGCCGTGGTTTAAGCTAATGCAACTAGCGACAAGTTAAATGAAGTTGGATTGAATCCAAAATTCAAATCCAAACTCCATATGTGAAGGTTTAATGCCATTTATAAGATTTGTACTAAACAGGAACCATAAGTTTCCTCTAACATGCATGATAATGGTACAGATGGATAGGTTGGATTTTTTTTATCATTTTTCATATATACTTTTCATCTCATCTGGAGTTACGGTTGAATTTATATGAATTTTAGAAGTTTTGGGCATTTTCTGGAATTTTCTGAATTATTTTAAATCCAGAAAATTATTAACTGCATCAGCGTTGCGTCACTGTGACGTCAGTAGGTCAAACGCGCCAGCCTAGGTCAAACCTGACGGCTGGGACCCGAAGGTCAGTGACACAGCGCTGGCTAGAGTCACAGACAGGTGGGGTCGGGTCAACGGCCACATCAGCATAGTCAAAACTGACATGTGGGCCCAGTAGAATTAGATTAAACTTAATCTTATTTAGGTAGCCGGTTAGTTAGGCGGTGGGGCCCGGTTGTCTGTTTCACTGGAGGTTAATTAGTGGCGCGATTAGCTGCTAATGATGGCCACGTCGGTAGTCGCCGGAGCCTTGCCGGTGGCGACCAAAACGACGGCGGCTCGGCTCGGATTTGAGCTACGGATGGTGGTTTGCCGAGCTGAGGGCACCGGGGAGTAGCTCTTGCTCGTCCGCATCCAAAGGACCGGACGAGAAGCCGCGGAGTGGCCGGGAGCAGCGCCGCCGGCGAGCAAGGCGGCGGCCCGAGCACGGTGGGTTGCAGGTTTGGGGTTGCAGTGCACGAGAGGGGTAGAGGTGGGAGGCTACGGTCTCGTGGGGGTGCGCTAAGCACGCTGATGAGCTCGGCCGCGGGTGGCAGTAGCTGTGGCCGCGGCGGCGCCATGGACGGCGGCAACGAGCTCTCGGGCGCGGCAGCGCTAGCGCTAGAGGACGAGTTAGACTGCAGGGAGAGAGGGGAAAGGCGCAGGTGCTCACGGCGGTTCTTCTGGTGCAGCTGGGTGGCTCGGGGAAGCACTGGCGACGACGAACGGCAATGGCGATCTCGGTGACCCGAGGAGGAAGAAGATGGTGCTGACGGCGAGGCAGGGCGCTCGGAGACGTGTAGCTGGATGGGGACGAAGAAGAGGTCGTGGCGGAGCTCTGGGGCACGTCCATGGGGCTAGGGCTGACCGGTGTCCATGGTGGCAGTGAACGGCGGCGACGGGCTCCGCTCGGTGGGAGGGAGAGGAAGCCAGGGGAGGGGGAGAAGGCACGGGAGGGAGTGAGAGAGTGAGGGGGAAGTGAGAGAGGGGCCTCGGGCGTCTCCAGACGCGGATTAGGACGAAGGAGCGGCCTCCAGCGCGAAGCAGGAGGTGGCCGGCGTCGACGCGCGTGCGTCCAGCACGCAGCTGCTTCGGGGCGAGGGGGAGGAAGACGATTGAGGAGGCTGGTGGTGGGCTGGGCCGCAGGTGGGCCAGCACAGGAGCTGGGCCGGGGTAAGTGGGCTGCCAGGTAAGTGCTAGTCAGTTTTTCTCACTTTCTTTTAATTCCATTTTCTATTTTCTGCAATTGTTTTGGCTTTATTAAAAATGCCAGAGCATTATTAAAAATCCTGAAAATATTTGTGGCACTGTTGAAATTATTTCCAACAGCCTTCAACTAGTTTCTGAATTATTAGAGCATTTAAAATATTTTATAGTATTTAAATGCCCAAATAAAAATACCATATGATTTAATTCAGAGCCCAAATATGTCATGGAAAAATTGTGCAACACCTCTTGTTACTGTTTCCAGCATTTTCCAGAAATGATGAACATTTTTGAAAGACATTTGGATTCACTGAAATTGTTTTAGTTGAACCTAGTGAATTCCTTTGATGCTAGGGTTTAAGCAATCCCTATTTCATGTTTTCAAAAGAATTTAAACATGATGCATGGAAGCTAAAGCAAAGACAAGCAAGGCCTGAACTGGGGATGTGACATGTGCACAATATGAGATCATTTGAACAAACTATGCCTTGAATGTGGCCATAAGATTGATCATTTGGCTTGAAAGCAATGAATCTTCACGCATGATAGCTCATTTCTGAGAACACTTTTTTAAAATAATTACCATATTACAAGTTTATTATTTTTTGTGGCAACTTGGTCATGTATAGTGACACAATGCGAAGGTTTTCCAATTTTTTGATGTTTTTGAATTGTTTATGCCCGTTTCAAAATGCGGTGAAAATGGCGGGCTTGACCGTTCCTAGCTAGTGGTTGAATCTTGGAAAACTCTTGAAGTTTATCTGATTAAATTGATACTTATGTACCTATAAATGATTTTGGAAAAAAATAAAGAGCAAACAACGAGGCAGCTGCAGTTCAAATTTGACCCGCTTCGAGCTGAATCGGCAGAAATTAGTCTTTTTCACGAGAGGTGGATCAAAACTTTTTACACCCAACCATTTGGTCAATTGTGCATTAAATATGTCCTAGTATTTTAAAAAATTGATTTCGTACAATTTTGCAACAAATATATGGTAGGTCCTTCACAATAAAAACTCATTTCAGGCACTCAAAAAATGGAAAATGAAATTTCCGTGCAAAGAAAATGAAAACTCCCTTAGGCAACATTGTTTGGAATTCCAAGATGCACCCTTATGCACAATATGAGATCATTTGAACTAACTATGCCATGAAAGGGGCCACACGATTGATCATTTGGCTTGAAAGCCATGAATCTTCACGCATGATAGCTCATTTATGAGAACATTTTTTAAAATAATTGCCGTATTACAAATTTATTATTTTTTCTGCCAACTTGGTCACATATGATGACACAATGCGTAGGTTTTCCGGTTTTTATTTTTTTTATTTTTTATGCCCGGTTCAAAATGCGGTCAAAACAAGCGGGCTTGACCGTTATTAGCTAGTGGTTGAATCTTGGAAATCTTTTGATGTTTATCTGATTAAATTTATACTTATGTACCTATAAATGATTTTGTGAAAAAATAAAGAGCAAACTACGAGGCAGCTGCAGTTCAAATTTGATCCACTTCCACCTGAATCGACAGAAATTAGTCTTTTTCACGAGAGGTGGATCAAAACTTTTTACACCCAACCATTTGGTCAATGGTGCATTAAATATGTCCTAGTATTTTAGAAAATTGATTTGGTACAATTTTTCAACAAATATATGGTAGGTCCTTCACAATAAAAACTCATTTCGGGCACTCAAAAAATGGAAAATGAAATTTCCGTGCAAAGAAAATGAAAACTCCCTTAGGCAACATTTTTTGGAATTCCAAGATGCATCCTTGTGCACAATATGAGATCATTTGAACAAACTATGCCATGAATGTGGACACAAGACTGATCATTTGGCTTGAAAGCCATGAATCTTCACGCATGATAGCTCATTTCTTAGAACACTTTTTTAAAATAATTGTCATATTACAAGTTTATTATTTTTTATGGCAACTTGGTCACATATAATGACACAATGCAAAGGTTTTCCAAGTTTTTGATTTTTTTTGAATTTTTTATGCCCGTTTCAAAATGCGGTCAAAACGGCGGGCTTGACCGTTCCTAGCTAGTGGTTGAATCTTGGAAAACTTTTGATGTTTATCTGATTAAATTGATACTTATGTACCTATAAATGATTTTGGGAACAAAATAAAGAGCAAACTATGAGGCAACTATAGTTCAAATTTGACCCGCTTCCACCTGAATCGGCAGAAATTAACCTTTTTCACGAGAGGTGGATCAAAACTTTTTACACCCAACCATTTGGTCAATTGAGCATTAAATATGTCCTAGTATTTTAGAAAATTGATTTGGTACAATTTTGCAACAAATATATGGCAGACCCTTCACAAAAAAACTCATTTTGGGCACTCAAAAAATGGAAAATGAAATTTCCGTGCAAAGAAAATGAAAACTCCCTTAGGCAACATTGTTTGGAATTCCAAGATGCACCCTTATGCACAATATGAGATCATTTGAACAAACTATGCCATGAATGTGGACACAAGACTGATCATTTGGCTTGAAAGCCATGAATCTTCACGCATGATAGCTCATTTCTTAGAACACTTTTTTAAAATAATTGTCATATTACTAGTTTATTATTTTTTATGGCAACTTGGTCACATATAATGACACAATGCGAAGGTTTTCCAATTTTTTGATTTTTTTTGAAATTTTTATGCCCGTTTCAAAATGCGGTCAAAACGGCGGGATTGACCATTCCTAGCTAGTGGTTGAATCTTGGAAAACTTTTGATGTTTATCTGATTAAATTGATACTTATGTACCTATAAATGATTTTGGGAAAAAATAAAGAGCAAACTATGAGGCAACTGTAGTTCAAATTTGACCTGCTTCCACCTGAATCGGCGGAAATTAGTATTTTTCACGAGAGGTGGATCAAAACTTTTTACACCCAACCATTTGGTCAATTGAGCATTAAATATGTCCTAGTATTTTAGAAAATTGATTTGGTACAATTTTGCAACAAATATATGGCAGACCCTTCAGAAAAAAACTCATTTCGGGCACTCAAAAAATGGAAAATGAAATTTCCGTGCAAAGAAAATGAAAACTCCCTTAGCCAACATTGTTTGGAATTCCATGATGCACCCTTATGCACAATATGAGATCATTTGAACTAACTATGCCATGAAAGGGGCCACACGATTGATCATTTGGCTTGAAAGCCATGAATCTTCACGCATGATAGCTCATTTATGAGAACATTTTTTAAAATAATTGCCGTATTACAAATTTATTATTTTTTCTGGCAACTTGGTCACATATAATAACACAATGCGAAGGTTTTCAATTTTTTTGATTTTTTAAATTTTTTATGCCTGTTTCAAAATGCGGTCAAAACGGCGGGCTTGACCGTTCTTAGCTAGTGGTTGAATCTTGGAAAACTTTTGATGTTTCTTTGATTAAATAGATTCTTATGTACGTATAAATGGTTATTCGAAAAAATAAAGAGCAAACTACGAGGCAGCTGCAGTTTAAATTTGACCCGCTTCGAACTGAATCTGCAGAAATTTGTCTTTTTCACAATAGGTGGATGAAAACTTTTTACACCCAACCATTTGGTCAACTCTGGATTAAATATGTCCTAGTATTTTAGAAAAATGATTTGGTCCAATTTTGCAACAAATATATGGTAGGTACTTCACAATAAAAACTCATTTTGGGCACTCAAAAAATGGAAAATGAAATTTCCGTGCAAAGAAAATGAAAACACCCTTAGGCAACATTGTTTGGAATTCCAAGATGCACCCTTGTGCACAATATTAGATCATCTGAATGTGGCCATAAGATTGATCATTTGGTTTGAAAGCAATGAATCTTCACGCATGATAGCTCATTTCTGAGAACACTTTTGAAAAATAATTGCCGCATTACAAGTTTATTATTTTTTGTGGCAACTTGGTCACATATAATGACACAATGCGAAGGTTTTCCAATTTGTTAATTTTTTAATTTTTTATGCCCGTTTCAAAATGCGGTCAAAACGACGGGCTTGACCGTTCCTAGATAGTGGTCGAATCTTGGAAAACTTATGTACCTATAAATGATTTTTGGAAAAAAATAAAGAGCAAACTACGAGGCAGCTGCAGTTCAAATTTGACTCGCTTCCACCTAAATCTGCAGAAATTTGTCTTTTTCATGAGAGGTGGATCAAAACTTTTAACACTAACCATTTGGTCAATTGTTCATTAAATATGTCCTAGTAGTTTAGAAAAATGATTTGGTCCAATTTTGCAACAAATATATGGTAGGTCCTTCACAATAAAAACTCATTTCGGGCACTCAAAAAATGGAAAATGAAATTTCCGTGCAAAGAAAATGAAAACACCCTTATGCAACATTTTTTGGAATTCCAAGATGCACCCTTGTGCACAATATGAGATCATTTGAACAAACTATGCTTTGAATGTGGCCATAAGATTGATCATTTGGTTTGAAAGCAATGAATCTTCACGCATGATAGCACATTTCTGAGAACACTTTTTAAAATAATTTCCGTATTACAAGTTTATTATTTTTTGTGGAACCTTGGTCACATATAATGACACAATGCGAAGGTTTTCCAATTTGTTATTTTTTTATGCCCGTTTCAAAATGTGGTCAAAACAACGGGCTTGACCGTTCCTAGCAAGTGGTTGAATCTTGGAAAACTTTTTATGTTTCTCTAATTAAATAGATACTTATGTAACTATAAATGATTTTTCGAAATAATAAAGAGCAAACTACGAGGCATCTGCAATTCAAATTTGACCCGCTTCCAACTGAATCTGCAGAAATTTGTCTTTTTCATGAGAGGTGGATCAAAACTTTTTACACCCAACCATTTGGTCAATTGTGCATTAAATATGTCCTAGTATTTTAGAAAAATGATTTGGTCGAATTTTTCAACAAATATATGGTAGGTCCTTCACAATAAAAACTCATTCCGGGCACTCAAAAAATGGAAAATGAAATTTCCTTGCAAAGAAAATGAAAAGTCCCTTAGGCAACATTGTTTGGAATTCAAAGATGCACCCTTGTGCACAATATGAAATCATTTGAACAAACTATGCCATGAATGTGGCCATAAGATTGATCATTTGGTTTGAAAGCCATGAATCTTCACGCATGATAGCTCATTTCCAAGAACACTTTTTTGAAATAATTGTCATATTACAAATTTATTATTTTTTTGGCAACTTGGTCATATATAATGACACAATGCGAAGGTTTTCCAATTTTTTCATTTTTTTGAATTTTTTATGCCCGTTTCAAAATGCGGTCAAAACGGCGGGATTGACCATTCCTAGCTAGTGGTTGAATCTTGGAAAACTTTTGATGTTTATCTGATTAAATTGATACTTATGTACCTATAAATGATTTTGGGGAAAATAAAGAGCAAACTAAGAGGCAAATGCAGTTCAAATTTGACCCACTTCCAACTGAATCGGTAGAAATTTGAATTTTTCACGAGAGGTGGATCAAAACTTTTTACACCCAACCATTTGGTCAATTGTGCATTAAATATGTCCTAGTATTTCAGAAAATTGATTTGGTACAATTTTGCAACAAATATATGGTAGGTCCTTCATAAAAAACACTCATTTCTAGCATTCAAAAAATGGAAAATGAAATTTTCTTGCAAAGAAAATGAAAAGTCCCTTAGGCAACATTGTTTGGAATTCCAAGATGCACCCATGTGCACAATATTAGATCATTTGAACAAACTATGCCTTGAATGTGGCCATAAGATTGATCATTTGGCTTGAAAGCAATAAATCTTCACGCATGATAGCCTATTTCTGACAACACTTTTTTTAAATGATAGCCGTATTAGAAGTTTATTATTTTTTGTGGTAACTTGGTCACATATGTTGACACAATGCGAAGGTTTTCCAATTTTTTTAATTTTTTATGAACGTTTCAAAATGCGGTCAAAACAGCGGGCTTGACCGTTCCTAGCTAGTGGTTGAATCTTGGAAAACTTTTGATGTTTCTCTGATTAAATTGATACTTATGTACCTATAAATGATTTTTGGAAAAAATAAAGAGCAAACTATGAGGCAGCTGCAGTTCAAATTTGACCCGCTTCCAACTAAATTGGCAGAAATTTGTCTTTTTCACGAGAGGTGGATCAAAACTTTTTACACCCAACCATTTGGTCAACGGTGCATGAAATATGTCCTAGTATTTTAGAAAATTGATTTGGTACAATTTTGCAACAAATATATGGTAGGTCCTTCATAATAAAAACTCATTTTGGGCACTGAAAAATGGAAAATGAAATTTCCATGCAAAGAAAATGAAAATTCCCTTAGGCAACATAGTTTGGAATTCCAAGATGCACCCTTGTGCATAATATGAGATCATTTGAACAAACTATGCCATGAATGTGGCCATAAGATAGATCATTTAGTTTGAAAGCCATGAATCTTCGCGCATGATAACTCATTTTTGAGAACACTTTTTAAAAACAATTGCCGTATTACAAGTTTATTATTTTTTGGCAACTCGGTAACATATAATGACACAATGCGAAGGTTATCCAATTTTTTTTGTTTTTTTGAATTTTTTATGCCCGTTTCAAAATTCGGTCAAAACGGTGGGCTTGACCGTTATTAGCTAGTGGTTGAATCTTGGAAATATTTTGATGTTTATCTGATTAAATTGATACTTATGGACCTATAAATGATTTTGGGAAAAAATAAAGAGCAAACTACGAGGCAGCTGCAGTTCAAATTTGACCTGCTTCTAACTGAATGGGCAGAAATTAGTCTTTTTCACGAGAGGTGGATCAAAACTTTTTACACCCAACCATTTGGTCAATTGTGCATTAAATATGTCCTAGTATTTTAGAAAATTGATTTGGTACAATTTTTTGACAAATATATGGTAGGTCCTTCACAATTAAAACTCATTTCGGGCACTCAAAAAATGGAAAATGAAATTTCCGTGCAAAGAAAATGAAAACACCCTTAGGCAACATTGTTTGGAATTCTAAGATGCACCCTTGTGCACAATATGAGATCATTTGAACAAACTATGCCATGAATGTGGCCACAAGATTGATCATTTGACTTGAAAGGCATGAATCTTCACGCATGATAGCTCATTTCTGAGAACACTTTTTTAAAATAATTGCCGTATTACAAGTTTTTTTTCTGGTAACTTGTTCACATACAATGACACAATGCGAAGGTTTTAGAATTTTTTGTTTTTTTTTGAATTTTTGATGCCCGTTTCAAAATGCGGTCAAAACGGCGGGCTTGACCGTTCCTAGCTAGTGGTTGAATCTTGGAAAACTTTTGATGTTTATCTGATTAAATTGATACTTATGTACCTATAACTGATTTTGGGAAAAAAATAAAGAGCAAACAACGAGGCAGCTGCAGTTCAAATTTGAGCCGCCTCTAGCTGAATCGGCAGAAATTAGTCTTTTTCACAAGAGGCGGATCAAAACTTTTTACACCCAACCATTTGGTCAATTGTGCATTAAATATGTCCTAGTATTTTAGAAAATTAATTTGGTTCAATTTTGCAACAAATATATGGCAGGTCCTTCACAAAAAAAAACTCATTTCGGGCACTCAAAAAATGGAAAATGAAATTTCCATGCAAAGAAAATGAAAACTCGCTTAGGCAAGATTGTTTGGAATTCCGAGATGCACCCTTGTGCACAATATGAGATCATTTGAACAAACTATGCCATGAATGGGGCCACAAGAATGATCATTTGGCTTGAAAGCCATGAATCTTCATGCATGATAGCTCATATATGAGAACATTCTTTAAAAGAATTGCCGTATTGCAAGTTTTTTTTTCTGGCAACTTGGTCACATATAATGACACAATGCGAAGGTTTTCCAGTTTTTTGATTTTTTAATGTTTTATGCCTGTTTCAAAATGCGGTCAAAACGGAGGGCTTGACCGTTCTTAGCTAGTGGTCGAATCTTGGAAAACTTTTGATGTTTCTTTGATTAAATAGATACTTATGTACCTATAAAAGATTTTTGGAAAAAATAAAGAGCAAACTACGAGGCAGCTGTAGTTCAAATTTGACCCGCTTCAAACTGAATCTGCAGAAATTTGTCTTTTTCACAATAGGTGGATCAAAACTTTTTACACCCAACCATTTGGTCAATTATGCATTAAATATGTCCTAGTATTTTAGAAAAACGATTTGGTCCTATTTTGAAATAAATATATGGTAGGTACTTCACAATAAAAACTCATTTCGGGCACTCAAAAAATGGAAAATGAAATTTCCGTGTAAAGAAAATGAAAACACCCTTGGACAACATTGTTTGGAATTCTAAGATGCACACTTGTGCACAATATGAGATCATTTGAACAAACTATGCCTGGAATGCGGCCATAAGATTGATCATTTGGTATGAAAGCAATGAATCTTCACGCATGATAGCTCATTTCTGAGAACACTTCTTAAAAATAATTGACGTATTACAAGTTTATTATTTTTGTGGCAACTTGGTCACATATAATGACACAATGTGAAGGTTTTCCAATTTGTTAATATTTTCATTTTTTATGTTCGTTTCAAAATGCGGTCAAAACGGCGGGCTTGACCGTTCCTAGCTGGTGGTTGAATCTTGGAAAACTTTTTATGTTTCTCTGATTAAATACATACTTATGTACCTATAAATGAATTTTGGAAATAATAAAGAGCAAACTACAAGGCAACTGCAATTCAAATTTGACCCGCTTCCAACTGAATCTACAAAAATTGTCTTTTTCACCAGAGGTGGATCAAAACTTTTTAAACCCACCAATTTGGTCAATTGTGCATTAAATATGTCCTAGTATTTTAGAAAAATGATTTGGTCCAATTTTTCAACAAATATATGGTTGGTCCTTCACAATAAAAACTCATTTCGGGCACTCAAAAAATGGAAAATGAAATTTCCGTGCAAAGAAAATGAAAACTCCCTTAGGCAACATTGTTTGGAATTCAAAGATGCACCCTTGTGCACAATATGAAATCATTTGAACAAACTATGCCATGAATGTGGCCATAAGATTGATCATTTGGTTTGAAAGCCGTGAATCTTCACGCATGATAGCTCATTTCCAAGAACACTTTTTTGAAATAATTGCCGTATTACAAATTTATTATTTTTTTGGCAACTTGGTCACATATAATGACACAATGCGAAGGTTTTCCAATTTTTTCATTTTTTTGAATTTGTTATGCCCGTTTCAAAATGCGGTCAAAACGGCGGGATTGACCATTCCTAGCTAGTGGTTGAATCTTGGAAAACTTTTGATGTTTATCTGATTAAATTGATACTTATGTACCTATAAATGATTTTGGGGAAAATAAAGAGCAAACTACGAGGCAATTGCAGTTCAAATTTGACCCACTTCCAACTGAATCGGTAGAAATTTGAATTTTTCACGAGAGGTGGATCAAAACTTTTTACACTCAACCATTTGGTCAATTGTGCATTAAATATGTCCTAGTATTTTAGAAAATTGATTTGGTACAATTTTGCAACAAATATATGGTAGTTCCTTCATAAAAAAAACTCATTTATGGCATTCAAAAAATGGAAAATGAAATTTTCTTGCAAAGAAAATGAAAAGTCCCTTAGGCAACATTGTTTGGAATTCCAAGATGCACCCATGTGCACAATATGAGATCATTTGAACAAACTATGCCTTGAATGTGGCCATAAGATTGATCATTTGGCTTGAAAGCAATAAATCTTCACGCATGATAGCCCATTTCTGACAACACTTTTTTTAAAATAATTGCCGTATTAGAAGTTTATAATTTTTTGTGGTAACTTGGTCACATATGTTGACACAATGCGAAGGTTTTCAAATTTTTTTAATTTTTTATGAACGTTTCAAAATGCGGTCAAAACAGGGGGCTTGACCGTTCCTAGCTAGTGGTTGAATCTTGGAAAACTTTTGATGTTTCTCTGATTAAATTGATACTTATGTACCTATAAATGATTTTTGGAAAAAATAAAGAGCAAACTATGAGGCAGCTGCAGTTCAAATTTGACCCGCTTCAAACTAAATCGGCAGAAATTTGTCTTTTTCACGAGAGGTGGATCAAAACTTTTTACACCCAACCATTTGGTCAACGGTGCATTAAATATGTCCTAGTATTTTAGAAAATTGATTTGGTACGATTTTGCAACAAATATATGGTAGGTCCTTCATAATAAAAACTCATTTTGGGCACTGAAAAATGGAAAATGAAATTTCCATGCTTAGAAAATGAAAATTCCCTTAGGCAACATAGTTTGGAATTCCAAGATGCACCCTTGTGCATAATATGAGATCATTTGAACAAACTATGCCATGAATGTGGCCATAAGATAGATCATTTAGTTTGAAAGCCATGAATCTTCGCGCATGATAACTCATTTTTGAGAACACTTTTTAGAAATAATTGTCGTATTACAAGTTTATTATTTTTTTGGCAACTCGGTAACATATAATGACACAATGCGAAGGTTTTCCATTTTTTTTTGTTTTTTTGAATTTTTTATGCCCGTTTCAAAATGCGGTCAAAACGGTGGGCTTGACCGTTATTAGCTAGTGGTTGAATCTTGGAAATCTTTTGATGTTTATCTGATTAAATTGATACTTATGGACCTATAAATGATTTTGGGAAAAAATAAAGAGCAAACTACGTGGCAGCTGCAGTTCCAATTTGACCTGCTTCTAACTGAATGGCCAGAAATTAGTCTTTTCATGAGAGGTGGATCAAAACTTTTTACACCCAACCATTTGGTCAATTGTGCATTAAATATGTCCTAGTATTTTAGAAAATTGATTTGGTACAATTTTTTGACAAATATATGGTAGGTCCTTCACAATAAAAACTCATTTCGGGCACTCAAAAAATGGAAAATGAAATTTCCGTGCAAAGAAAATGAAAACACCCTTAGGCAACATTGTTTGGAATTCTAAGATGCACCCTTCTGCACAATATGAGATCATTTGAACAAACTATGACATGAATGTGGCCACAAGATTGATCATTTGACTTGAAAGGCATGAATCTTCACGCATGATAGCTCATTTCTGAGAACACTTTTTTAAAATAATTGCCGTATTACAATTTTTTTTTCTGGTAACTTGTTCACATACAATGACACAATGCGAAGGTTTTACAATTTTTTGTTTTTTTTGAATTTTTGATGCCCGTTTCAAAATGCGATCTAAACGGCGGGCTTGACCGTTCCTAGCTAGTGGTTGAATCTTGGAAAACTTTTGATGTTTATCTGATTAAATTGATACTTATGGACCTATAAATGATTTTGGGAAAAAAATAAAGAGCAAACAACGAGGCAGCTGCAGTTCAAATTTGAGCCGCTTCTAGCTGAATCGGCAGAAATTAGTCTTTTTCACAAGAGGCGGATCAAAACTTTTTACACCCAACCATTTGGTCAATTGTGCGTTAAATATGTCCTAGTATTTTAGAAAATTGATTTGGTTCAATTTTGCAACAAATATATGGCAGGTCCTTCACAAAAAAAACTCATTTCGGGCACTCAAAAAATGGAAAATGAAATTTCCATGCAAAGAAAATGAAAACTCCCTTAGGCAACATTGTTTGGAATTCCGAGATGCACCCTTGTGCACAATATGAGGTCATTTGAACAAACTATGCCATGAATGGGGCCACAAGAATGATCATTTGGCTTGAAAGCCATGAATCTTCACGCATGATAGCTCATATATGAGAACATTTTTTAAAAGAATTGTCGTATTGCAAGTTTTTTTTTCTGGCAACTTGGTCACATATAATGACACAATGCGAAGGTTTTCCAGTTTTTTGATTTTTTAATGTTTTATGCCTGTTTCAAAATGCGGTCAAAATGGCGGGCTTGACCGTTCTTAGCTAGTGGTTGAATCTTGGAAAACTTTTGATGTTTCTTTGATTAAATAGATACTTATGTACCTATAAAAGATTTTTGGAAAAAATAAAGAGCAAACTACGAGGCAGCTGTGGTTCAAATTTGACCCGCTTCAAACTGAATCTGCAGAAATTTGTCTTTTTCACAATAGGTGGATCAAAACTTTTTACACCCAACCATTTGGTCAATTGTGCATTAAATATGTCCTAGTATTTTAGAAAAACGATTTGGTCCTATTTTGAAATAAATATATGGTAGGTACTTCACAATAAAAACTCATTTCGGGCACTCAAAAAATGGAAAATGAAATTTCCGTGTAAAGAAAATGAAAACACCCTTAGACAACATTGTTTGGAATTCTAAGATGCACAATTGTGCACAATATGAGATCATTTGAACAAACTATGCCTGGAATGCGGCCATAAGATTGATCATTTGGTATGAAAGCAATGAATCTTCACGCATGAGAGCTCATTTCTGAGAACACTTCTTAAAAATAATTGACGTATTACAAGTTTATTATTTTTGTGGCAACTTGGTCACATATAATGACACAATGCGAAGGTTTTCCAATTTGTTAATATTTTAATTTTTTATGTTCGTTTCAAAATGCGGTCAAAACAGCGGGCTTGACCGTTCCTAGCTAGTGGTTGAATCTTGGAAAACTTTTTATGTTTCTCTGATTAAATACATACTTATGTACCTATAAATGATTTTTGGAAATAATAAAGAGCAAACTACGAGGCAACTGCAATTCAAATTTGACCCGCTTCCAACTGAATCTACAAAAATTGTCTTTTTCACGAGAGGTGGATCAAAACTTTTTAAACCCAACCATTTGGTCAATTGTGCATTAAATATGTCCTATTATTTTAGAAAAATGATTTGGTCCAATTTTGCAACAAATATATGGTAGGTCCTTCACAATAAAAACTCATTTCGGGCACTCAAAAAATGGAAAATGAAATTTCCATGCAAAGAAAATGAAAACTCCCTTAGGCAACATTGTCTGGAATTCCAAGGTGCACCCTTGTGCACAATATGGGATCATTTGAAAAAACTATGCCATGAATGTGGCCATAAGATTGATTATTTTGTTTGAAAGCCATGAATCTTCACGCATGATAGCTCATTTCTGAGAACACTTTTTTAGAAGAATTGCCATATTACAAGTTTATTATTTTTTCTGGCAACTTGGTCACATATAATGACACAATGCGAAGGTTTTCCAATTTTTTCATTTTTTTTCGTTTTTTATGCCCGTTTCAAAATGCGGTCAAAACGACGGGCTTGACTATTCCTAGCTAGTGGTTGAATCTAGGAAATTTTTTGATGTTTATCTGATTAAATTGATACTTATGTACCTATAAATGATTTTGGTAAAATAAAGAGCAAACTACAAGGTAGTTGCAGTTCAAATTTGACCCGGTTCCAGCTGAATCGGTAGAAATTTGTCTTTTTCACGAGAGGTGGATCAAAACTTTTTACACCCAACCATTCGGTCAATTGTGCATTAAATATGTCCTAGTATTTTAGAAAATTGATTCGGTACAATTTTGCAACAAATATATGGTAGGTCCTTCATAAAAAAAACTCATTTCGGGCACTCAAAAAATGGAAAATGAAAACTCCCTTAGGCAACATTGTTTGGAATTCCAAGATGCACCCATGTGCACAATATGAGATCATTTGAACAAACTATGCCTTGAATGTGGCCATAAGATTGATCATCTGGCTTGAAAGCAATGAATCTTCACGCATGATAGCTCACTTCTGAGAAATCTTTTTGAAATAATTTTCGTATTACAAGTTTATTATTTTTTGTGGCAACTTGTTCGCATATAATGACACAAGGCAAAGGTTTTCCAATTTTTTTAATTTTTTAATTTGTTATGAACGTTTCAAAATGCTGTCAAAACGGCGGGCTTGACCGTTCCTAGCTAGTGGTTGAATCTTGGAAAACTTTTGATGTTTCTCTGATTAAATTGATACTTATGTACCTATAAATGATTTTTGGAAAAAATAAAGAGCAAACTACGAGGCAGCTGCAGTTCAAATTTGACCCGCTTCCAACTAAATCGACAGAAATTTTTCTTTTTCACGAGAGGTGGATCAAAACTTTTTACACCCAACCATTTGGTCAGTTGTGCATTAAATATGTCCTAGTATTTTAGAAAATTGATTTGGTACAATTTTGCACCAAATATATGGTAGGTCCTTCACAAAAAAAACTCATTTCGGGCACTCAAAAAATAGAAAACGACTTTTTTGTGCAATGAAAATGAAAACTCCCCAGATCAACATTGTTTGTCATCACAAGATACACACATGTGCACAATATTATTTCATCTTAACAAACTATAAGTGGTTAATATGTTGAATGTTTTCCCTAAATAAGAGGATAAAAACTATAAGAGAAACATAGGCTCAATTCTGATTGGTGGAATCCGTTGTGACATGGATCCATGACGTGGCAAACATCCGTCCATCCGTCCATTCATACATCAATCCATCTGTCAATCCAACCCAGTGCAGCCTCTCTCTCTCTCTCTCACACGCGCGTGAACCCTAGCCTCCACTCCTCTCCCCAATCCAGATCCCTCTGCCGCCGCCCCGTCCTCCCCTCGCCTCCACCACCCACCTCTCCCCTCACCTCCGCCACCCACCTCTCCCACCGGTCTGCACCCTTCCCTTCCCTCCCCGACGGCCAGAATTGTCGCTCCCGCCTTCCACCACCTCCCCGTAGCTAGCTAGGGTTTCGGCCGCCACCCCTAACTTCGCTGGGATCCTCCACTTCCGGCGACGGCGAGGCCAGATCACCGCCGCCAACTCCATCAGGCAGAGCTTGCCGCCATCCTCATCCATTCATCACCGCATCGCCACTCCGTCCCCACTCCTCTCGATCCCTTCCCCTTCCTCTCTGCCATCTTCTCCTCGTGACGCCCCACCCTCCACGCGCTCTCCCGCCTCTGCGGCTCCGTCGACGCCGAGATCTCCCAATGCGTCAAGTTACCCTACTCTCCGCCCCTACCCCCGCTGCCCTGGTCTGAATCTGATCAGTTTGGTTGCAGAAAGCGGAGGCGGCGAAGCAGGAGGCCACAGTCGTCACGCTCAACACCGAGATCCACCGCGCTAGGGCCAAGCTCCTCGAGGAGGACCTGCCCAAGTTGCAGCACCTCGCGCTCAAGAAGGTTCCATGGTCTCTGCACATCTCACTTCCCCGCTAGATTTGTTGGGTCACTTCCTGGAGTTTCGGATTGGTGGTATTGCCTTACACATTGTCGGTCTGCTGAATTTTGCGCTATGAGATCGCTGTCAATAGTTTCTCTTGCCCAACGCATGATCACATTATCCCAGTCTTGTACAAATGCTAGCAGGTATTGGGTCATTTGTTCATTTGCGTTTCACGCGGGATCATATTCTGCATAATGTGAAACTGGCATCTTTCATTTTGTTTGCTGGAACATTGCAGAAAAGAACTTCTTCACATAGAAAACATTGCAAAAATAAAATGTGCAGAAATCTTGAACAAAGCAAAGCTAAATTAGCATTTGTATTGTAAGCGTGGAAGAGAAAAATACACCAAATACTACTGTTGGGTTCCTGTGTGTTCAAAAGAACCCGTCTAAAAGTCCAGTCTACCTCTGAAAACGATGATAATACACCAAAGATAAATTGTGTCTACCTGGGTTCCCGTGTGATCATGAATGTGCTGATCAAAGCAAAGAACCCGTTAATTCACGAATGATTCTTAAGTTCTACCTGTGAGCACCAAATGTTTGGGAACTCTTTTGTAATTTGGTTAATCAGCATTTGTATTGTACCACTTCCTGGTTGCCGTATCAAATATTATACCATTGCACTATATAGTTACTTTTCAAAGTTGTGATAAATATAGTTCTCTTTTACTTTCAAGATAGCATCAAATTCATGTCTTCCATTTTTCTCATCTATGCTGCGTGTCTATATATAGCAGCACAATTTTAGTTGCTCTGTAGGTCATCAGTAGAACTCAACTAGCCAATTAACAAGTGAACTCACTATGCATTTGCTGAATCCATATTTGGAAAGTTCACTGACCCTGGTACTATAACAAACTGCCGGTGGTGGCTCTTTCCTCGGTAGCTCAAGGTGAAGAAGGCCATCGAGAAGGGCAACGCCAACAGCGCCCAGATCCATGCCGAGAACGCCATCCGCAAGCGCACTGAGCACATGAACTACCTCCGCCTCGCCTCCCGCCTCACCCCAAACGCCCATGAGTTATATATACTACTTGCCTACTGCTGTATCATATTGCTTACTTTTCTTACATCAGATCAACTATGAAGAGAAATGATGGTGGTTAGGGTGTTCTGGTGCTTATGTAATCTTCTTTCAGGCCTTTTGAGATAGAGTTCTTTATCTGACATGTTTAGCAAATGTTGTAGTGCTTATGGTTTAGTTTTACACCTGTGTAAAAAATGAATGGCTGCTACTATTTCTAGTTTTAGGTTGGGATGAGATGCATGTTTGCCTGCTTGTGCTTCAGTCGCTACAATTTATACTACTGCTATTGTCATATCCAGGTTATTTTGTTGCTATCAATATTTGTCCCATCTTTGGTTTCCTTGCATTCTTACTACTCCAATTTATACTACTACTATTGTGAAAGATGTTCACATGTTAATTTGACTAAAATCTCTTATGTCGTTGACTTAGCTTGACCCAGAACAGCAGCATCCTTGATGCGACTAACCTTCACCTCGTTCTTTCTCTCGCAGACTCTAAGGAGGCCGTATGCAAGGCACCAAGGTGCATGGTGCTCGCAAGCAACGAACGGAGGCTGTTCGACATTGGCTACGCAAACCAGCATTGTGATCTCCTCCCTTTGCTACGCTACAACCATGCTCTGTTTCATGGGTTAGTTAGGATTTTTGATACTTTTTGCACCGTGGTTGAGTCCATGCTGACTGTTGTGTCGATGATCAAGTGCTGGTGCCTCATTTGGCTATTTTATTTGATGCTGGTAATTAGTAGTATTAGAGTGTCACTGGTTTATTAGGATGTGGCTAAAACCATTGGATGGCCTTCATGTACATGTTATCCAGCATTAGTACTTGTCCCATTTTTTGTTTCCTTGCTGGACATGCATGTTATGGTTCAAGTATCGATGATGTCTAGTAGATAGTTTGCTAGTTATATACCCGCTGCTGATTGATGCTCTTGTGGTCTCCTGGAATCATATCATACTATACCTAGTGTTCTTGTGGTTATATGAAGATGCATCACAAACATCTAGGTCTTTGAAGTTGGCTGAATCTGTTGTTTTATCATATATTTGGTCCGTAAATCTACATTTCTACGTGATCTCTTTCAGTATATAATTTTTGGATAGTCCAGGAATAATCTAAGAATCTAATGCTGGTAGCCTATGTGTTCACTCTTTTACAGGAGCTCCAGGTCTATGAAATTTGAAGTTTCAAGCCCTATAGCCCTACTCATTAAAGAGTTGTATCTTATGTTTGACTGTAATAGACTGTAAATATTGTAATATTGTAACAGTAGGCATATTGGGGTTGTAATAGACTATCTACAGATTGTAGTAGACTTAGTGTTATTCGATGAACTACATATTGGGGTTGTAAATATTGTACTATTTCGTCTGAAATATTGATTATGTATGTGATTTGAAAACGTGTGGGATGGAAACCTGACTCGTGGGACCCACTTATGAAAATAATCTGAGCAGTTTTGAATTTTTTGTCAAGTGGGCCCAATGTGTGAGATGATGACAAGTGGGACCCATCTGATTGGTGGGACCAGCTCCAAAATATAATGGCCCAAACAATGTTAAAAGGCCACGGCCAAGATATAAATAAATGGCTGAATTGTTGGGCTAGGCCCATGTAGCTAGCAAAATTTAATAGAAAAATATATATAAAAAGGCTGAATTAATGGGCTCGGCCCATATAGACACCCAATTGGACCAGGCTGATTATTATCCATGTTAGCGTGCCACGTTGGATCCTACGTGGCCTGGGGAGGCTGCTAGTGACTAAAAATTTGGTCAAAGAACCAACGACCTTTTACATATCACAAAGAAGGTCGTCAATTTCAGTTTACGACCGTCAGCTTTTGACCATCTGTTTTTGGTCACAAAAAGGTCGCAAATGAAAAACAATGACCTTTCAGTGACCAATTGTGATGGTCGCAAGTTGGCAAATTTCTTGTAGTGAAAATACGGAGATGTATCATGAGCTAGATACCGTATGATCACCACGAGAATATATACGGTGACCGTAATGAGCATATTCTGAAGTCCACCGACCGTATAGTGCTTTCGCTTGAAATACAGTGACCGTCACACATGAATGTGTCATGGGCATGCATACTTTTAGAGGGCCGAGTGATAGTTTGTGTGCGTATGTGAAAGTGGTGTAGAAAGAGGCCGGGGGTGTCTGCTTGAGACAACGAGAGATATGCCCTTTGTTTCTCTTTCCCGTGACTAATACTTTCGGAGAAAATATAAACATTCACAATGCAGAACAAATATTTTTGGATGCACCATGCAATTAACTTTCATGTATAACATTGTAATATTGTATATGCTTATTTTCTTAGTGGTCGATTACATGTGTGGTGTGGTGGGCACATCATTTCTAGTTGGGGTGGGCACATCATTTCTAGTAGTGGTGGGTCAACATGAGGACACATGGGTCAGTTCCATCCTTCGCCACATAGGTTGGACCGAGACGCATTATATGAAGACCCATGTGGAGGACTCGGCGTACAACACGAAGCTACCAGACTCGTGGAGGACTCTATCCCCACTGGTGATAAGCCGACTATATATGATTTTGTGACCCTAGGCCTCGAGTATGTTATAGAAGCCTGGGGTCTAGTTCATCGATAATATACACACACGCACAATGCCTAGTATTCACGTGTACTTTGTACACACCCCTATCACTAATATACATTACCAGGAGTAGGCTTTTTCCTCAACTGCAAGGGTCCGAACTTGGGTAAAACTTTGCCTCGTATTATGATCCAGCCGAAAAGTCAGGGATATCCTACCGAATGATCTGATGGAATCATATCTGCCAACTACTAAGAGAGAGGTGTGTCTGTGGGGGGCCAATGTGTGCGAGAGAGGCCTAAAGATAATGTGCGTGCGGGAGACACGTAGGCACATATATGTGCGTATAGAGGGCTAGTAGAGACCGTCCGTGTGTATATATGCATGTGAGATAAATAGTGTTTTCCAACTGAGATTAGTGAAAAGAGTGGTACATAGTAGTTTATTTCATATTATCGATCCATAGAGTGAGAGCGGTTTGAAATACATGCAATGCATTGCTTTTGCAATTCATATATAAACATTAATTAGTGCACTCCATGTTGTTAGTGTGAAGCACTTTATACATTTGTCACTTACATGGATACATTCCAAATTACGAGCTACGAAATAAAATACATGTTGAATTCAACATAAAGAGGGTTTCGAAGATTCGAATTCATAGGAAGTGCATTCATCTATTTGAACCCGAGATAATGGCAGTTGTAAATTAGATCTTAAAGGGGGCATCAATCTTTGTTGTGCATTTGAACATCCTATATATTCATACGCATGTCTAACTATTTTTTTGCAACGAAGGAGATTATATCTGGAACCATGCATGAACTAATGTAAGTTGCATATTTTTTAATATATACTCGTGTACAATGTATATTCAAATGTACCACCTCCATTCCAAAAAAATTGTAGTTTTAGGATTTTCAAGAGTAAAGATTTGTGAAGTTTGACAAATCCTGAAAGTTCAATTCAAAAGAACCGAAAACGTTAATGCTTCTGCTCCCAAATATTGAACGAAGCGCCAAATAAGCCTCTGGTCACCCGAAACCGCGTGACACTAATGTTTGGTGGTAGGAAATTACTGTTCTGACTCTGGCACGTGTAGCCTATCAGCCCGACGTCTAAAGGTCTAAACCAGGGTAGGTTTGTAACTTCACCATGACGCCAGTCTCAACCGCCTCCGAGAAGCATTCATACATCGTGGGCGCGTAAACACCCATGTGCTTGGCCAAAATCTATCCCGCCCACCATTTGGGACACCTGAGATTACTGTCCTACCCCCAACCCGCAATATGTCCGAAATTTTAGATGAGGGCAAAGTTTGTAACTTTCCCCAAATTTCAAACAAGCGTGTCCCAAACAGAAACATTGTTCACCCTTACTTTCCCCTCCCCCCGTTTCCCCATTCATACTCCGTGGGCGCCAAAACGCCCTCTCCACCAGCCCCGAAACCCCAACCTCCTCCTTCCTCCACCTCATCACGCCCAATCCACCGCCGCCCTCCTCCATCACGCCGGAGCCGGTACCCTGACGTCGTCGTCCAACGCAACCGCAACGCCCTCAAGGACTTAGCAGCTGAAGCCAAGGCAAAGCTTCCTTCACGACCCCGACGCCGACGTGCGCTGTACCAGAACCACTTCAACCACGTCGTCCTGCGCCTCACCGCTGCCGCTCCACTGTCACAACCGTCCACCGCACTAGAGCTGTTCCCGCTACACTGTCGTTTGCCGCCTTGGATCTGGTTCTCCGCCGCCGACAGACGGCCACCGCACCACACTCAACAACTTGGCCATGGGTTCGTCCAAGGCTCCACCGTCCTCCACAACTTCTCGTTTCCAGCGAACCACAAGAAGATCGTTGTAAAAACAGAAGGAGGACACAACACTGCCAGCAGAAAGAGGTAATCCTCTTCCCTTATTCATGCAAATCTTAAGTCTCTGCTCACACCGTATTCATCCCACGAAAGAAACTAGTTGAGCGCTTCGAACTACATCTTCTTCGTGATACTAAATGCACAAGGTTTCCTCCCATTTACTATTTCACCTTTGCTAGAGGTCAGTAGCCCGCCTGGATTATAATTAGGGTTCAGTCGAATCGCAATTAAAAGAAGCAGCACCCACTTAGGCGCGCAGAGCACCTAGTCCGCCTGTTCGCCGGGGAAGCGGCACATCGGTGTCTATCATAGGGGTGTGGGGCGCAGGAGCTGCTTGTGCCCGATCTAGAGGTCGGTGGGGCTTGAAGGGATGGCCAGGGGCGGTGCCAAGCACGACGGTGCAGTGTGGTTGTGGGGAGGGTGAAGGCAAGGGACTGGGCCGGTGGTCGCTGGCGTTTCGAGGAAGGTTGTAACACTGACTGGCTGGAGGTAGATGAAGGCGATCTCCCCGTTCTTTGTACATCGGACCGTGCAGAAAAAATGGACTGACCTATTTGTTTTCAGTCAACTATTATTTTCATAGTACCACACCTTATGGTGTGTGCTACCTCCTGAGCATGCATTGGTTTTCCCTTGAAGAGGAAAGGGTGATGCAGCAAAGTAGCATAAATATTCCCCTCAGTTTTTGAGAACCAAGGTATCAATCCAGTAGGAGGCCACACGCAAGTCCCTCGTACCTACACAAACAAATAAGAACCTTGCAACCAATGCGATAAAGGGGTTGTCAATCCCTTCACGACCACTTGCAAAAGTGAGATCTGATAGAGATAATAAGATAAATATTTTTGGTATTTTTGATTTATAGATTGAAAAGTAAAGATTGCAAAATAAACAGCGACAGAAATTGCTAGTTGTTGGAAGATTACTATGATGGAAGATAGACCTAGGGGGCATAGGTTTCACTAGTGGCTTCTCTCAAGATAGCATAAGTATTACGGTGGGTGAACAAACTACCGTCGAGCAATTGATAGAAAAGTGCATAGTTATGAGAATATCTAGGCATGATCATGTATATAGGCATCACGTCCGCAACAAGTAGACCGAAACGATTCTACATCTACTACTATTGCTCCACACATCGACCGCCATCCAACATACATATAGAGTATTAAGTTCATAAGAACAGAGTAACGCATTAGGCAAGATGACATGATGTAGAGGGATAAACTCAAGAAAATGATATAAACCCATCTTTTTATCCTTGATGGCAACAATACAATACATATCGGTTCCCCTTCTGTCACTGGGATCGAACACCGCAAGATTGAACCCAAAGCTAAGCACTTATGCTATTGCAAGAAAGATCAATCTAGTAGGCCAAACCAAACTGATAATTCGAAGAGACTTGCAAAGATAACAAATCATACATAAAAGAATTCAGAGGAGATTCAAATATTGTTCATAGATAATCTTGATCATAAACCCACAATTCATAGGATCTTGACAAACACACCGCAAAAAGAGTTACATCGAATAGATCTCCAAGAAGATTGAGGAGAACTTTGTATTGAGATCCAAAGAGAGAGAAGAAGCCATCCAGCTAATAACTATGGACCCGAAGGTCTGAGATTAACAACTCACACATCATCGGAGAGGCTATGGTGTTGATGTAGAAGCCCTTCATCACTACTAGAAAAAAGGCTGTTAGTGGCACACCCATTTTTGCTATTAATGGCGCACTATAGGTGCACCACCATTAACACGCCACTAGTAAAAAATAGTAATGGCGCACCTCTGGTGCGCCATTAGTATCCCAGATAATAGTGGCGCACCACATAGTGCACCATTACTATGTCCAACAGTGCGCCATTACTATGCCTCCTAGGGGGCCATATTTACCTTCACGTATGCCCCCAAGTGCGCCATTACTATGCCCCATAATGCGCCACTAGTATTTAGCATTGTTGCGCCACTAATGCTCAATATGGTGCGCCACTACTGGGGGCCATATTGGCCTTCACCTATGCCCCAAGTGCGCCATTACTATGCCTGATAATGCACCTGATGGTGTCATCAAACCGCAGGACGATCATACGCCCGATGGTGCTATCGACAAAGCCCTTGCCCTCTGGCACCTTGTCCATGAAAACCGGGTATGCCGCATCATTCTCGGAGAGACGCAGCTTCTCCATAGAAAGAACACTGTCATGCAGACTCCGCATAGCACTGGTTGCAACATTGAGCAGATTAGTCGGTAGCATCGGCCTACCCACCACATGCACCCTCCTCGAGATATCCTTAGCTGAAGGTGGCCTGTCCTGAGCACGGATCATACTCGGTGCCGACTGGCTCGCATCCTTGTTATTTTTTCTTTTCCGTCCCTTCTGTTTCTTCTTCTGTAATGGGATCGAGTTCTGCTTAGAGACCTTCTTGAGTGTGTTGGGGCTGATAATATTTCGCACCTCGGCTATTTGAGGCTCGATGAAGGCGACAGCTGGAGGCGTCTCCTGAGAACTGAACACCAGATGACACCTGTTGCAATTGGGTTTCTCCATGGTACCAGCTAGATCGCGATCGTCCTTTGCAGGGTTGGGTTCTTGAGAAGGAGGCCCCAACAATTCGTCACCGGACCCATGTTCGTTGAAGTACTTATCGATGTTGGAAAATGTACCATCGTCGTCTTCTGGATCCTGTGCCATATGCATGTCCGGATCAGCTGACGGTGGTAGGGTTGCGGCGGTCTTGCCATGGCTTGGCACCGGCACGACTGGCGGTGTTGTCTGTGGGGTGGTGTCCCTCGCCCCCAAACGAATCTGGCTCTTCGGCCAAGCATGGACCAACTTATGCAAGCGCTGAGGGTCATCACATCATCTTCGTTGGCCCCAGGGGGTCGATACGGAGGTAACAAGTCGTCGCAGCCCCGCAACACCCGAACCAGTTGAACCCTATACACGGTGGGTGGCATCGGATTACAGTGGAACACGCGGTTGCCCGGTTGAACGATTCTGGCCTTGGCGACATCGATCAACTCGCCGTCCATGAAGTGCATGAGAGTGCATGGAACATCGGCGGTGCCCTGCGAAAACATGTAGGGCCTCAGGGATGCCCAGTCAAAGGCAAGGAGATGAAGTCATTAGCCGAGGCTTAGTTACCGTGATGGCGTCGAGCTCGGCTAATGTCGAGGCACCGTCAACAGCGAGCGTGCAAGTGATGGAGGGTCCGCTTGCTGCCGAGGTGCTGGCCGTCGTATTCTTCCCACACCCGGGTGCATTAAGCTCCAACGCCGGCGCCGACGCCGGAGACACCAATGCCACCTCCGCCGAAGACACCAATGGCGTGCGAGTTGCTGCCCGTGAAGCTGGGAATCAGGGGCGGCCCCTATTGGCCGCATGCAATCCATGCCTGCAGCCCCTCAAGAAAGGTAGGCATAATGGCGGTGATCCTCGCTCCCAGTTGGTCTCGCGCCTGCTCTTCGACTATCAAAGGAATCCACGCCACTTGTGCCTTGAGTTCTTTAACCTCATGCTCCTGGCTTTCCGAGCTGGTATTTCTCTCCTTTCGGCCAGCCTTATAGTATTCTGACCATTTCGTGGACAAGCCTTTGCCGGCCACACGACCAGCTGACGACGGCTTACTGAACTTATCCTTGTGTTTCATTATGCTCAATGCCCTATTTAAACTACTGTCCCAAGGGACAGACGGGGAGCTCTAAGACCCCGCGCTACTGCTTTCAGTTTCCTGCGGAAGGAACATGAACCATTTAGAAATTTGGCTTCATTAATGAGAATGCAACCATATGGAGCTAATTACGCGGGGGTGTATTCCTTACCAGAACAAGCTGAAGCGCCTTGGTCTTCGGATCCGTGGTAAGCTCCTTTGTTACGGGGTCCACCTTGTACCAGGCCCTGACATATTTCCTGGTCTGCTTGCTCGGTATTTATCGAAGAGGGGCGGTAGGCCTTGCTCAGCACGCTCCGCGTCCTTCTTGTCCCATATAGGTTCCGCCACTCTGTAACCACCGGGACCGAGTGTGTGGTGTCCTAAGTTCAAGTCCCGCATATCTTTACCCCACTGACTTGATTCCGCGGATGCGTTGCTCTCGCACTTGATCTTGAACCCCAGGTAGTCAGCTTCACTGATCAAAGGATTTGTCTCCTTGATCTTCTCATAACTATCACCACTTAGAATCCTTCTCTTCATCGCGGCTCTCCAAGTAGCCAGGGCCGTGCTCATCTTCGTGAGGGCGGCACTGTTCACTTTATTCCCTAAGAGGCGTGTGTTTGCAAAGTCACCAGGGAACTTTTATCGTTCGTGCAGCTTCATGAAGAGGAGGTTGCGCAAATTCCCTTGGTCATGATGCCTTAGGTTCTCGGTGTTGATCGAGACGGTGCTCCGGAGAATGCACCCGAGTTGTCCCGTGTAACCACTGACTAATTCTTTGGGCGCCATTGGATGCCCACTGGAGGACACTTCAGTAAATTCCTCCTTGAGGTGCCGAGCACGTTCGGGCGCCGGTCCTTCCGTTGCCTCTTCGGTTGGCTGCCATCTGTGCGTGCGCTGCCATCATCAGTGGTGGCATCCCCGGCAGCACCATCAGTGGTGTCATCCCCGACGCCACTAGGGGTTGTGTAGTCGGGATCAGTGTCTTCCGCGGCATCCTCATAGAGGTGAGGTTCTTCCTCCATCTCCTAGGACAGCTCCCAGAATGACTTGCCCAAACCGCCGGCCTCATCGTTGTCGGCCATGTTCGCTCTAAATAGGAAAAAAGGCTACTAGAGTTATTTGATGAGATTAGGGTAGTATCTATTCTTCTATCCTATATATTTTCACATTACAGGTTATAAACACCCCTTTACCCAAAAGATTGTTCCAAGTCCACTATTGCTATCCTACTAAGTGCACTATTGCAGGTTATATATTTTCTATCCTACTAAGTGCACTATTGCTAAACCTGACTCAACTTAAAGTAGCATTCATGATGAAAGGAATCATGAAACCATTCTTTCAGCAAACTCTCAAAAGAAATCAAAGTCTGGCCAATACCAAGTATCATTTACTTGAGTTGTATATTAATACTCTGCTAATCAACATTGAAGGAGTTTGGACATTTTGTGTATAACAAACATTACTTCATTCATATAGCATGATGATGCTTTTACCCCTTGAACTGCAGCATAGGCCATGTATTTAATCACTTTGCGACATACACAACAGACAAAGTACCCTAGGCAGTACTAGATACTAGCAAATGTAAGGGCAAAAATCAAATCATTTGGTCTACAGACTGCACATTAGCAGTCCAAGGCGCAAACAAACCAAAAAAGGTGAACAGACTTAACAAAGCAGCAAAAGGAGCAGGAACACAAGGCCATCAACAATAGGTTGCAGATGACATTACATTACATCTGACCAGCCTATCCAGATATCATTTTAAACACCACACCACAGGACCTCCCCTGGGTCAAGTGGCCATGTTACTACAATTTTTAGCAAATGTCAAAGTTTACAGGTGATTACACATAACAGACAAAGCTGTGATCCTTTACTCCTATTTGACTACAGACAAGCACCAAACTGCCATCATTAGAAAAAATACATGGTGTTGTAGTAATAACAAATAGACCATATGCGCATATATAAGCAATGCTGAACAATGCTCCCAGGTAAAAGCCATTCATGCTGATTAATTTTTGTTTCGGTTGAGAATCGGACACCTTTTAGGTCAAGAAAATTGGGCATGACCTTTGCTAATTTTCTTGACCTAGGAGTGCCCCATTCTTAACCGAAACGGAAATTAATCAACATTTCAGGAGAAAGGGGTATGAACAAGCAGATTTTACTCCAGAGAGTTCTTGCAGGTGCGTATGAAATGCGGCATCTCAAAGCAGATAACAACACAACAACAAATGAAATTGCCAGAACTGAATGCTCTGCTTCTTCTCATACCCTCCAAAGAATTGTGGTGATTCACGGGATATATAATTCAGACACATATCCAAAACAGCAGCAATAACAATGGATCTTAATTTTACTAAATAGGTTTCTGTTTATCTTAATTTTACTGAATAGGTTTAAGTTAATTAAAAGACAAAGGTTTCAATGTATCTCAATTAACAGAAAAGTGTTATAGTTAAAATTATAAAAATGATTTAAAGTTAATTAAAAGAAAATGCTACTCTAAGTATCTTGGAGTACAATAAAAAAGCTTTACAATGTGCATCAACTATCCTTTAAACAGTGTGTTGCAAGAGAGATAATTCTAAGAAGTCAGAAACATCAAATCACAAGAAAAGTAACAGAAAAATGCAAGATAACCTAACATTACTCCTCAGTTATACTCCAGCAGAGAGCATTATAAGAGAAGTCATCAGCTGTAGGTAATGCATGTCAGGACCCTGACTCAATGCCACATCGATCTAGCATGTAACACCTCATATCACTTTGCGGCCTCACGCACGGTATTCCCACGGGTGTCGCCCTACCTTTGCACGGGACCGTTTGCGCCTTTTGGAACACATATATGATAGTGTCGCTAGCATCCATATGATACGGAGCCCGGGCTGACATGGCTAGTCGTAAACCCAAAGTGGCACACACTTACAGGGACAGGAATCCATGACCCAACATCGAACGTGTCGGTCATCAGCGAGTGAATCCAGGCTGTAGCACTGGGCTAGCAGGACTCCGGTGAACCGGGCTGTAGCGGGCTAACAGGACTCCGGTATCCATCGCGTGACATTTCCCCGAAGGGACAGACACAGGAACGAAGAACGACACATGCCGGCCAGCCTAAGTGTTCCGGAGAAGTAGCAAGCTACCATGGCTCGGTGGAAACACTAGGAGACATTTCCCGGTAAGAGAGGCTACTAAAGATAAACAACTAGATAGTCAGATCCCACACATACCAAGCATTTCAATAACATACACACAATATGCTCGATATGTGCAAACACAACATGGCATCACAACATGACTCTACGACTCAAGTATTTATTCAATAGGCTCCGAGGAGCGAGATATTACAAACAGGGGTCTCACGACCCAACATTCAGAGCATACAAATCAAAGCACAAGCGGAAGCTATCATGTCTGAGTACAGACATCTATAAATGAAAAGGGCTTGAAAGCCTGACTATCTACCAGATCCTGCCGAGGGCACAAGATCGTAGCTGAGGTAACAAGCTAAACGTCGAAGTCCACGTGGAACTACTAGCGAGACTGAAGTCTCTCTGCAAAAACATAAATTAAGCAACGTGAGTACAAATGTACCCAGCAAGACTTACATCAGATCTAACTACATATGCATCATTATCAACAAAGGGGATGGTGGGGTTTAACTGCAGCAAGCCAGCTTTGACTCGGTGGCTATCCTGAACTACGACTGCAAGTAACTCTTTTGAGGTGGCGCACACGAGTCCACATATTCACCATATCAATACACCACTATGGATCCGCTCCCGTCTCCCTGCGAGAACGCCATCCATAGCACTCACGCTTATCTTGCGCATTTTAAAGTATCCACTTTCACTTGTCTATGAACTGATATAAGCAACCCAGAAGTCCTTTACCGCGGACACGGCTATTCGAATAGATGATGTTAACCCTGGAGGGGTGTACTTCTTCATACATGTTTCCACCACTTAGCGTCTGCACACGACATGTGCTCGGCAGACTTCAAGCGAAAGCCGACGTGGGTGTAGACCACGACCTACCTAAACACTCAAGTCTCTAGTCCAGGTTTATCGCCTATTCGGGTTCCATACATGAGGAGATCCGGCCGGAGTTTCGCTCACAGCCCCAAACGATGTGTGCAGGGTTCCCGAGATACCTAACGGGTATCCGGTACACCGTGCCACGTACCTACCGCATCACAGCCCACCCCTACGGTCAGCGCTGTCCACGGCCTCCAGTAAGCTACAAACACCAGAAACTACTTGCAACTCCTGGACAGAGGGACTAGGGTGAATAAGAAGTCGAGCGGGGTCATATTTCAGGGCCCAATGCATGGTAGTAGCTGAATCATGGATCACAAACACAGAACTCAGTTCCGAGGGACGGCCTCAATGAGACAACCCACCATGTACTCCTACATGGCCTCTCACCGCTACCTTTACCAAATCGTGTTCACACGCTTAGCTCACACACCGTAGGACATGTTCCCACACCTCTGATTCATCCCGGATGAATCAGACCTGACACAGCTCTAAGCAGTAGCAGGCATGACAAACAAGCATGAATGAGTAGGCACAACAGGGCTCAAACAACTCCTACTCATGCTTGTGGGTTTCATCTATTTACTGTGGCAATGACAGGTCATGCAAATGATAAAGGGGTTCAGCTACCGCAGCAAGTAACAGATGAATCGGTGTTGTCCTAATGCATTCAAAGGGAGCAGGAGCGAGAGAGTAGGATTGTATCGGAATGAACAAGGGGGTTTTGCTTGCCTGGCGCTTCTGAAGATAACATTGAGTCTTCATCAGTGTCAACGATCACATCGTCGGTACAACGTCTACCGAGGCGGAACAACACCGGCAAACACAGAAGAAACACGATCAATGCAATGCACAATATGATGCATGCTATGACATGGCAATATGAATGTGTTTTGAGCTAATGCACCTAGCTATGATTTAAATGAAGTTGGTTTGAATACAAGATTCAAATTCAAACTCCATATGTGATTATTCAAATGCCATTTAATTGATTTGTGCTAAACAGCAGCTATAAGGTGTTCTAACATGCATGAAAATGGTACAGATGGATTCCTTGAATTTTTCTGATAATTTTTCATATATAATTTATCTCATTTGGAGTTACGGTTGATTTACTATGAATTTTAGAAGTTTTAGGCATTTTTTGAAATTTCCTGAATAATAATAAATCCAGTAAATGATTTATTGCGTAAGCACTGCGTCACTGTGACGTCAGAAAGTCAACAGGCGCTACTGCAGGTCAAACCTGACCAGTGGGGTCCACTGGTCAGTGACACTACTAACTAATCGAATTAGTTAGTGTTAGGTTAAGTACTAATCTAGGTTAATTAGCACTAACTAATCCTAACTAATAACTAACAGGGGCGGGTCCACACGTCAGTGACTTAGTGGGTTAGCTAAAAGTTAATTAGTACTAAGCTAAAATTAGCAGGGCTCTAGGCCCACCTGTCAGTGACACATGGGTTAATTAGCAGGGTCATTAGCCCCTAACGACGGCACCACGTCAGCACGTCGGAGACCAGCCGACGGCGACCACAGAACACGGCGGGGGCACGCCGGACTTGTGCTAGGGGCGTCGAATTGGCGCGCTGAGGGCACTAGGGTATAGCTCTTGCTCTTGCGCATCCAGAGAGCCAAATGGGAGGGGTTGGGGTGGATCGAGCTCGCCGGAGTCGAGCTCATGGCGGCGGCCGGAGTTCGGGTGTGGACGGGGTCGATGCTACGGGGCACTAGGGAGTAAACTGGCAGGTGCTACGTGCTCCTGGGGGTTCACCGAGCACGGTGACGCGCTTAGATGCGGGCTGCGGTGGCCCTGGCCACGGCGGCAAGGAACCACAGCGGCGGTGAGCTCTCCGCTCTGGTGGATATTGGCGTTAGCGGGAGAAAAAGTGCCAGGGGAGGGAGGGGATCAACGCAGCAGCTCACAGCGGATCGAACGAAGGGGTTGGTGAGCTCGGGGGCGTCCTCGTTGCTGCGAATCGAGCGGCAGCGATATCCGGCCATGGCGATGAAGACGGTGGTGATGGCGGCGTTGCAGCGCGTCCGTGGCGTCGTGGCTTGTCGAGGAGGTTGGGGACGTCGAGACGGAGCTCGCAGGCACAGCGAGGGGTCGAGGGGGAGACGGTGGCCGCGGCGTTACGGTGGCGCGGCTGCGGCTGCGCTCGGCTCGAGAGGGAGAGGGAGCAGAAGAGGGGGAAGAGTTCGGGAGAGAGTGAGAGAGCGGTCGGGGCTGCGTGGCACCACTGGGGCGTCGAGGAGCAGCCAAGCAGGCTGGGAGGGAGGAGGTGGACGCTTCGGGCGCGCTGGCGTCGACATGCCTCTGCCTACTGGCAGAGGTGGAAGAAGACCAAGGCGCCCCTGGTGGGCTGGGCTGATTCTGCTGGGCCACCAGGTGAGTGGGCCTCAGGTAAGCGTCAGGTAAGTCCTTCTCTCTCTCTCTTATTTGTTTCAGTTTTCTATTTTTATTACTCTGTTTTGAATTAGTAAAAATACTAACTCATTTTATAAAATCCCGACAAAAATTGTGGGCACTATTTGGATTATTTCCAATAGCCCCCAAGTACTTTCAGGATTATTTGGACATTAAAAAAATATTATAAAATTTAAATGTCCAAATTCAAATACTTATGAATTAATCCAGTGACCAAATGTGACATGAAAAATGTGCAGCACCTCTGGTTCTGGTTTAAAGCATTTTTCCAGAAATGATGGACATTTTCTAAAGCCATTTGAACTCACTGAAAAATATTTTTGGTTGAACCTATTTGAATTCCTTTAATGCTAGGGTTTAGGAAATCCCCATTTCAAGTTTCATAAAAATTTAAACATGATGCATGGATGCTAAAGCAAAAACAAACAAGGGCTGATCTGGGGCTGTGACAGCTCAGCCCCACTAAACAAGAATCTCGCCCCGAGATTCAAGACGTGAGGTAAGAGGAAAAGGGGAGTCACAAAACTATCACAATCTTCATGATCCAATTGCCCTTCTCGGAGATGGTGATCCATTCCAGCATCTTGGTCTTGACGTCTTTTCTTTCGAGATCTTCACTCGACACGACAATAGAAAGAAGGGGAAAGCCCTACAGAATTTACTTGTCTTTGAAGATCGAGCAACTCAAGATCAGTTGATAGAGAGACGTAAGAACAACTCTTGAGTTGAGACACCAAACACACATTAGGAATGATGGTAAAGAAATGGATGACGAAGGTTCAAATTGGTAGGCAACCATTCCACGCTTAGGTAAAATGGTGGATGTTGTCAAGGTGTCGAAGAAATAACTGCCAGGATTCCGTAATGGGCACCTTGGGAAAAGTGACGCAAAGAACTATTCCCTTAAGTGGCAAAAAGAATTACTTTTGATTCAGAGATCATTGAAACTCTTCATACCAGCCTAAGGCAATTCACAATGCTCGTTTGGTGGAGTGCAAAGGAATGGTACACCCGGACTAGAATGGATGATGTGGACTACCTTGCTGAAGACAACGCAATGGATGATTTTTGCTTACCATCGGAAATGGAAGAGACCCATGGTAGAATGGCACATTGGCGGTGCAAGCTGGGAACAAAATGCAAATGCTGGGAATGATTCTGGTATCTGGGGAAGGACCCAACAATAGAGAGTGAATTCACTGTTTGAAAAGGTCATAGCATTGCCGAGGAAACTGAGAGGAATCCCAGTTATTGCCGATGATAACACGTAGAGCTTGTGCGTGCTCTCAAGAACTTGAGCATTTCCATAATCATCAAGATTTTACCAATATCCGTGTCAAGGATCCTGGCAACACAACTTGCTACCATGATGAATGATGATGGATGATGCAGATGCAAAGGAAGATAACACTTTCTCAGATTTCACCCTTGGCGGGGCCAAGGAAATAAAATCTGGATGATCGATCGAGAGACATTTAGCACTCCGCTTCGAATGTTCTCCTTGATGTGCTAGTGTAACCCATTCATAGATATGGTTTGATATCTAGAACATCAAGTAAAAAGGTCGGACTTCGGAACACAGAAATCCATAGGGGCAACTAGGGAGTAAATCCTACGAAATCCCTATGGGGAGGTGGCCAGCTTCCTCAATCAAGATATTATAATAACAGGTCTTCCGGCTGGGTGTGTTGGCCACGACATCCACTTTACCGGTTTCCGAGGGACCGATATTATAGTTCTTGGGAAATGTTCCAAACCATCATATCTGCCTGAGATTTAGATCTGGTTGGTGTCAGGATAATCCAGACTAATCGAGTCTAGGAAGAAAGACGAAAGTTTGCAACACAAATGGACGAGATGACGTTGCGAGATTCTCGGGGAATGAACTACGATAGTAAGCTCCAAAACATGAGCTAGTTCTGCTACAAACATGTGAACACGCTGTCCCAGACAGACATGATCACATGTTAGTCTTACAATAAAACACTACCGAGTTCTGGTAGGGAACCATCATCGGGGATATCAGAGTCTTGTGCATTACCATGGATTAACACTTAACTCCTTTTCTTGAACAAATCAGTCAGTGGCTTGGGGTGCTACGGAACACATATAGAATGGAGGTTGCAAGTCTCCAAACCACAGAATACTTCGCACGTATGCATGACTGATTTGGGATGATTCCAGAGGAAGCAAAACTAACTTTCTCAAATTCACGGCGGCAACTTTCACCAAATGCACGTGTATAAGAGGAAGTCACTCCTTTCATCAAACAAGTACTTCATGAGCTAGCATGAAGAAAATGCTTTCAAAAGTTTCCAACACTAGCTTAATGTTCAGCAAAATTATGGAGAAGACAAGGATGTTGTCGATGGGCTCAACAACAATTCATCCAGCTTCCCATGGAGATGGAATTCCATAACTATGTGAACAAGGTGATAGTATTGGTCAGACCCAAAGATGTAAGGGTGTATGCTCGAGGGATCAACCACGAGTAAGACAACATTACGAGCATCATTGGTACTGATTTGATTTTACGATAGCCCACACTCAAATCAAAGGATTGATAAGACAATAGGTCCAGCAACTGATCACAGGGACCAATCGATGAAGATATCATCTTTCTTCAACACACATACAAGACATCCTTATAATGAACTATATCGGACAAGCTTCTATCTTCCAACTCTCCAAGTTGTTGTCTAGCTTAACCAACTAGCTCAAGGATATCTAACACCGATTCTTGGAGAGAAGGTGGTTCACAAGAAACCAACTTGATCACGAGCTCAACATAACAGTCAGGGGACAACCTGGTAATACTTCCGAGAAGATATTCGGAAAATCACGAACCGCCGGTATGTTACTAAGTTCGGGAACAATCTCGCTTTTGAGGGAAAGACAATATGATCAAATGAGTGAGGACTTGACAAGATCCTAACTCATCAATCGAAGGGTGCACCAAAATAAGGACTAGGTAGCACGATCAGTCTTAGAAGGACGATTCAAAAACCAACACGCTAAGAATGAAATTATTATCCTTTAACCACCAAGCAACGAGGTTGCTAGGAGTATTGATTTCACACATCACAATTCATTTGTCGGTATTCCGGTTACATCAACACGAGGACCGAGGAATGACTAATGATGGTGAGAAGTATCACTACATCAAAATTCATGAGAGTTGGTGCAGTTCTCATGACAATTCTGACATAAAGGGGGTAATACTCCAAGGTAGAACAGAACCAAAAGCTGGATTGGCATTTGATCTGCGGAATACAACTACTTTGACCCAATCCTAGATATGGATGAGGTACAAGAGTTTGTTTCTCCTAGTCATTCCGTGATAGAATGGCTTGACGGACCACAAGAGTAATAGCATCGATAAACGAACGCACGCATACTCTTGACTATCAATTGATAGACGAAGGTCAGTAGACAACTAAAGAGGGACAACTCAAAGGAACATATAACTTTCTGAGTTGTGGATGCATAGATTAGTATGTCGAACCAAGTTCAACATAATTCTTCCGGATAACCCATGCAGAAAGGTTGAGCTGGCAGAGTTACAATATAGCATGGAGAACTCATCGAGAGCACTCTTGTTGTCATCTTTTGGTTCAGAAGAACTCCTGCCAAGAATGGTTCATGGTAATTGGAAGAAGGATGTACCACGAACCTCGAGGACTATCGCAAAGGTTACTAATATCCTAAAGGAACAAGCAACACTATCAACATGATGTAAGTAGGGTGAATCTCGGGTTTAAAAACCCAGGAATAGAATACCTACTAACTAAATGGCATCACGGGATGCTTTCGATAATGACGGCCAGAATCATCACACTGGAAACACAAAACGTTGCTAGATTACTAGGTGACTCCCTAGAACACCTAGGGTCATAATAGTAGCTCCAACATATATACCGAGGCAACAGAGTACCTCAACCGGCGATTAGTGTGCTTATTCTGACCAGACGGACACCAAAACAGAGGGAAAGGATTTGCAAATGCATCAGACTATTTAGAAACCTGGGATGACTCGGACAGCATAACGGCTGTAAATGCTCAAAATGTTTGGAGACATTCTACAAAATGGTGGCATAACCACTCAGAAGCACAATATCAAGGTCTCGAGATCAATAATTAACATACAGAGGTAGAAACTGAACTGAGGCTTAATTCCAACAATTCTATAAGTCTACGGATTAGTAACACGTGATCCTGATAGAAAGAAGAGATAGCCTAGTTCTTAATCCCCGTAGGAAAGATAAGATGATGACTCAGATCAGAAGGCATAAGGTATAAGGAGTAAAAAGAGCCTTACGTTCCATCCCACAATCAATTCCCTATATAACTAAAGAATTTCTAGACTCAACTTCGACCAGTTTGGCTTGGAGAACCTACAGGCAGTCCGGCTCTGATACCAACGCTGCCAGGACCCTGACTCAATGCCACATCGATCTAGCATGTAACACCTCATATCACTTTGCGGCCTCACGCACGGTATACCCACGGGTGTCACCCTACCTTTGCCCGGGACCGTTTGCGCCTTTTGGCACACATATATGATAGTGTCGCTAGCATCCATATGATAAGGAGCCCGGGCTGACATGGCTAGTCGTAAACCCAAAGTGGCACAGACTTACAGGGACAGGCATCCATGACCCAACATCGAACGTGTCGGTCATCAGCGAGTGAATCCAGGCTGTAGCACTGGGCTAGCAGGACTCCGGTGAACCGGGCTGTAGCAGGCTAACAGGACTCCGGTATCCATCGCGTGACATTTCCCCGAAGGGACAGACACAGGAACGAAGAAGAACAAATGCCGGCCAGCCTAAGTGTTCCGGAGCAGTAGCAAGCTACCATGGCTCGGTGGAAACAGTAGGAGACATTTCCCAGTAAGAGAGGCTACTAAAGATAAACAACTAGATAGTCAGATCCCACACATACCAAGCATTTCAATAACATACACACAATATGCTCGATATGTGCAAACACAACATGGCATCACAACATGACTCTATGACTCAAGTATTTATTCAATAGGCTCCGAGGAGCGAGATATTACAAACAGGGGTCTCACGACCCAACATTCAGAGCATACAAATCAAAGCACAAGCGGAAGCTATCATGTCTGAGTACAGACATCTATAAATGAAAAGGGCTTGAAAGCCTGACTATCTACCAGATCCTGCCGAGGGCACAAGATCATAGCTGAGGTAACAAGCTAAATGTCGAAGTCCACGTGGAACTACTAGCGAGACTGAAGTCTCTCTGCAAAAACATAAATTAAGCAACGTGAGTACAAATGTACCCAGCAAGACTTACATCAGATCTAACTACATATGCATCATTATCAACAAAGGGGATGGTGGGGTTTAACTGCAGCAAGCCAGCTTTGACTCGGTGGCTATCCTGAACTACGACTGCAAGTAACTCTTTTGAGGTGGCGCACACGAGTCCACATATTCACCATATCAATACACCACTATGGATCCACTCCCGTCTCCCTGCGAGAACGCCATCCATAGCACTCACGCTTATCTTGCGCATTTTAAAGTATCCACTTTCACTTGTCTATGAACTGATATAAGCAACCCAGAAGTCCTTTACTGCGAACACGGCTATTCGAATATATGATGTTAACCCTGCAGGGGTGTACTTCTTCATACATGTTTCCACCACTTAGCGTCAGCACACGACATGTGCTCGGCAGACTTCAAGCGAAAGCAGACGTGGGTGTAGACCATGACCTACCTAAACACTCAAGTCTCTAGTCCAGGTTTATCGCCTATTCGGGTTCCATCCATGAGGAGATCCGGCCGGAGTTTCGCTCACAGCCCCAAACGATGTGTGCAGGGTTCCCGAGATACCTAACGGGTATCCGGTACACCGTGCCACGTACCTACCGCATCACAGCCCACCCCTACGGTCAGCGCTGTCCACGGCCTCCAGTAAGCTACAAACACCAGAAACTACTTGCAACTCCTGGACAGAGGACTAGGGTGAATAAGAAGTCGAGCGGGGTCATATTTCAGGGCCCAATGCATGGTAGTAGCTGAATCATGGATCACAAACACAGAACTCAGTTCCTAGGGACGGCCTCAATGAGACAACCCACCATGTACTCCTACATGGCCTCTCACCGCTACCTTTACCAAATCGTGTTCACACGCTTAGCTCACACACCGTAGGACATGTTCACACACCTCTGATTCATCCCGGATGAATCAGACCTGACACAGCTCTAAGCAGTAGCAGGCATGACAAACAAGCATGAATGAGTAGGCACAATAGGGCTCAAACAACTCCTACTCATGCTAGTGGGTTTCATCTATTTACTGTGGCAATGACAGGTCATGCAAAGGATAAAGGGGTTCAGCTACCGCAGCAAGTAACAGATGAATCGGTGTTGTCCTAATGCATTAAAAGGGAGCAGGAGCGAGAGAGTAGGATTTTATCGGAATGAACAAGGGGGTTTTGCTTGCCTGGCGCTTCTAAAGATAACATTGAGTCTTCATCAGTGTCAACGATCACATCATCGGTACAACGTCTACCGAGGGGGAACAACACCGGCAAACATAGAAGAAACACGATCAATGCAATGCACAATATGATGCATGCTATGACATGGCAATATGAATGTGTTTTGAGCTAATGCACCTAGCTATGATTTAAATGAAGTTGGTTTGAATACAAGATTCAAATTCAAACTCCATATGTGATTATTCAAATGCCATTTAATTGATTTGTGCTAAACAGCAGCTATAAGTTGTTCTAACATGCATGAAAATGGTACATATGGATTCCTTGAATTTTTCTGATAATTTTTCATATATAATTTATCTCATTTGGAGTTACGGTTGATTTACTATGAATTTTAGAAGTTTTAGGCATTTTCTGAAATTTCCTGAATAATAATAAATCCAGTAAATGATTTATTGCGTAAGCACTGCGTCACTGTGACGTCAGCAAGTCAACAGGCGCTACTGCAGGTCAAACCTGACCAGTGGGGTCCACTGGTCAGTGACACTACTAACTAACCGAATTAGTTAGTGTTAGGTTAAGTACTAATCTAGGTTAATTAGCACTAACTAATCCTACTAATAACTAACAGGGGCGGGTCCACACGTCAGTGACTTAGTGGGTTAGCTAAAAGTTAATTAGTACTAAGCTAAAATTAGCAGGGCTCTGGGCCCACCTGTCAGTGACACATGGGTTAATTAGCAGGGTCATTAGCCCCTAACGGCGGCGCCACGTCAGCACGTCGGAGACCAGCCGACAGCG
This sequence comes from Triticum dicoccoides, assembly GCF_002162155.2. NCBI lineage: Eukaryota > Viridiplantae > Streptophyta > Magnoliopsida > Poales > Poaceae > Triticum > Triticum dicoccoides. Next base: position 145,546,525 of record NC_041383.1, on the reverse strand, counting down.
ACCACAGAACACGGCGGGGGCACGCCGGACTTGTGCTAGGGGTGTCGGATTGGCGTGCTGAGGGCACCAGGGCATAGCTCTCGCTCTTGCGCATCCAGAGAGCCAAATGGGAGGGGTTGGGGTGGATCGAGCTCGCCGGAGTCGAGCTCATGGCGGCGGCCGGAGTTCGGGTGTGGACGGGGTCGATGCTACGGGGCACTAGGGAGTAAACTGGCAGGTGCTACGTGCTCCTGGGGGTTCACCGAGCACGGTGACGCGCTTAGATGCGAGCTGCAGTGGCCCTGGCCACGGCGGCAAGGAACCACGGCGGCGGTGAGCTCTCCGCTCCGGTGGATATTGGCGTTAGCGGGAGAAAAAGTGCCAGGGGAGGGAGGGGATTGACGCAGCAGCTCACAGCGGATCGAACGAAGGGGTTGGTGAGCTCGGGGGCGTCCTCGTTGCTGCGAATCGAGCGGCGGCGATCTCCGGCCATGGGGATGAAGACGGTGGTGATGGCGGCATTGCAGCGCGTCCGTGGCGTCGTGGCTTGTCGAGGAGGTCGGGGACGTCGAGATGGAGCTAGCAGGCACAGCGAGGGGTCGAGGGGGAGACGGTGGCCGCGGCGTTACGGTGGCGCGGCTGCGGCTGCGCTCGGCTCGAGAGGGAGAGGGAGCAGAAGAGGGGGAAGAGTTCGGGAGAGAGTGAGAGAGCGGTCGGGGCTGCGTGGCAGCACCGGGGCGTCGAGGAGGAGCCAAGCAGGCTGGGAGGGAGGAGGTGGAGGCTTCGGGCGCGCTGGCGTCGACACGCCTCTGCCTACTGGCAGAGGTGGAAGAAGACCAAGGCGCCCCTGGTGGGCTGGGCTGATTCTGCTGGGCCACGAGGTGAGTGGGCCTCAGGTAAGCGTCAGGTAAGTCCTTCTCTCTCTCTCTCTTTTATTTGTTTTAGTTTTCTATTTTTATTACTCTGTTTTGAATTAGTAAAAATACTAACTCATTTTATAAAATCCCGACAAAAATTGTGGGCACTATTTGGATTATTTCCAATAGCCCCCAAGTACTTTCAGGATTATTTGGACATTTAAAAAAATATTATAAAATTTAAATGTCCAAATTCAAATACTTATGAATTAATCCAGTGACCAAATGTGACATGAAAAATGTGCAGCACCTCTGGTTCTGGTTTAAAGCATTTTTCCAGAAATGATGGACATTTTCTAAAGCCATTTGTACTCACTGAAAAATATTTTTGGTTGAACCTATTTGAATTCCTTTAATGCTAGGGTTTAGGCAATCCCCATTTCAAGTTTCATAAAATTTAAACATAATGCATGGATGCTAAAGCAAAAACAAACAAGGGCTGATCTGGGGCTGTGACAATGCAACACCATGGGAGCCAAAAGAAAACAAAGATAGTGTGGTTGAAAAAAATTACTTCAGTTCATTGTGCTGGAGTACTCCATCAACAACAACAATCATCAACAGCAACTAAGAATATTCAACTTAACAATCATCAGCAGCTTCATTATTCCATTAACGATACTGGAGTAAGCTACTCAAGCTACTACTCCAAAATTAACACAAGCTATTGACAGTAACAGTACTTCAAATCTGCAAAGATTATCACCTATCTATTGACTTTCTCATCAGAAGTGAAGCTACTAACAGTAACAGTACAGAATAGAGCAACAATCTACAGAAATGACAAACAAATGAAGGGGGGGTTCATCGATCGTTGTCGCGTCTCACCAGGTTGCCAGCAGCCAGGGGGATGAGGCAGTTGAGGCGATGGGGAGCGGGCCGGCTGGTGGTGGAAGCCCCTGTCTAGGCACGGGATCAGGTCCGAGTGCCCGTGTCGCACACCTGCACACACAGCATATTGAGTCAGCAAATCGAACCAGGCACCATTAGCACGAAGCGATGCAAGCTGGGGTATATGGACCGGGAGGGAGGAGAGCGCGGGGTCGGCGGGGACTGGGGATCTCCAGCTCGAATGGATCCTCCAAGACATCATAGCGGAGCTTGGCGCAGCTCCTAGGCACGACGACGGAGCAAGGCGCGGTCGGTGGCCGCGGTGGCGCGCGGCGACCGCGCTCAGGGAGGCGGATCTGGAGGAGGAAGGGAGACCGAGAGGGCGATTGATTAGTGGAGGGAAGCTAGGGGCGGCGCAATGGGTCTGGGCGGTAGCGCAGGTAGGGGCGGCGGTGCAGTGGTCGGGGTGGCGGTGCTATGGGTCTGGGCGGCGACGCAGTGGGTCGGGGCGGCGGCGCAGGTCTCTAGCTCTGGTCTGGTCGTTGGGGAGGGGATAGGAAGGGAGGCGGATAGGAGGGAGACAACCGACCAGCTGGGTGATTTTAGTGGGGGGAGGGTTAGCAATGGCGCACCTTTCAAGGGTGCACCACAAACACCGTGATAGCAATGGCACACCTTCTCCTGGTGCACCATTACTATTTTTTTATTTTTTTGGATTTTTAGTTGCATGTAATAATTTTTTAGAAAATGACCATAAATTTTCAAATGTTACGATATAAGTAGTTATTACTAATTTTCAAATACTTGCGTTGCAAAACATTTGTGAATTGGTAAAACATTTATGAATATGAAAAAATATCATCAAATTTGAAAAAATATTCATGAATTCAAAAAGTGTCCATGAAATTTAAAAATATTCATGAGTTCCAAAAATATTAACAAATTCAATACTTTTTGTGAGTTAGTAAAATGTTCGCATTTTCAAAAAATATTTGCAAATTTAAGCAGGAAAAGGAACACTGAAAAATAAAATACTAGAATAAACATAAATAAAAACAATTAAAATATCAGAAGAAAACACAAAGAAGCACAAGCTGCCTGTAAATGATGATTTGCAACAACACAAGAGGGAGAAGAATAAAAATACCAAATCCAAGAATAAGGTGGTCGATACTTCAACTTGGTCATGAAGAAGTTACAAAAGGAAGGTAAGTACATACAACATTAATCCCCACAGTTTTGAACAAAAGAGGTTACTGGATAGATGACTAGAACAGAAGAAATGCCATTTCCATATGTCGAAATACAATCAGTAAATGAAGACTACAATTAATTTAAACCATTGTGCAAAGATTTAGAATTAGATGACATGGTTTAAATCAAGTGATACATGTAATAATTTAGTTGCATGTAATAATTGAGCTTGCCACTGACACACACAGGCGGCCGACACGTCGTGATTCAATCTTAGCTATCTTTTCACAATCTTCCTGCCCTTCTTTTTCGCATATGGAGTTCTTCTCTTGAACGGACGTCCTTTAGGTAGGGTGGTCCTGCTTCTTCTTGTGGTGTATGGTACTTCATCGTCGTCGTCATCTTCCATCTTCGGGTCGCCGTACTTGTGTAAGTGTTGCTCATTGGCAACTCCATCCATTCCAATGGTGTTCCTTTTGCCTCTCCTCACGACAACACGACTGGGCTTTGACGGGTCGGTAATGAAGAAGCATTGGCCCACTTGGGAAGCCAGTACCCATGGCTCATTTTTTGCGGTGACGTTTGCACCCACAGTCTTGGATTTGGCTTCGGGTATAACCATGGTGGTGAAATACCGGTCTTCTTTTAGGACGCTCTTGGCCCTTATGACACGGAACATCGGGATCTTCTCTCCAGTGTAGCTCAGCTCCTAGATCTCCTCGATCCTTCCGTTATATCTGTCCTTGTTGTTACCGGTGTAGGATTCCATCGTTACCCCGGAGTTGTGATAATAGCTCTTCATGTTGTTTTCCTCGGTGTAGAATGTGTAGCCGTTGATATCGTACGCCTCATAGGTCATCAGGTTGTGCTCAGCACCCTATGACAAGGAGAATATGAGTTTTTCTTCGTGGAATAATCCTCATGTAGAAGGGTACGACAGAAGCTTGTCCTTGAACCAACGCGTGAAACATGAGTTGTGCTCTTTGATTATATCTCCGTCCGTCCTCTGTTGGCCTCGGTCATTGTACGTCTTCTCAATAAAGGTTTTGTGCTCTACCACCTAAGGATCGACGACGTCTATGTGTTGTAGCACGACTAGGTTTGCTCTTTCAAAGTCGGCAAGTCGACCCTTGAAGTCGACATGCATTTCGCGGCGACCCTCGCGGTGACCCCATCCAGCGAGCCTGCCGAGGTGCCTATTGACGGGCAGACCAACGGGGTTCTCGATGCCTAGATAATTCGTGCAATAGGAGATGCACTCTTCGGTCAGAAAGCCCTTGGCTATGCTTCCATCTGGACGTGCCATGTGACGAACGTATCCTTTGATGACACCATTCATCCTTTCGAACGACATCATGCTGTGCAGGAACGTCGGCCCTAGTTGGATGATATCCTCCACGATATGGACTAGCAGATGCACCATAACGTTCAAGAATGCGGGAGGGAAGTAGATCTCAAGCTCGCATAGTATCACCACGATCTCTTCCTGTAGCCTTCTGAGTTGCCTCACGCCAACCGACTTCCAAGAGATGATGTCGAAAAAGTTGCATAGGCCAAATAGTGTTTCACGGATGTGCGCGTCCATGATCCCACGGATTGCAACTGGAAGTATCTGCGTCGTCAGCACGTGACAGTCGTGAGCCTTCATCCTGCTGAACTTCTGCTTTGCTGAGTCTAGGTATCTGCTTATCTTCCATGCGTAACCGTAAGGAAGTTTTACTCCTACGAGGCAGGTGAAAAACTGCTTAGAGTGAAGCACGCGGGAGGGCAGTTTTTTTGATCTTCTTGGCCTTTTTTCCTTTGCGACGACTTTCCGTGTCCTTCGCCTCACCATCATCATCATCATCATCATTAGCGCGTTTTGCGTGAAAGTCCTCCCTGATGCCCATTGATTGCAAGTCTGCCCTTGCTTTCGGCCCATCTTTGGTCCTCTCTGGCATGTTGAGCAGGGTACCAAGCAGACTCTCGCACACGTTCTTCGTGATATGCATGACATCAAAGCTATGAGGCACACGGAGGATCTTCCAGTACGGCAAGTCCCAGAAAACAGACCTTGTTTTCCATACCTTCAGCAGCGTCTCTAGCGCCTTTCGCTTCTTTCCCGGCGGTGGGCACTCTTTCCAATTTTTCAACAACTCGTCTATTTCCTCGTCGCTCCTCGTACGCGGGCGTCTTCGAGGTTCGGTTTCACCATCAAACAGATCCTTGCATTTTCTCCATGCGTCATCGTCGCGAAGCCACCTTCGATGTCCCATGAACACGGTTTTCGAAGACCCGGGATATCTATCTAGCTGGTGATACGTTGTGTCATCCATGCACCTGACGCATGCACAAAATCCATGGACCACCTGCCCCGCGACATATCCGTAACCGAGATAATCGTGCACCCTCGTGAGTAGTGCGGCTCACATAGGGAAATATTCTTTCGCTGCGGCGTCCCACGTATTGGCTGGCGTTTTCCACAGTGCGTCTAGCTCCTCTTTCAGCAGCCCCAGATACAGATTGATGTTGTTCCCTGGTTGTTTCGGCCCTTCAATTAGCATACTCATGTGAATATACTTCCTCTTCATGCACAACCAGGGGGGATGTTGTACATCCACACAAACACAGGCCAGGTGCTATATGTGCTTCTCTCACTGCCAAACGGATTGACTCCATCGGTGCTCACGCCTAGCATGATGTTCCTTGGATCGTCCCCAAATTCTGAGTGTTCGAAGTTCAACGCTTGCCACTGCCTCACATCCTTAGGGTGACTCAGCATCTTGTCTTTTTTATTTATCTCCGAATCATTTCCATCATCTTCTCACTTCTTCTCCTCCCTATCTGCATGCCAACGCAGGAGCTTTGCTAGCTTAGGGTCCGCGAAATACCACTGCAGACGAGGAGTGATCGAAAAGTACCAGACCACTTTTCGAGGAGCTTTCTTCCTCTTCTTGTATCGTGTGATGCCGCACACCGGACATATGGTAGACTCGGCATAATCGTCCCGATAAATGATGCAATCGTTCATGCACACATGGTATTTCATGTGCGGTAAATCCAGAGGACACACGATTTTCTTCGCCTCCTCGAAACTGGTCAGGCACTTGTTCCCCTTGGGAAGACGTTCGTGCCAGAATGACATGTTCTCGTCGAATCATGCGTCAGTCATTTTGTGTTTTAGCTTCATCTATAGAGCCATGAGTGTTACTTTTAGGCGGGTATCCTCGGGCCTGCATCCTTCATACAATGGAGTAACCGCGTCTATCTCCAGTTGATCCAGCTTGGCTTTGTTTCGGGCAGCAGCTCTTGCGTTACCCGTCTGCTTGAGAAGCAGCTCTTGAATATGAGGGTCCTACGCCCAGCCCATTGATGGTCCATCATCGTCTGCTCGGCATCTTCATCTTCATGATCATGCCCTTCGTCTTGATCTACCTCATCATCATGTTCGACATCTTCTACATGATGACTGTGTCCTGCATCTACTTCGTGATCATGTCCTGGAGATTCTTCGTCTTCTCGCCCACCCTCGCCACGGTTGTCTTGCTGCCCTTCCTTATTTCTTGCCCGACCCCCATGGATGACTTCATAATCATCTTCATCACCTTGCCACTGATAGCCATCCATGAAACCACGCAAGAGCAGGTGGTCCCGCACCTGTATGGAATACGGGTCCATAAGGCTCTTCAGCTTGCATCTTCGACACGGACATCTTATCTCTGTCTCGTTCTTTTGAAGCATCCCAGCCTTCACGGAGCTCAAAAACCTATTCATGATACCTTCGGTCATCATGCGGACCATGGTCCCCTGCGGGGTAGAGCAAAACGATATTTTAGAACCAAATTTTTTTTGGCATGACTTTGCCTAAAAATAGGACAAAAAAGAATGCATAGTGCCAAATTCTCGCCGAAACGGAAATGAATCAACATTCCGGCAAAATATTGGCAACTATCGCATTTCAAATACCGGTACCTGCAAACACAAACATATGCAACACCACAAACATACATAGATCTAGGCCATAAAAAGTGTGTACGTTGTTGTAGGGAGAGAAAAGTAAATCTTGAACATAAAGAAAGCTTTCCCCTTACTTACCTATGAAAAAAGGGAAATTTAACCACTTAATTTGGGTGAATCTATGGTGCAAATGAGGTGAGGAGGAGGAGGCAGCCGAGACCAAGATTGGTAGAGGTGGAGAGAATGAAGTGGGGAAAGTGAGTGTGGTAGGTGGCTGTCAAAAATATCTAGCTGCTCCCAGGTTACCAATGGCGCACCTCCTAAGAATGCGCCATTGGTAAACTGGGTTACTAATGGCGCACCTGGTATGTGGTGCTCCATTACTAGTTTTGAGAAAAAATAAAAAAAATTGTTAGTAGTGGCGCACCGTGGGTGTGGTGCGCCATTACTAGTTACAGTTAAAACTAGTAATGGCGCACCTGGCGTGTGGTGCACCATTACTAGTTTTCAAAAAAATACTAAAAAAAGTTGTTCGTAGTGGCGCACCATGGGTGTGGTGCGCCATTACTAGTTAAAACTAGTAATGGTGCACTATCCCATGGTGCGCCACTACTAACAATTTTTATTTTTATTTTTTCAAAACTAGTAATGGCGCACCACACACCAGGTGCGCCATTAGTAATACGGCCAATAATGGCGTACCTATATCTGGTGTGCCACTGCTATATAGCAGTGGCGCACCACAACATGGTGCGCCATTAATGTACATATTAGCTATAGCCATTTTTCTAGTAGTGCATGATCAATGCCCCCTCCGGCGGAGCGCCGGTAAAGGCCCCAAGATGGGATCTCACGGGTACAGAAGGTTGTGGCGGTGGAAATAGGGTTTCGTGCTGCTCTCGGATATTTTCGGGGTACGTGGGTATATATAGGAGGAAGAAGTAGGTCGGTGGAGCTGCGAGGGGCCCACGAGGGTGGGGGGCGCGCCCAGGGGGGCAGGCGCGCCTCCCTGCCTTGTGGCCTCCTCACTTCTTTCTTGACGTCCACTCCAAGTCCCTAGATTGCGTTTGTTCCAAAAATAACTCTCCCAAAGGTTTCATTCCGTTTGGATTGCGTTTGATATTCCTTTTCTACGAAACACTGAAATAGGCAAAAAACAACAATTTGGGCTGGGCCTTTGGTTAGTAGGTTAGTCCCAAAAATAATATAAAAGTGTATAATAAAGCCCATTAAACATACAAATCAGATAATATAATAGCATGGAGCAATAAAAAATTATAGATACGTTGGATACGTATCAAGCATCCCCAAGCTTAATTCCTGCTCGTCCTCGAGTAGGTAAATGATAAAAACATAATTTTTGACGTGGAATGCTACCTAGCATATTTCTCAATGTAATTTTATTTATTGTGGCATGAATATTCAGATCCGAGAGATTCAAGATAAAAGTTTAATATTAAAATAAAAATAATAATACTTCAAGCATACTAACTAAGCAATTATGTCTTCTCAAAATAACATGTCCAAAGTAAGTTTATCACTACAAAATCATATAGTTTGGCTATGTTCCATCTCCGTCACACAAAATATCCAAATCATTCAGAACCCCGGTTTCAGCCAAGCAATTGTTTCATAATTTAGAATTTTCAAACTTTATCAACTTTCACGCAATACATGAGCGTGGGCCATGGACATAACACTATGGTTGGAATAGAATATGATGATGGGGGTTGTGTGGAGAAGACCAAAAAGGAGAAAGTCTCACGTTGACGCGGCTAATCAACGGGCTATGGAGATGCCCATCAATTGATGTCAACGCAAGGAGTAGGGATTGCCATGCAACAGATGCACTAGAGCTATAAATGTATGAAAGGTCAACAAATGAAACTAAGTGGGTGTGCATCCTACTTGCTTGCTCATGAAGACCTAGGGCATTTGAGGAAGCCCATTGTTGGAATATACAAGCCAAGTTCTATAATGAAAAATTCCCACTAGTATATGAAAGTGACAAAACAAGAGACTCTCTATCATATGCAGCACAAGTGTGGAAAAAGAGATAGTAGCATTGTCCCTTTTTTATGTCCCTTTTTCGGGCCTTCTTTTTTTATTTGGCCTTCTCTTTTTTTGGGACAATGCTCTATGAATGATGATCATCACACTTCTATTTATTTACAACTCAATGATTACAACTCGATACTAGAACAAAATATGACTCTATATGAATGCCTCCGGCGGTGTGCCGGGATGGGCAATGAATCAAGAGTGACATGTATGAAATAATATGCTTTGCCACAAAAACGATGTCAACTACATGATCATGCATGGAAATATGACAATGATGAAGCGTGCCATAATAAATGAAACGGTGGAAAGTTGCATGGCAATATATCTCGGAATGGCTATGGAAATGCCATGATAGGCAGGTATGGTGGCTTTTTTGAGGAAGATATAAGGAGGTTTATGTGTGATAGAGCGTATCATATCACGGGTTTTGGATGCACCGGCGAAATTTGCACCAACTCTCAAGGTGAGAAAGGGCATTGCACGGTACCGAAGAGGCTAGCAATGATGGAAGGGTGAGAGTGCGTATAATCCATGGACTCAACATTAATCATAAAGAACTCACATACTTATTGCAAAAATCTACAAGTTGTCAAAACCAAGCACTACACGCATGCTCCTAGGGGAAGGGTTGGTAGGAGTTAACCATCGCGCGATCCCGACCTCCACACAAAGGATGACACTCAAAGAACACCTCATGTTTCAAATTTGTTACACAACGGTTACCATACGTGCATGCTACGGGACTTGCAAACTTCAACACAAGTATTTCTCAATTTCACAATTACTCAACTAGAACAACTTTAATATCACTATCTCCATATCTCAAAACAATCATCAAGTATCAAACTTCTCATAGTATTCAATGCACTTTATATGATAGTTTTTATTATATCTGTCTTGGATGCCTATTATATTAGGACTAATTTCAACCAAAGCAAATTACCATGCTGTTCGAAAAGACTCTCAAAATAATTTAAGTGAAGCATGAGAGATCAATAATTTCTAGAAAATAAAGCCACCACCGTGCTCTAAAAGATATAAGTGAAGCACTAGAGCAAAATTATCTAGCTCAAAAGATATAAGTGAAGCACATAGAGTATTCTAATAAATTTCGATTCATGTGTGTCTCTCCCAAAATGTGTGTACAGAAAGGAAGATTGTGGTAAACTAAAAATCAAAGACTCAAATCATACAAGACTCTCCAAGCAAAACACATATCATGTGGTGAATAAAAATATAGCATTGAGTAAAGTTACCGATGGACAAAGACGAAAGAGGGGATGCCTTCCGGGGCATCCCCAAGCTTAAGCTTTTGGTTGTCCTTGAATTTTACCTTGGGGTGCCTTGGGCATCCCCAAGCTTATGCTCTTGCCACTCCTTATTCCATAATCCGTCAAAACTTGAAAACTTCACAACACAAAACTCAACAGAAAATCTCATGAGTTCCGTTAGCAAAATAAAACAAACCACCACTTCAAGGTACTGTAATGAACTCATTCTTTATTTATATTGGTGTTAAACCTACTGTATTCTAACTTATATATGGTTCATAACCTTCGATACTAGCCACAGATTCATCAAAATATGCAAACAACACACGAAAAATAGAATCTGTCAAAAACAGAACAGTCTGTAGAAATCTGTATCGAACAGAAATTTCTGGAACTTATAAAATTCTACCAAATTAGGAAGTCCTAGATAATTTGTTTATTAATCTACTTCAACAAGAATCAACTGAAAATCAAGTTTTTGTGATTTATGAAAACTAATCTCGTGCGCGCAAAGTTTCTGTTTTTTACAGCAAGATCAAATAACTATCACCTTAGGTTATCCTAAAGGTTTTACTTGGCACAAACACTAATTAAAACACAAAACCACACCTAACAATAGGCTAGATTAATTATTTATTGTAAAACAGAAAGTAAAAATATTGGGTTGTCTCCCAACAAACGCTTTTCTTTAAAGCCTTTTTAGCTAGGCATTGGGATTTCAATGATGCTCACATGAAATACAAGAATTGAAGCACAAAGAGAGCATCATAAAACACGTGACAAACACATCTAAGTCTAACATACTTCCTATGCATAGGCATCTTATAGGCAAACAAATTATCAAGGCAAGCAAAAACTAGCATATGCAAGGTAGCGGAAAGAAACAATGGCAATCTCAACATAACGAGAGGTAATTTAGTAACATGAAAATTTCTACAACCATATTTTCCTCTCTCATAGTAATTATATGTAGGATCATAAGCCAATTCAACAATATAGCTATCACAAAACATATTCTTAACATGATCCACATGTATGCAAAGTTGACACTCTTCCAAAATAGTGGGATTAACATTAACTAAAGTCATGACCTCTCCAAACCCACGTTTATCAAAAACTTAATAAGATTGAACATTCCCCAAATATGTGGGATATAAAGTTGACACTCTTCCAAACCCACTTTCAATATTATTTCAAACATTATTATCAATCTCATATTCATCATGGGGATTAAATAAATTTTCAAGATCATAAGAAGAATCACTCCAATCATGATCATTGCAACAAGTAGTAGACATGGCAAAACTAGCATCCCCAAGCTTAGGGTTTTGCATATTATTGGCACAATTGACATCAATAGAATTTATAGTAAAATCATTGCAATCATGCTTTTTATTCAAGGAGCTATTGTGAATCACTTCATAAATTTCTTCATCACAATTTTTAGATTCATGATTTTCAAGCAAAACCTCATAAAGATAATCTAGTGCACTCAAATCACTAGAAACTGGTTCATCATAATTGGATCTCTTAAAGAGATTAGCAAGCAGATGAGGATCCATAGATCTTAGGTTCTCTGTTTAGTAATAAATACACAACTATTCCAACCAAACGAGCAAACGAGCCAAGTAAGACATCAAAGTGAACGAAAAGACAAACGGAAGAAAGGCGAAGAAAAGGGCAAATGTGAAGTGGGGGAGAGGAAAACGAGAGGCAAATTGCAAATAATGTAATGCGAGGGATAAGAGTTTGTGATGGGTACTTGGTATGTCTTGACTTGTGCATAGACTCCTCGGCAACGGCGCCAGAAATCGGCGAGTTGTCGGGAGATCAAATCTTGACTTGACTTGGCGTAAGCCTCCCCAGCAACGGCGCAGGAAATCCTTCTTGCTACCTCCTAAGCATGCGTTGGTTTTACCTTGAAGAGGAAAGGGTGATGCAGCAAAGAAGTGTAAGTATTTCCCTCAGTTTTTTTGAGAACCAAGGTATCAATCCAGTAGGAGGCCACACGCAAGTCCCTCGTACCTACACAAACAAATAAGAACCTTGCAACCAACGCGATAAAGGGGTTGTCATTCCCTTCACGGCCACTTGCAAAAGTGAGATCTGATAGAGATAATAAGATAAATATTTTTGGTATTTTTGTTTCATAAATTGAAAAGTAAAGATTGCAAAATAAACAACGACATAAATTGCTAATTGTTGGAAGATTAATATGATGGAAGATAGACCCGGGGGCCATAGGTTTCACTAGTGGCTTCTCTCAAGATAGCATAAGTATTACGGTGGGTGAAAAAATTACTGTCGAGCAATTGATAGAAAAGTGCATAGTTATGAGAATATCTAGGCATGATCATGTATATAGGCATCACGTCCGCAACAAGTAGACCAAAACGATTCTGCATCTACTACTATTACTCCACACATCAACCGCTATCGAGCATGCATCTAGAGTACTAAGTTCATAAGAACAGAGTAACACATTAGGGAAGATGACATGATGTAGAGGGATAAACTCAAGCAAATGATATAAACCCCATCTTTTTATCCTCAATGGCAACAATACAATACGTATCGGTTCCCCGTCTGTCACTGGGATCGAACACCGCAAGATTGAACCCAAAGCTAAGCACTTCTCCTATTGCAAGAAAGATCAATCTAGTAGGCCAAACCAAACTGATAATTCAAAGAGACATGCAACATAACGAATCATACATAAAATAACCCAAAGGATATTCAAATATTATTCAAAGATAATCTTGATCATAAACCCACAATTCATCGGATCTCGACAAACACACCGCAAAAAGAGTTACATCGAATAGATCTCCAAGAAGATCAAGGAGAACTTTGTATTGAGATCCAAAGAGAGAGAAGAAGCCATCTAGCTAATAACTATGGACCCGAAGGTCTGAGGTAAAGTACTCACACATCATCTGAGAGGCTATGGTGTTGACGTAGAAGCCCTCTGTGATCAATTCCTGTCGGGGAAACTGATCCACGAACACCTATGGGGCCGGCGGACCGGGCCCCTTTCGGTTCGGCGGGGGGCGGAGGTCGCACAAAGAGCGGATCGAGGCGAAGCACACGAGCAGTTTACCCATCTTCGGAGCTCTCCGGAGAGATAATACTCCTACTGCTGCTTGTCTTATTGTATTCTGTTCTCGCTCGGGAGAGCTAAGTGTTTTTCTGGCTTCCGAATGAGCCGAACCTCCCCTACGTTGCGCATGGGCCTCCTTTTATATGCTCAAGGGGTCACCGACAGGTGGCAACGTAGGGAAGGGTAAAAATGTAAAAAGGAGTTGCGGTTGGTACACCTACTTGCACAGTGTATCCTACCTAACCCTGACGGCAGGGGACAAGGGCATTGAATGCCCGTCTGTGTCGCCCAAACAGTGTAAAAAGGGACCGTCAGGGGCGCCACCGCTCGCCACGATGGCAGTCTTCTCAGTGTCGCATGCCACCGCGCACCGCTGGCTGCACAGCCTCACGCCACGCGCTCCTGGAAAGGCCCCCAGAGCGACACATTGGCGGATGTGCTGGAACGTGGGTACAGAGTGGTTACTTGCCGCGGCAAGCGCCTTGCCGCGGTCGTCCTCTTGTCGCGCCCGGAAACTTGTCGCTCACCAGGCCCCGAGATGCCTTGGTTGGTCTTCCCGGCAAGCTCCTCTTGCTGGGGCCTTGTTGCCTTGCCGGGATGCGTGGCGCGTCGCGGCAAGTTCCTTGGGACGCCTTGGTTGGCCTTCCCGGCAGGCTCCTCTTGCCGGGGCCTTGTCACCTTGGCTTGAGTACTTTGTTCTTGAATGGCTCCAAGGGAACCACGGAGGACCTTGGCGGTCGCCCGACAAGTCTTGCCGCGGGGCGCTGCAACTGCCCGTGCACAAGTTCGGGATACTAGGGTACCCCTACTCTAGTACACCGACAGGAGCCCCCGGGCCTGGGCCACACACGATGCCGAGCGCTGTTGGGCCAGGCCCAAAACAGGGCACGGGCACGCGCGCCCTGGGTTACGCCGAATCTTGCTCCGTATCCACCGCGCCCTCCCCGAACGGCACGCGTTGAATGCGGCATCGTGGGAGAGATCGTGGGTGGTTTCTTTATTTGGAAGGGCGAAACGTCCGCCCCCTCCCTCTTTATAAGCAGGGGAAACAGGGGCAGTTTGCCCACTTCGCCGGTTGCTACTCCATTCTCCAAAATCTCCGCCGCTCTCCTCCTTCTTCTCAAA
>NC_041383.1:145470488-145531775 GCF_002162155.2 Triticum dicoccoides | reverse complement strand
CATAAAAAATGCCGCCGATCTCCCCCACCACCACCGCAATGGCTCCAAAAGCCGACAAGGGGAAGGGCGTAAAATCGGCCAAGGCGCAGCGGCTCGCGGCGCTGCGGAAGGAGCGGGCCCTTTTCTCCCCTCAGCTCGGTGCGAAGGAGCTGAGGGAGTACTTCTACCTCTTCTGGTCGACGGAGACGCGAGCGCATCCGCGCACGAGGGTACTCCCGGCCACCGCTTCGAGACTGGCTCCGAACGGGTACCCCTACCTGGCGCGCCAAAGATGTCGGGGAAACTGATCCACGAACACCTATGGGGCCGGCGGACCGGGCCCCTTTCGGTTCGGCGGGGGGCGGAGGTCGCACGAAGAGCGGATCGAGGCGAAGCACACGAGCAGTTTACCCAGCTTCGGAGCTCTCCGGAGAGATAATACTCCTACTGCTGCTTGTCTGATTGTATTCTGTTCTCGCTCGGGAGAGCTAAGTGTTTTTCTGGCTTCCGAATGAGCCGAACCTCCCCTACGTTGCGCATGGGCCTCCTTTTATATGCTCAAGGGGTCACCGACAGGTGGCAACGCAGGGAAGGGTAAAAATGTAAAAAGGTGTTGCGGTTGGTACACCTACTTGCACAGTGTATCCTACCTAACCCTGACGGCAGGGGACAAGGGCATTGAATGCCCGTCTGTGTCGCCCAAACAGTGTAAAAAGGGACCGTCAGGGGCGCCACCGCTCGCCACGATGGCAGTCTTGTCAGCGTCGCATGCCACCGCGCACCGCTGGCTGCACAGCCTCACGCCATGCGCGCCTGGAAAGGCCCCCAGAGCGACACGTTGGTGGATGTGCTGGAGCATGGGTACAAAGTGGTTACTTGCCGCGGCAAGCGCCTTGCCGCGGTTGTCGTCTTGTCGCGCCCGGAAACTTGTCGCTCACCAGGCCCCGAGATGCCTTGGTTGGTCTTCCCGGCAAGCTCCTCTTGTCGGGGCCTTGTTGCCTTGCCGGGACGCGTGGCGCGTCGCGGCAAGTTCCTTTGGACGCCTTGGTTGGCCTTCCCGGCAAGCTCCTCTTGCCGGGGCCTTGTCTCCTTGGCTTGAGTACTTTGTTCTTGAATGGCTCCAAGGGAACCACGGAGGACCTTGGCGGTCGCCTGGCAAGCCTTGCGCGGGGCGCTGCAACTGCCCGTTCACAAGTTCGGGATACTAGGGTAACCTTACTCTACTACACGACAATTCCCCCTCCGACGGAGCGCCGAAAAAGGCCCCAATATGGGATCTCATGGGTACAGAAGGTTGCGGTGGTGGAAATAGGGTTTCGTGGTGCTCTCCGATGTTTTCGGGGTACGTGGGTATATATAGGAGGAAGAAGTAGGTCAGTGGAGCTGCGTGCGGCCCACGAGAGTGGGGGGCGCGCCCAGGGGGGCAGGCGCGCCTCCCTGCCTCGTGGCCTCCTCGCTTCTTTTTTGACGTCCACTCCAAGTCCCCTAGATTGCATTTTTTCCAAAAATAACTCTCCCGAAGGTTTCATTCCATTTGGATTCCGTTTGATATTCCTTTTCTGCGAAAAACTAAAATAGGCAAAAAAACAACAATTTGGGCTGGGCCTCCGGTTAGTAGGTTAGTCCCAAAAATAATATAGAAGTGTATAATAAAGCCCATTAAACATCCAAATCAGATAATATAATAGCATGGAGCAATCAAAAAATTATAGATACGTTGGAGATGTATCAGTGTGCTGGAGGAGCATCTGCATTTCCCAGCCATCCCTGTGCTCATATTTCAAAATCCTAGAATCTAGTAATTTTGTGTGCCATGCATGTTGTAGAGATATCATATGTCTCCCGTCATTTATTTCTCACCGACCTGCTATCTGCTACCTTTACACTGTACTACTTGTGCACACACTTCACCCATACACACACTATTATTTTTTTATGCATGGGTACTTCAGACTCTGACGCTGTGTTAATGAATACAAAAAAAAAAGACAGTAGTCACTCCAGTGTAATTCGAAGATAAGCACTAAGTGTCTCAGCGCTCTAAAGGGTGCAGTGCCAGCAGATGGAGACAGTAAATATAACACTGCAGTTAATGATCTCAATTTCCACACACAACCATCCCAGGTAATTGCTTTAACTTCGCGCTGTCAAATGTGGTTGCATGTTGCATATGGTGTCTAGCTTGTATTGCTTCCAATTTGGTTAAATTGCATCAGCTTACTTTACACATTATACCTTTGATAATGACATGCCTTCTTATTTTTGATACACACTACATATGTCTATTAACCATGTTCGTACATCAAACTAATGCTCTTTTGTGTCCCTCATTAATCACTTATGACGAGACAGTCACCCAGTGGGTTACTGTGAGACGCGCTACTCGTTTAAAGAGTGCAGTGTCATCCTCCCCACATGATTCTCAAGAAACAGCAGGGCTAAATGAAGATAGTCAACGTAGCTCTCTAGTTGATGACTGCAATTCCCCCACACCACCATCGCATGTGCTTGCTCTTACATGGCAGTGTGATATGTGGTTGCATGTTGCATATGGTGTCTACCTTGTAATGCTTCTAATTAGGGTAAATTGCATCTTCTTAGTTAACACATTATACCTGTGAATATGACACGTGTTCCTGTTTTTGGTACATATTATGTCTTTCTATTAACCATGTTCTTAATCAAACTACTTTTCTTGTGTATCCCTCATCAGTCACTT
The DNA here is from genome assembly GCF_002162155.2 of Triticum dicoccoides. NCBI lineage: Eukaryota > Viridiplantae > Streptophyta > Magnoliopsida > Poales > Poaceae > Triticum > Triticum dicoccoides. Next base: position 145,529,077 of record NC_041383.1, on the reverse strand, counting down.
CTGACGAGTCACCTTCAAGTTGATAGTGTAATATTGGTTGCATCTTGCATATCATTTCGAACATTTATTGCCTCTAATTTGTTGAAGTGACACTTATAAAGAGACACACCTAACTTGGTAGAGCGATTTTGGTTGGATCTTTCATATGGTGTCTGGATTGCATTGCTTCCAATTTGTTGAAATGCCTTCTGCTAAGCGTTTTTCATACATATTCCATCCTCCTACAATCACTACAAAAAAAGACACTTCCGTGATGATACATGTTTGTCACAGTAGGTCACGTTTTCTGTCATGCATGTACATCCATGACGATTTTATGACAGAATCAAGATAATCATACCTGTCCTGTCGTAGAAGTGTTCCATGACACTACCAAAATTATCATCACGGAAGTGTTCACTTCCATGACGATAAATGCCGTGTCATGGAAGTGCTTTCGTCAAGGGTGACTGACACATGGCATCCACCATAACGGGTCGCCATTAAGCTATCGGGTCTGGTTTTGGATCCGATAACCCGCTAACAGCCATGACCAATGACGATTTTCCACGTGTAAAATTCTCATTGGCCGACGGAACCACGTGTCAGCTCCTCGTCGGCACAGGTGTCACTCATCCAATGGTCAAGATGCACCTATGGTATGTTGACGCGTGGACCAGCAAAAGTGGCCCATAAAGATTAAATGGGCCGGCCCAACTAAAGGCCCATGAGATTTCGCCGACCATAATGGGCCGGCCAGCTAAAGGCCCACGAGTTTTCGCCGACCATAATGGGCCGGCCTAGCTAAAGGCCCACAAGATTTTGAGGACATTAATGGGCCGGCCCGTTAACAGACTGCCATGTTTTGGGCCAAATGCCGACCCATATTTGATTCAGTCTATTAACAGCCTGCCACGTTCCGGGCCCAATAAAGGCCCATATAAGATCCAGCCCGTTAAAAGCCTACCATGTTCTGGGCCAAATTACAGCCCAGACCAGATCCGACCCTTTAAGAGGCTTTGGGCTAAATTATGGCCCATATCAGATTCGGCCCATCAACTGGACGCTATGCTTTTGGGCCCACTTGCTAAAGGCCCATTTAGTAATTCGACCTGATATTAGCTTCGGCCTGTTAAAGGCCTGTTTAACATTTCAGCCCTATATTTATTTCGCCTGTTAAAAGCCTGTCACATAGTTGGGCCTAACTACGGTCTGGTTTGCATCCAGCCTGCTCACAACCGATAATCTGATTGGGCCAAACAAGGACCGAGACAATTTTGGCATGTTAACGGCCCGTGATGTGATTGGCACAATCATGGGTCGGGGTCTATTTCCGCCTGCTGCAGGCCCGTGAGCTGTTTGACACGTTTCAGGGCCAACCTACTTTTCAGCCTCCTAAAAGCCCATTGAGTTTTCTTGCGAAAATAGGGCCGGTGGTTTACTCGGCCTATTAGAGGCCCAAATCTACTAGTGGGCCAGTTTACATTTAGGCCTGTTAACGGACCGATTATGTAGTGATTTGCATGACAACCCGATTATGTACCATAATTTTACGGTTTGGCCGGTTTACTGCAAAGACAAGATATATATAAAGTAAAATAACTGCACCATCATGAATAAGAAAAAACCTAGACTATACAATAAAGAAATTACAGCATATTAAATCCATTGGGCATCATAGTTCGCCACTATGATAATAAAGCAAAAGCAGACAACAAATTGCATACACTGGGCATCAAAGATCGCCACCAGTGCAAATAAACACGCCGACAAAATAATATACAAAACCGACAGCACTACAATAGAGTTCAAGAAAGGTTAGCCCTACTCGGGAGCTGCAGCGCAAGCAGCTGAGCAAGCTGATGAGATTGCGCTTGTTTGACACTTATATCCACCTCACTCTGAAAGATAAATAAGAAGACAGATGACAGGTTTTGCACATATAAGTATCAGTGCTGACAATTCATCACATATCTTACTAATGAATAAAGTGACACAATTTAAAAAAGCATTAACACAATATGGTATTGTTCAGGTTAAGACATGGCAGGAAATGACATTGTGAAGGAGTTGGCAGCTTCACGACACCACTGGATTACAGATCAAGAACTCATAAGTATCAATAGTTAGTGTGCTGTCAATTTATCCCATTTCAGATTGGCAAATAAAGAGACGATTAAATAATAGTAGAATGATATGACATTGTTCATAGTTAAGACATTGCAGAATATGACATTGTGATGTAGTGGGTAGGTTCACCACACCACTGGATTATAGATCAAGAACAGAAGCATACATGCAGTGCAAAAGAAGATCACTTGCTCTGTATAGTTTAATTTACATGGTATGAAGAAGGAGCTTGGTTGTACAACTGAAAACTTAAATTGAGAAGGACAAACTTTTGTTTATGAACTACATAATAAACTTTAAACATGCAATTTGATGCAAATACCAAAAATAAATAGCTGTTGCAGTCATGCCTAACCAAATATACACAACAAAGTTTGAAGGCTTGAGAAGGACAAACTTACATTATTTGTGAAGACAGGCTCTATAAAGCCCTTGTCCATGCTGATGGGGGGGGGGCAATTCAATAAGTTTACCACAGAATCTTCCCCATAAGCATTGCCTTTATTCTACATTTTGTTAAGAGTAAATATAGATGTGACAATATAAGAAAAAATGGACAATATTTAAGATAAGATGAAGAGTGATGCTACATAACCAAGTAGCTATAAATGTAAGTACAGCGATACAGGCAAAAGGTACAGCCAAGAGGAATGCAGAGCTAAACTTCTTCAGGACCATCGGGGTTATCCAACCTTATGGTAAGAGTAAATGTAGATCGGATGCGTAGAAAATGGAGGGCAAAGGAAAATAAGCTGCAGAGTGATGGTACATGAACAACTTTCTGTCAATATAAGTACACTGATAAAGCACAACATGTACTTACAAGAACAATGCAGAGTCACTACAAGAAATATGTCAACTTGTGACCTTCTCTTAGTGACCCCGGCTTAATTTGTCGTAAATCCACGGCCATTTCGCTTGGAAGGGCTCAAACCTTGAAATTGGCTTACACCAAATGGTCATAAAGCACACAAGAGTGGTCGACGGCCTTATTTCTACCTGATTACGACCAATATAAATGGTCATGAGGTTGTGAATGTGGATGCATTGGTACTTAAGGTGTCGCTCAAGGTGGGCTTGGGCCTTGCTGGAATCAGGCCACCTCCTTTTTCTAAAATATGTGTGCCATGTAGGCCTCGACCCATCCAGGAAGAAATGTGGGATGCCCTCATATTAATCAAAAAACATATATTCGAACCAACGAAAATGGGAAAATAACAAGTTTTGCAATATTACCATTTGGTAAGGATGGTCAGTTATCTGGGAAAAAAAGTTTTCATTATTGTCTAAAAAACAGGTTTTTCATTGTATAACTCTAAAAAGGTTTTCCTTATACAAAAATCGCGAAACCAATTAAACAATATAAAATTATAAGAATAGAAAAATAATAAACTCATTTGTGAATCTTGCTATATGGTTTACCAATTAGAAAACTAAACGTGTAATTCAAAAAATGTTAATATTAATACGTATTTCAAAAAATGTAATCATGTGTTTAAAAAATTAAATGTGTGTATTTGAAAAGTTTCATGCATATAAAAAATGATAATCATAAATAATATTAGATATGTATAAAAAAAGTTTCATGTGTATGCAAAAATAGTCATCAGTATGTATATCTGAAAATTTTACAATATATATATATAAGACATTGTACATTTTTGTTTACATATAAGACATTGTTGATATTGGTTAGAAAAATTTACATACATGATTAACATTTTTAGAAAATCATATATGGAAAATAACCAATATCAACAATGTCTTATATGTAAACAAAAATGTACAATGTGTAAAAACAAATATAGAAGTAAAAACGTATGTATGAAAAGTTGTTTTTTTGTTGGGAATATGTGAAAATATTTTTATCATATTTTTGAAAAAAAATTAAACATATATACACAATATGTACAATGTGTCTTAGAAAATGTAAACATGTGTTCATAATATTAGACATAAAAATATTTATTAAAAATGTTAATGATGCAACTAAAAACAATTTAATATCTATAAAAAAAGTTTCTGGTGTACACAAATTTGTTCATAAAATGTGGTCTAATATTCTTGAAAAATGGCAAATCTTTTTTTATAAAAAATATTTGTTAGGTTCTTCACAAAAAAACTCATTTTGGGAACTCAAAAAATGGATAATGAATATGCGGAAATTTGTCTTTTTCACAAGAGGTGGATCAAAAAAAATTACACCCAATCATTTGGTCAATTGTACAGTAAATAGGACCTAGTATTTTAGAAATTTGATTTGATCCAATTTTGCAACAAATATATGGTAGGTTCTTCACAAAAAAACCTCATTTCGGGCACTAAAAAAATGGAAACTTTACTTTTTGTCCAATGAAAAACAAAACTCCCTTAGGAAACATTGTTCATCATTGAAAGATGCGCTCTTGTGGACTATATGAGATCATTTGAACAAACTATGCCATGAATTTTTCATGCCCATTTCAAAATGCGGACAAAACGGCGGGCATGACCGTTGCTAGCTAGTGGGTGAATCTTGGAAAATTTTTGATGTTTATCTGATTAAATACATACTTATGTACCTAGAAATGATTTTTAAAATATATAAAGAGAAAACTAAGAGGGAGCTAAGTTCGAATTTGACCCACTTCCAGCTGAATCGGCGGAAATTTGTCTTTTTCACCAGAGGTGATCAAATCTTTTGACACCCAACCATTTGTTCAATTGTGCATTAAATATGGCCTAATATTTTAGAAAATTGGTTTGGTCCAATTTTGCAACAATTATTTGCTAAGTCCTTTACACAAAAAACTCATTTTGGGCACTCAAAATATGGAAAATGTATTTTTCGTCCAAAGAAAATGAAAACTTTCTTAGGCAACACTGTTTGCCATTCCAATATGCACCCTTGTGCATAGTATTAAATCATTTTAACAAACCATGCCATGAATGTGGCCATAAGATTGATCATCTCGCTTGAAAGCCATGAATCTTCACACATGATAGCTCATTTCTGGGAACACTTTAAAAAAATCCATATTATAATTTTTTATTTTTTCTGCTAACTTGGTCACATATAATGACACAATGCGAAGGTTTTCCAATTTTTTAATTTTTTTTGAACTTTTTATGCCCGTTTCAAAATGCGGTCAAAATGGCGGGAATGACCATTCCTAGCTAGATGTTGAATATTCGAAATTTTTTGGTGTTTCTCTGGTTAAATAGATACTTATGTACCTAGAAATGATTTTTGGAAAAATAAAGAGGAAACTATAAGGCAGTCATAGTTCAAACTTGACCCGCTTCCAGCTGGATCGGTAGAAATTTGTCTTTTTCACCATAGGTGAATCAAATCCTTTGACACCCAACCATTTGTTTGATTGTTCATTAAATATGGTCTAATATTTTATAAAATTAATTTGGGCCAATTTTGCAACAATTATTTACTAGGTCCTTCACACAAAAAACTCATTTTGGGCACTCAAAAAATGGAAAATGTATTTTTCGTCCAAAGAAAATGAAAACTTCCTTAGGCAACATTGTTTGCCATTCCAATATGCACCCTTGTGCACAATATTAAATCATTTTAACAAACAATGCCATGAATGTGGCCATAAGATTGATCATCTCGCTTGAAAGCCATGAATCTTCACACATGATAGCTCATTTCTGTGAACAGTTTTTTTAAAAAAATCCGTATTATAAGTTTATTATTTTTCCTGCTAACTTGGTCACATATCATGACACAATGCAAAGGTTTTCCAATTTTTTGATTTTTTTTGAATTTTTTATGCCCGTTTCAAAATGCAGTCAAAACGGCGAGAATGACCATTTCTAGCTAGATGTTGAATATTGAAACAATTTAGGTGTTTTCTCTCATTAAATAGATACTTATGTACCTAGAAATGATTTTTGGAAAAAATAAAAAGTAAACTATAAGGAAACTGCAATTCAAACTCGACCCGCTTCAAGCTGAATCGACAAAAATTTGTCTTTTTCACCAGAGGTGGGTCGAAACATTCGACACCCAACTATTTGGTCAATTGTGCATTAAATATGGCCGAATATTTAAAAAAATGATTTGGTCCAATTTTGAAAGAAATATATGGTAGGTCCTTCTAAAAAAACTCATTTTGGGCACTTGAAAAATAGAAAATGAATTTTTCGTCCAAAGAAAATGAAAACTTCCTTAGGCAACACTGTTTGCCATTCCAAGATGCACCCTTGTGCACAATATGAGATCATTTAAACAAACTATGCCATAAGATTGATCATTTGGCTTGAAAGCCATGCATCTTCACACACGATAGCTCGTTTCTGAGAACACTTTTTAAAAATAATTACCGTGTTACAAGTTTATTATTTTTCCTGGTAACTTGGTCACATATAATGAGATAATGCAAAGGTTTCCCAATCTTTTGATTTTTTTTGAATTTTTCATGCCCGTTTCAAACTTCGGTCAAAACGGCGGGGATGACGGTTCCTAGATAGTGGTTGAAACTTGGAATTTTTTTGATGTTTCTCTAATAAAATAGACACTTATGTACTTATAAATGATTTTTGAAAAAAATAAAGAGCAAACTATGAGCCAACTGCAGTTCAAATTTGACCCGCTTCCAGCTGAATCGGCGAAAATTTGTCTTTTTCACGAGAGGTGGATAAAAGTTTTGACACCCAACCATTTGGTCAACTGTGCATTAAATATGGCCTAGTATTTTAGACAATTTATTTGGTCCAATTTTGCAACAATTATTTTGTAGGTCCTTAAAAAACCCATTTTGGGTGCTCGAAAAATGGAAAATGATTTTTTTGTGCAATGCAAATAAAGACCACAAAATCATCATTGTTTGAAATCCTAAGATACACATATATGCACAATATTGGTTCATTTAAACATACAACATGAGGCTAATACGTTGAGTGTTTACCCGAAATAAGAGGGTAAAAAATATAAAAGAAACAAAAAAACACAACTACATAAGCTGGATTCTGATTGGTGGAACCGTTTGTGACACGGATCGATGACATGGCAGACATCCTACCATCCATTGGTAGCAATCCCACGTGCAACCATCCATGTGAAGCAAAGGAGAAAAAAACCACTGCACCAAACCCTACCTCTCTCTCTCACATCTCCTCTATTCCTTCTGCCCGTCGGCTCCCTCTCTCTATCCCCGATCCAGATTAATGCCGCCACCCCTCGTCCCGGCCTCTCCCTCACCCCTATCTTCCCGTCGCCGGCGGCGGCGCCCTCCTTCCCTCGCGCTGCACCCGAAAGTCGCTCCCACTCCTAGCTCTTCTTCCTCCTCCGCCGCAGCTAGGGTATCGTCTCCCTGATCCCCAATCCCCAAAGCTCGGATCCAGCAGCAGCTGTAGCGATGGCGGCCACGGGAGATCCTCTCCAAGGTTAAGCACGTCCAGGCCAAGCCTGCTGGCCGCCCTCGCGGGTGGCTGGCCCCGCGGCGATGACGACGGCCTCGTCATCCCCGGAGGTCGTGGCACCCCTCAAGGCCAACCTGGCGCCCTTGGTGCCCGAGCCGCTCGTGTGGGACTCATGACCTGTATCTGGCTCCACGCAGGCGTCGTCCACCTGCTCGCCAACATGCTCAGCCTCGTGCTCGTCAGGCTCAGGCATGAGCAGCAGTTCGGATTCGATACGCGTTCGTCCATGGAACTGACGTTCCCATTACCTGAACATTCTGAACTGATATTATTCCCGTCAATTTCGTTTCAGTGAGAGTCGGCGACATCTACCTCGTCTCTAGCGTTGGAGGCGGCGTGATGTCAACTGATAGTAGTGTGGTAAGTAGAACATTAACTTTGTGATGCTTCCAGTAGATCACTAACATGCATGTTTTTGGTAATCAATTGCTCTGCTATGTAAATTGAAAGTGAAGAACCCTGATAAGTTAAACGCAGGTGCATGATTGTATACCTAATCTGATATGCTTTTGAACTGTACCTGGGTACTGAACCCAAAGTATTCTCTCTCGTGCGCATAGTATACTGGATAGATAGCTCATGGTTTGTTCCTGTACCGTTCTTGCTAAATGGGTAGCTCATGGTTCTGTGTAGCTGAATATGTTTAATTTCTGGGGTACCCTTTTTTACTCTGAATAAGCAACATAAGTGCTCAACATCCATCATGCATAGCCCTGAACATTAATGGTCTCTGTTGATATGTCTTGCTATGTACGCATAGTGCTTGTACATGCATGGTTGAGTTTTGCAAGTGTAGGGTAACTTTTACTGCACAGGTTGACTTGAGACTGGTTAATTTTTTTTGAAAGATGTGCTGTCTTGCAGTGTCTGTGACAAGAGGGGAGGACTACTTTGCAGTCCCAACATACCCTGTTCATCAGAGACGACATCTCTGTGGGTGCCTCTGGTGCGCTCTTCGGGCTGCTCGGAGCCATGCTGTCAGAGCTCTTCACCAACTGGACCATGTACACCAACAAGGTGGGTGCATCTCCAACCAATGCTGCAGCGGTAGCAGCACCAGGAGTACTTCATTTTGAAAATCCGTCGAGTTTCTAACACTGTCAACATGGCCGAAATGCGTGCAGGTGGCGGCGCTGGTGATGCTGCTGTTCATAATCGCGGTCAACCTGGAGATCTGCATCCTACCGCACATGATGCGCCCAGCGCCATGGAGTACCTCATGGGCGTGCTCGCCTCCCCAGCATCTCGATCTCAATGAGCCTAGCAGCCGCCGTCCTTGTCCTACTCGAGGAGCAGGAGGAGGAGGGGCGCATCTAGCCAGCCACAAAGGGCCTGCTCTGTACCACCACGTCATCGGTCTGCTGCAGCATCGAGTTCAATATGTCAGGTGACCCTTCCTATCATGTCTGATATGATGGTCAATAGTTGCTTGTAGATGAATGATGAAGTGTTGTTGTGAATGTGAATGAGGAGCCACAAGTCTGTTTGCGTCATTGCCATAGCTAGTGAATGAGCAGCCACAAGTCTATTTGTGCCACTTCCATAGTTACCTGAATGCAAATGAGCAGCCACAAGTCTGTTTGTACTGTCACATTGCCATCCACAGCTGCCAATCACTAGCTGCCAATCACTATAGATAAATAGAATTGGCCCAAAACTATGTGGGAAATTTGGTTAACCTTGTTGAATCAGATATCATTCTGACACCTGATTAGCATATCACTTGTCTATGTTCAGTTAACAGTATTCAGTTTAGATGCAGATTTAGTCAACATTATGGACCAGTATTCAGTTTAGATGCAGATACAGTCAACACTAGGGATCAATACATGTTTGTGGAAACAATTTAACTAGATTCTACATTGGCCTGCTATAATAACTTCAGGTTGGATTTGCATGGTGATTTTTTCTAACTTTTTTTGAATTTGGGCTTATTTGTACACCAAATATATTCAAATAGAGGTGGCATCATTGCTTATTATATTCTTCGATTGGCAGGCCCAGGTTCACCATTGTTGCTGCCAGCGTGTACCAGAACCTCGCGCTGGATGGTTTGTGCTCTAAGCCTCTATCTGGTCCGCTTCTTAAGCTACTTGTCTTCATGGTAGTAAAAGCGGAACTAGACATTGTTGTACAATAATTTGGGTTGGCAAAATACTGTCTGAAGTACTTGCAGCATTCTGAATTTCCGATGTCTGTGCGGCTTATGGAGGGTGGTAGATGCACTAGCCTGAAAAGAAAACTGGAATTGATCTTACAAGTGGCTCAAAACGTGAGACTGCCTGATTCCATTTTAAGGTTGTCACTAACCTGGTAGTTTTATTTGGTGATGCAGTTTGTAACTTAAAATGATGCCCAGGGTTCAGGCCATGTGTGATTTCTCTTGACATAGGTTCTCCTCCCATGCTATGTCTCTCTGTTGAATAGATAGGTTCAGTTTTCTTTTGTTCTATTTCTAGTTTAAGCATAAGCAGGTTCTAGTAAGTGTCTATGCATGTGGCTCATGAGTCAGAATATCTAATCTAATTAGGGACTACAGACTGCTGTGTCATGTGCAAACTTGCTTGCATTCAGTTCAGAAATTTATGAATTCTTTGATGTTTGCTTTCACTCAATGATTGTGGTAGTCAAATTAGATGCCTCCTCTGCTGCAATTCACTCGTCTCCCTGTCATGGTTTGTCTTGAATATGGTAGTGTGACAAACACATTAGTAAATTCTAGTTTTTGGGTGCTAATTCTAGTTTATATGAAGCAAAAGTAATCTTGCAGCCATCTAATATGCAGTTTTAATAATATTTCATATCCTGTTTTTTTAGTTGTATATGTCATGCGTGCATAAATACCTTTTCTTATATACCAGCTCCCTAATCATGTTTTTTGTTTTTTGGGTTGCTATCTTAGGAGGGAACCTAGTGTCCTATATGGGGAAGCAAAGCAGCAGCTCACAACTCCGACCTGTAACTCCCGATGAAGGCACAACGACGCACCATGCTGCTCCTTTGGAAGGTCGGCTCCTGGACCATAAAATTCTCTCAATTGTGCTCTGCTTGATACCAGCTCTTTGTATTGTTGCTGCATTGATACTAAACAATATGCTCTTAAGCTGTTGTTATATTCTCACCAAATGCACGGTTTGGTACTTATCATTTGCCATTTTACTAATATATCTCAGTTTTGATGTTATGAGAATGTTACATGCAGGGTTTCTTATTAGATCTCAACTTCAGCAGCTATTTTTCATTGATAGGAGAATGTTATATGCACAACTTCACTTGATTTCCCAACTTTTTTGATTTATAACCTGCATATGCTGGCCTTCATTCGTCAAAAGTTGGTGTACAAGAGCTCCAGAAGAAGAATCCTGAAGAAAACCAGCACCCAACTATGTGTTTTAGCTCCCTGGAGCTGGCCATGTTAATATTAGGTGTATTTTATAGTTGAATACCTGATTTGTACTGTCATGACTGTAAAGTACTTCGCTTGGCTGTCGTTTCAAATTGTATGTGTTATTGGCTCTGTTTGAATCAAGTTATTGGTTATTGTACAAATAGTGAACTGACATGCGACACCTAAACAACACCCTTGGGTCCCATTTCACTAGTGAGTCCTTTAAAATGGGAACAAACAAAAGAAAAACTGGCAAGTGCGACCTAATTGGATGATCTGACTAGTGGGACCTGGTATAAAATGGAATGTAAAAAGGCCACGGCCCAAACAAGAAATGGAAGCGAAAAGGCCAAAGGCCTAGAAAATAAAAGGACGAATTGCTGGGCTAGGCCCATGTAGCTAGCAAAAATTAACAGGAAAAAAATATATTGAAAAGGCTAACTTAATGGGCTCGACCCATGTAAAACACCGAATTGGACCGGGTTGATTCTTATCCACGCTAGCTTTCCACGCCGGATCCTATGTGGCCTGGGGAGGTTGCTAGTGACCAAAAATTTGGTCGTGGAACCAACGACCTTTTACATATCACAAAGAAGGTTGCTAGTTTCAGTTTACGGCCGCCAGCTTTTGACCATCTATTTTTGGTCACAAAAAGGTCGCAAATGAAAAACAATGACCATTCAGCGACCAATAGTGATGGTCACAAGTTGACATATTTCTTGTAGTGAGTTAAAAAATTTCATTGGCATTGGATATATTCTAGACAAATGTAACCATTCATACAGATCAGATAATTTGGAGCGAACAATTGATAAGCAAGCTATCATGCATACTGCTGTCACATAATGAACCAGGTATGAATGCAAGTACAGTGATACATGACAACAGGTACTAATAAGAGCAAAGCAGCGGGCAGCATATTTGCGATATCCTATCGTTCTTTTCAAATTGGAATTCTTCTTCGAGCTAATTTCCTGCAAAAAATATCTGTAAGGCACATGCGAAAAAGTAGAAGTTCAAATTGTCATGTGATATCATAGAAAATACCTCATCCTGGGAACGAGACCAGTGCATAACACGGTTTTTCCATTCAATGTCTTCTAAATTTAGCACAGGAGACTTCACCGGAAATTCGTCAATAGACTTGCCATCAAAGTGTGATTTCCTCAGGTGACACCGATACTGCTGCAATGCTTCCTTGAAAAGCTCAAGCAAGCTTTGCTCGTCATGACTATCCAGATTGACCCTCTCCTACTTACAAGTTACAACAATGTAATTTAAATCATTGATGTGTTCAATCAGCAGAAAACAGGAAAATAATCACCATGAATAATAGCACTTACACGTAAGTGGGACAGGAAGATGTGAAAATGGTGTTTGTCTTCACTATAATCTTCCCATGATGGTAATATATGCACGTAGTCCCTAACAAAATGAAAGCATTGTCTTTAAAACTGGGAATAACTGGAATGGGGTTCCAATCTGCAGGAATTGGCCCTCTTTGCAGTTGGGATAGGTCTTCGGCCGGTGGACTTACTGTACTTTTTGCCGAGTGGGATTTTTCTGTGGTATGGCTGGTGCTATTGCAAATGAAATCGGCATACCTTTTGCTGGAGTGCAGGTCCTATGTGGTGGGGCTAGTGGTGTGGCCAGTGAAGTATGGATACAGTCTGCAGGAGTCGGTCCTACGTTTTGTGTCATTGGTTGTACAACCAATATAAGTGGGGTGCTGTCTGATTTCTCCAGCACCACCACATTTTTCAAGGACTTTGCTGGTGCTCCTTCAGGTTCGGCAATCACCCTCTTCCTTTTTTATGTCTGATGCACAAGAACATCATTTGAGTGAAAAAACATGGTATGATGACAGATGGAATATATATTGATAATGGATGGGCATGGCATCTTGACATATATGATGAGTAAACTAAGAAGATGGCGGTGCAACAAAGTAGAAGAAATGCAAGACAACATATGCAAGATACGCGCAATCAATAAAACCTTTCCAAATTAGAACAGGCACCTTGATGGGTGAACAAGACATGAAATCTGCCTTTGACTCCTCGAGGTTAGAATAGTCATTAGGATCACATTCTGAACAAGAATCTACAAGTGGGGAGCGTATGAGTCTCATTGCATCCAGAATGGCACTCAATGCCTTGGTGCAAATTTGGTAAGTTGTTGCAGTGTTCCACAATATTCTTCTGATGTGCGGATTCTGATATTCACTATAATTATGTATAATATCTGAGAACCATGAAAACATAAATAGTAGTGAGATTATCTTTGTAATGAAGAGGATATTCTAATATAGGGGCGCCCCTGTAAACCCTTGTGTGCTATCACTGGGTTCTGATGAGAGAGCTCATGTGTGCTGTAATATGGTGTGTGCATTAATATAATATGGCACAAGTACACACAAAAATAGGTCTAGAAGTAAGGATAGTTTGCAGATGATAGGTTCATAATATACTGTATAGAGAGTTTATTGCCAAACCATGATAACAAGAGCACACAACAACTAGGCAGATCATAGTGTACATAAAAGGGGTACACCATAACCACGATATATAAATCAGGGAAGTGGAACTGGCTGGAAAATACGGTGTTGCACATAGAATCAAATGTAAATATAGGGATAGCATGTTAACTTGGATAGCCTCCCTTCCCTAGTTCTCTTTGTAAGTATTGTAATTAACTTTCTTTACTTTCTTCCCCTTTTGTATAGTGAACTTTTGTTTTGATGAATAAAGAGCCGTGAGGCTGTTGCCTTGCAGTACATAGTAAAAAAAGCCTATCGATCACGTACATGCCAGCTCTATCAGCTGTTGACTGCAGATGTCCCTGTGCCCCTTCCGGACAAGGAACATACTGTATGTACTAAAAATAGAATAACAAAAGAGGAACATGTTAAAGAACAGAAGAGGAAGCATATTCTTGAGGTTCCACTTCATGGCATACAATGTTGGTTGCCCACTCATGATGAATCACATCGCCCAAAGAAATGCAATTCCATGCTATCTCTCTATATATGGCCACATGCATTTGGAAAATCAAGTGGGAGCATTACCTGACCAATTAAATGTGTGTCTGTTAACTAATATCAGTATCATATCACAATTCATATTTGAAGAAGTAAGCTTTGGACTTATGATTGGTGTGTTGTTTAGCTTCAAGAGCGGACTGCTGCTAGTGCTGACACATAGCAGCTACACAGATCATAGTGTAGATATAACAGGAAAACTGTAAGCATCAGGAGTAAAATCAGCAAAGTGGAACTTGCTGGAATATATGTGCTAGTATTGTCGGTACGGCTAGAAAGGCTTCAGATACCAGCTCTCTTCAACTGAAGGTGCGGTACTGTTAATATCAGTGTAACTCTCAAAGGTGACACAACTCCCCACATTTCCTTGCTAATCTTATAGGATTCAAGTGGGCAGGCCACTACAAATCCTATTCCTATGTTTACAAAATCCTACGAATCAAAGAGGCCCGAAAAGTTCAAAGTGTCCATCATAACCGACCGTATAGACCTCTACACTACAAATGTCCCTGCTCATCTTTAGTACAAGGAACATTATGTACTACTATCATACTCCCTCCATTCCAAAATATAAGTCTTTGTAGAGATTTCCACTATGGATCACATACAGATGTATACAGATACATTTTAGAGTGTAGATTCACTCCTTTTGCTCCATATGTAGTCCATGGTGGAATCTATACAAAGACTTGTATTTAGGAACGGAGAGAGTACTTATTAAAGAAGAATGGAAGAGGAACATGCTAAAGAAGAGCAAGTAGATTTTGTATAATAAAATGTTCGTTGCGCAGTGCCCACACATGATGAACAAGAGCGCATTAAGAATGCAACTCCCTGTTGGCTCTCTATATGTGGTGCACGTGCTTTTCGAAAGTAAAATAGGAACATTAGCTAACCAATTAAACGTTATCTATTTTACTAATATCAGCATCATATCAGATTCGTATTTGAGCAATAAGTTTGGAATTATGAGTGGGATGTTGTTTAGCTTGATGGATTTAGGAGCAGTGCTAAGTAGGTATGATGATGGTACTGAATATAAAGGCATGTTTGCATGCAAGTCGCATGTCTTTCGTCATTTGGGCCAGTCGACCATTTCAGGCGGTTGTATGAAGATCCTACGTCTCCTAACCCTTCTTCTTCCTCATCTCTGATTCTTCCCATATAGAACACTGCACGGGCCGCTGGCTGAACCACCGGTCCCCACCGCCTGTGTTCCTCCGCCACCCCCACCCCCACCCCGCCCCACCCGCATCGAGTTTTCTTTGTTCGGCGAGGCCCCACCACCGCCCCCACAACCACCGTCCCCACCCGAGCCCCTTCCTTCGCATCGGCGTACTCCGGCAAGCTCTCAAAAATCGACTGACCCAATGTTGAAATTTAGTGTACTGTCATTTAACTAGTGTGGAATATAAAAAAGGAAAACCATAATCATTGCGAGTATAGTGTTGAGCGTGCCATGGCGGATCCGAAGGTGCAACCGGACAAAGGCAACTTAGCAACCAATGTTTGCTTTCAAATAGCAAGTAACTGATGGACAAGAACTCAGAGTAAAGCAGTGGTGATCTATTATCTTGCTGCGATAAATAAGTTGAGCAGATACGAAAGAGTACCGCCTCTGGTGCGGTGCCGTGTATGCATCTGCTGAGAATTTGACGGTGCTATGGTAGAGATAGCTGTCGGCGGCGTGGAAGCAGATCTAGGAGGGTAGACGGTGGTGACAGGGCGCGGTGGACGAGACAGTCGTAGGAGCGGCACCTACAAGGTGGACGATGACGGGGATGAAGAGAGAGGACGGGATGCAAGGATCCCGGTCCGAAGCCATGGATGAGAGAGGTCGATCTCTTGTAATGGACGACGGCGTCGGGGTATCAGCTCTGGCATGGTGGAGGAGGACGGCGGTGGATGGGGTGGCGGACGAAGGAGGCTGGGTGGAGAGGGTGTTTTGGCGCCCACGGAGTACGAATGGGGAAATGGAGGGAGAGAGGAAGGGGGGAACCATGTCTTTAGGGCGCGCTTGTCTCAAATGCCACAAAATTAACAAACTTAGCCCCCGTTTAAAATTTCCTACATCACAACAATATTAGTCGATTGAGGATAGGACGGTAATCTCGCATACACCAAATATTTGCCGACGAGAGTTTGTTTTTGGCGCCCACCGTGTATGAATCGGGGAGGGAGTTGATTTCAGCCGAGGAGACACTGTGTTTTGGCACGCACCGTGTATGAATCCGGGTGAGAGGCGGTTATGTCACGTTTGGGTGAAATTACAAACCTACCCCTATCGAAACCTATAGAAATCAAGCCGATAGGCTTAGCATGTCAGGGATAGGCAATAATTTCCATCTCGCAGATTTTGGTTTCGGACGGTTACGACGACTTTCCCCACTTCGTTCAAATTTTTGTAGAGCAAGAGTGCACGTTTACCATGCCAACTCAATTCGAATCCAATTTGTATTCTATTTTTGTTCGGCAGGATCCATTTGCGATTGGAATAAAATTCTATATACATCATTTTTATATATACTTTCAAATGCACAACAAAGAATTCTGCTCCTTTATATGTATATAATATGATTTACAAATACAATGATCTCAAAATCCTAAGGTTGAATTCAAAAAAATTTAAACCAAATTATGTTCTAGTAAAACCTATGGATCAGTAATATCTACATATTAAATAACATAGATGCGCGTGAATTCATATGAGTGTGCATGTTTGATAGATCAATTTTGGTTCAAGTATGAATTACATGTATCATCATCTCAAATTCAAATATTTGAATCCCTTTTATGTTGACTCCTTTCACGCCCATGTCTCTCGCATGATCCTTCATGTAGCTATCATTCTCTTTTCTCCAGCTCACCCACACGCTCACTTCATGTTTCTCCTATCTTCACAAACATGGTCTCTCGACGTCTCCCTTGAGAAGTTTCACACTATCCCTATCATTACACATTACACAGTTTTCATTATCTCTCACGTCTCTACCGTTCTCTGGTATCACTAGGTACCTAAGCTTTCTTTTTCACTGCCACACACATAGTCTTTCTCGTCTTTCACTTTGTCTTTCTCTCTACGGACTTCTCTCACACACTCTATATGTCTCTAGATATGACTCATACCACTAAAATTACTCTCTCCTACAGACACATCATTTTTTTCCGTCTCCTTTATGTCTACATCCCAATTATAAAATTGACATTATTCATTTGTTTACCGATCAGACAAACTCCCCCCTGCTCTCTCTCTCTCTCACACACACACAACTCCTGCTTCCACTCCCCTTCCCGACTATCATCTCTCTCTCACACACCCACAAAACTCTCGCTTTCGCACCCTGACTCGTACTTCTCTCACATCATTGATCGACTAGCCTCCAGATAGGTTTATACACCCGCACACTCATGCTTCCACTATCGCGTACATGTCTCTCTCGCGCTCCTTGTATCTATGTAGATTTTTCGTCCCTTCTTGAGACACGCCCTCTTGATCGTGCACACACACACTATCGCCTCATTTTAAGCTGATACCTCTCGCACACACACTCTTTGTGTCTTTGTCACACATGCACTCCGTCCTCCTCCTCTCCCCCTCTCGCTCACACACACAACACACACACAAACATGGGCTTTTTCCAACAACTAGCAAGATGCCCATGCGTTGCACGGAACATCAAGATGCATTTGTATGAGTAGTTTATCTTGTGGGAGAAAAGGATGAACGAGGGAAGGCCTTATTTCCAAATGTGGAGATGGGTGTGGGTATCTTTTTGCAAAATTGCCATAGTTTCCTTCCTATCCGTCAGATATAAATCGGACGGCCTATATTGCTGGATGGCAGGCACACCATCATCACCAGCTCTGTTCTTTATCTCTACTCTTATAAAAAGCATAGTCGGTGATGATGGTGTGCCTGCCATCCTACAATATAGGCCGTCCGATCTATATCTAATGGATAGGAAGGAAACTATATCAATTTACCCGCACTCCTCTCCACATTTGCAGATAAGGCCTTCCCTCGTTCATCCTTTTCTCCCACAAGATGTTGATGTTTCGTGCAACGCATGGGCATGTTGCTAGTAAGAATAGAAATTAGAGATATACCACTTCTCGAATCTTGAAACCAACAATATTCCTCCCTTATCTCATCAAAACCGCCAAAGGAATATATTTTGAGTGAAACATAAGATATTTTTAGTGATACACATATTTCAAAACTAGACTATTTTTTCTATCAAATCAGTGAAACTTGACGTAGATGTTTTGACTTTCCTCCTCAAATTTCACTGAAAAAAATTTAGGATCATGCGGGTATCTTGGAATCGTTCCGATGGTTTTGTGACGAGAACATTGTTCTTGGTGCCTCCTGTATTTTATGTGGCAGTGACCCGGGGAGTTGAGCTCCGAGGTGTTGTCGTCACAATTTTATCGTTGCAGTTCTGGAATACCTGAGTTTTGCCGACATAGAAAATCTCTTTTATGCAGTTGTTGGTGAGATAACCTCGACGCCACCCAGTACTTGGGCGGGAGTTCGGGAGTATTGCCATAACTCGTATAACGGATGCTTTTCGAAGGTTGAGGTACACGATTTCCGAAGGTTTCTTGGTTATGTGTTGACGGATGGATACAGCTGGATGTAGGGATTGTTAGTTTGGGTGAGATATATTGCTTCCCTTGTATCCCCAACTCCAGATTGCATAACCAGAAAGTTTCGGGAGTTTTATAGGTGGGAATTCAAGTAGCTCGTAGGATATCTTTCCAACAGACACATGATACGATATGGGATCTATCATATGTTTGTTCCGGCTTATTTCTGCAAGCCAATCCTTTGTTTTGTTTAATTTTTGGTATTCGAGTTGCTTCAAAGTCAAGTGTTGATTCCATACCTTTCAAGCGGTGTTCTCATATTTCTATGGGAGTACTAATCCTTCTTGATCACTGAGGTTGTCATGTCAACTCTTTTCCAACCAGTGTGCTTCTCTTCAAGTGGATCCGATCATTTTCAACATCCGCAAGATCAACTCTAAGTTT
The DNA here is from genome assembly GCF_002162155.2 of Triticum dicoccoides. Taxonomy (NCBI): domain Eukaryota; kingdom Viridiplantae; phylum Streptophyta; class Magnoliopsida; order Poales; family Poaceae; genus Triticum; species Triticum dicoccoides. Next base: position 145,510,085 of record NC_041383.1, on the reverse strand, counting down.
TCTCACCGGTGTTTGTTTCATCCATCCCAAGTTGCCTTTGTTTTCCCGCCCTCCCACCCTTTTCTTCAAGGACTCAGATTTCTTAATCATGTATCCTTTTATTTGTGGGAAGTCTCTTCATTCTTTTCCTTCAATGTTCTTATCCGGTGATTTCCCATGAAGATGCTCAACAGTTTTAAGTTCATCATCCTTCATTGTTGTTTCTTCTCCGGTGGATCCAATTCAAGCTTTCAGTGTTGATCATATTCCTTTCCTCGTGTCAAATGCTTTCTCATGCCGGTGCACCTCTCAATCACTCACCTCTTGCTATTCATTTGTTCTGGAGTGCTGAAGATATCTCACAAGACTTGTGTTTCCATTCTCAGTCCATTCAAGATAATTCAAGGTTGTTATCTCATTCAAGTCATTTAATTCAACCGGTGCAATTTCCCTTTCAAGTAATTTTTCAAAGGTGTATATTTTGAGTGGGCCCTAACCCACAGGTCTTTTCCCAGGATCCTACCTGACTCTTCTCATTTTCTCGGAGCTATTCTCAAATTCTTTTGAAGTGTGATGTAAGAATGAATTCTCATCAGTCACATGCCTTCTCCAAGGTCGCTTTCAAATTCTTTTCATCTTTGGCTCAACCATTCCTCTTTTAATCCTTCCGGAGTTTCTCAACAATTTGGTGGTGGTTCTCGACATCATTTTCAACATGTGAAGACCGAAGAAGTGTTTCCTCTAAATCTTGTCCCTTCTCTCGAAGATTCATGGCTCTCTTAAATTCTTTTCACCCATCCGGAGCAATTCAAGAGTCTTTTCAGATTGATTCTCCGTAGCCCATCATCTTAGAATTATTCATTCTCATCTTTCAACTCTCGTTCTCGAATTCTTCCGATGCATCGTTCAAATATCCTCTAATCAGTTCATGTTCTCTTCTTTCTCATGTATCTAAATCCCTTCAAGTATCTTCATTCGTTTACAAATTCTTTCCGGTGAATTGTGCCCTTGCTACTCTCTTTTCCAATTTTTACGGTGGTTCGTTCAAGATTCCTCTTCCTTTGCTACCGTATCATTTCATTCGTTGTTTCCAATCCCACCGGTGGTTCCATCAATACCTTCTCAAGTTTGCGCTATATCTCTTTTAATCCTTTCTACGGGAATAAGTAGTGTGCCAAATCCATTGCTTGTCATCAATTGAATTTGATGAAGGATAAGCATACAATAAATCGTATTCTTATTTCCTCGAGGCGATTCAATTCTTTTCTTCCGGAGATTGATCATGATGAAGTAATTCTCGGTTCTAGTGTTCATCTTTTCTTTCCGAAGTTCCAAGTTCTCTCGGTTATATCATCGCGAAACTCCTTCTAAATCATCGTTCACCTTGTGTTGTCAACCTCTCTTTCTTTCTATCATCCTTTTATTACCGGATTTCTTCATGGAGGTTCTACATGGTGGTCTATCAAGGACCCTATTCATTCTTAAATTGTTCGTCAAGATTTCTCTCGGAGTTATGATCCGCCAAGCTATACTCAAAAATAAACATGGTCCTCAACACATGTTGTTAGTGAGGAGTTCAAGTATTCTTCATCTTGCATTCCGAAGTGCAATTCTCTCTATCTTATCTTTTGAGATGGTGTTATGTCATTCTTGACAACTTCCCTTCATGCTTCATGATTCACATGTTGTCAAGAATGAGGTATTTTAAATACATCATTTTCTCTTTGTTCAAGAGATCTTTTCGACCAATCAACTTCTTTGTTGGAGTTATCTTGTGTCAGATTTCACCTAAAGCCTTTCCTTAAGGGTTGTTGCTAATTGTGGTGATTATGCCTGACCCAAGCTTGCTCTTTATCCTCTTGGGGGAAGAAGTTTTCATCTCTTCGCCGATCTCAAACCAATCAATTGTTTCTGTTAGTGGCCGGTTTTTACCTCATCATTTTGAGACGTTTGCCATAAGCCCACAACAAGCTTGTTCTTTTCGTTGTTGGTTTTTCAACAACTCCATTCTAACCGTCTTGGAAGGGTGCTTTCCAAGTTCTTTTGTGGCAGAAGTTGGCATTTTCTACTCCACTTTGTTATTCCAATGATCTATCTTCTATTCTTTCTCCCGGAGACATTGTGATGTTGCTCTTTTCTCTCATCTTCTTGAATTGAGGATCATGTTCTTTTCGTGCTTATCCATTTAACCGGAGTGTGGTGTCATCTCTTCAAGTTCTTTTCATCTTATCAAGTTTTGCCTCTCTTTTCAACCGGAGTGCTGTCTGAAATCCTTCTTACCCATTATGCCATTCTTTCAATAGTTCTGGAGGTAGTGTGTTGTTGATTTCATCAAGTATCATCTCATCTTCTCAAGTTCATATTCTATTCCTCCCAATTCCAACCGGAGTGGTGTCTTAATTGATATTTGTCATTCCTTGTACATCTCGTTTCAACCGGAGTGCTTGCATGTACTTCTTGTCCATTGTAACCCTTTTCTTATGTCTTTCAACCCCCAAGGTTCACATGGTGTTCCTTGTTTCTATTTTCTACCACAGTACTCTCAATTGTGTTCATCTTCATTGTTTTCCTTCTTTCATTTTGCTCAAACTCTCAAGGTTCATGGTTTCACTCGTTTGTTGAAGAAGCAACTTAGTTTTACCTCTTATCTTGCTCTTCCTTTTCCCTCCGGTGCCATCCTAGATCTCGGGACGAGAACCTCTCGTAGTGGTGGAGTGTTGTAACGCCCCGGATACAACTTCCCATATTTGTAACTCCAACTCTTGCCTTTTCCGGAGATGTGTTATATTATTTCCTCCGTGGTTGGGTTTTTGTTTTTTGTTTTGTTTTGCATTTTGTTCATGTCTTGCATCTCATCTCATAGCATCATGCGCATTGCATCTGCATGTTTTCATAAAACTTGCATCCGCTCGTAGTTGCCGCTTCTTCCGTGTCTCGGTTGACCTTCTCTCAGATCAACCGGACCGCTCTCTTCTCTCTCTTTTCTGAGCCCATCAAAACCCTTTGTCTCCATGGCATTTTGTCAAACCTCTCTTGCCAGCTCGCAGCCCCCCTCGTGCGCGTGTCCGAAACTTCCCCGAACCCGAACCGCACGGTCATGACCGTTGGATTCGAATCATCCCCTAACATCTATGAAACATCCCCGTTTTCTTATTTGGGCCACCTAACCCATTTATTCTCGACCGCTTGATTTCGATCGGACGGACCAGATTAGTCCCTATTCTAATCCGCAGACTATATATAAACTAGACCAACCCTAACTTCTAGGGAGTTTGTCCCATCGAGCCGCCGCCAGCCAGTTCCCCTCGGGATCCCTCTAGATCCACCCTCTCTCCCTCGATTTCCCGATCGGGCCAACCACCTCCTTCCCTCGATCCACCCAATCCTGCAACCGAGGCCCTGAGCTCCTCCCGCTCGATTCCTCCTCGAGCACCTCGTGCCCGACTGCCGCTGCTCCTCAGGCGCCACCACCGGCAACCGTACCTCGCCGGAGTTAGTCCGCGAGCAGGACCGCCGTCGCCCGCTCCTCCCGTCTGCCCGAGCGTCGCCGCCTCACGACCCCACATCCCTCACTGCCGGTCTCTGCTTCCCCTGCATCCTCTACTTTGAGCAGGAGGACCAGATGCGCCTCGACCCCTGCCTCGCTTGGTTCTCGCCATGGCCGCCTGAGCTCTTCAGCGTCGTCCGCGCCCTTCCCCCGCCTCAGATCCGGCTGGATCCGCCTCCTCCTCTAGCCACGGCCCTTCCTGACCGGCTCTCGCCACCGCGCTGCCGTTTCAGGCTTCCAGCTGCTCAAGTCCCGCCGTCGTTCCGCTCTGTCATGGCCAGTTCGAGCGGACGAGCACTCGCCCGTGGCCGTTGACCTGTCGCCCTCCTGCGTGGGCCGCATCCCGCGTCAAAGCTCAGCGCCGCGCCAAGCCCAGCTTGCCCGCTGGCCTGCTGCTTCACCGACCTGGGCCAAGGCCCACAGGGTGAGCTGCGCCCCATCCAAATCCTGTTCAGCCCAGTTCCTCCAGATTTGGCCCGTGTAGTTTTTTTCCCTGTCTGCGATTTTGCTAGTTATTCCAGTGATTTACTGTTTTACAGAAAAACCCTCATGCTTCATACATTTAATAACTCACAAACCGTTCATCGGATTAAAATGATTTATATATGTAAAATGCTTAGAATTTTGTGTAGATTAATAATATGCCACTTTCATCCACGTTTAAAATGTTTAAAATTGTTGTTTGCATTAATTTGCATAAATGTCATGTTAAAATGATTTATTTCATAACTAAATAACCGTAGCTCGGTCTTAAATAAACTTTATATGTAAATGGGGTGGAAAAATGCCTAGATTAACATGGTGTCATCACTTTGCATGTTTAACTAATCTAAAATATGGTTTAGGGCAGAACAGTACCAAACTCAAAATATGCACATGGGGATTTTTCCGGAATTGTTGTTCGTTGTTCCGGCCTCATTTAAATTTGCCTAGATAGGTAATTTAATTATGCTTCACCTCGCCATGTTAACCAACATTTAATATTGTTGGGTACCTAAACGAGAGTGAACTAAATAACTTGAATGTGGTGTTTCGTCAATATGCAACTCGTTGCATATTGAGCTCCACTTAACTTGTAGTATTGTTTGTTGCACTTTGCCATGCCATGCCTCTTTAAATCGGGCATGCATCATACTTGATTGTGCATCATGCCATGTTTAAGTGGTGGTTGTTTACCATGTTGTTTGTTTCTTTCCGGTGTTGCTTCTTAGTTCCGGTAATGTTGCGATTGTGAGGATTTGTTCGACTACTCCCGCTCGTCTTCTTCATGGATTCGTTCTTCTTCCTAGCGAGATTTTAGGCAAGATGACCGCTACCTTGGATCTCATTACTATCATTGCTATGCTAGTTGCTTCGTTCTATCGCTTTGTCGTGCTACCTATCTCTTGTTGCTCAAGCCTCACCAATTGCCATGTCAGCCTCTAACCTTTTTCATCCTTCCTAGCGAACCATTGCTTGGCTATGTTACCGCTTTTGCTCAGCCCCTCTTATAGCGTTGTTAGTTGCAGGTGAAGTTGAAGATTGCTCCATGATGGACAGGATTATGTTGGGATATCACAATATCTCTTATTTAATTAATGCATCTATATACTTGGTAAAGGGTGGAAGACTCGGCCTTATGCATGGTGTTTGGTTCCACTCTTGCCGCCCTAGTTTCTGTCATACCGGTGTTATGTTCCCGGATTTTGCGTTCCTTACGCGGTTGGGTGATTTATGGGACCCCCTTGACAGTTCGCTTTGAATAAAACTCCTCCAGCAAGGCCCAACCTTGGTTTTACCATTTGCCTCACCTAGCCCTTTTTCCCTTGGGTTTCCGGAGCCCGAGGGTCATCTTTATTTTAGCCCCCCGGGCCAGTGCTTGTCTAAGTGTTGGTCCGAACCAGAGCCCTTTGCAGTGCCCCCTCAGGGAAACTTGAGGTCTGGTTTTAGTTGTACGGATTGCTCATCCGGTGTTGCCCTGAGAACGAGATATGTGCAGCTCCTATCGGGATTGTCGGCGCATCGGGTGGCTTTGTTGGTCTTGTTTTACCATTGTCGAAATGTCTTGTAAACTGGGATTCCGAGTCTGATCGGGTCTTCCTGGGAGAAGGTATATCCTTCGTTGATCACGAGAGCTTATCATGGGCTAAGTTGGGACACCCCTGCAGGGTTTAAACTTTTGAAAGCCGTGCCCGCGGTTATGTGGTAGATGGGAAGTTTCTAATGTCCGGTTGTAGATAACTTGACACCAGATACGAATTAAAATGCATCAACCACGTGTGTAGCCGTGATGGTCTCTTTTCAGCGGAGTCCGGGAAGTGAACATGGTTTTGGGTTATGTTTGACGTAAGTAGGAGTTCAGGATCACTTCTTGATCATTGCTAGCTTCACGACCATTCCATTTGCTTCTCTTCTCGCTCTTATTTGCGTATGTTAGCCACCATATATGCTTAGATGCTGCTGCTACCTCACCACTTTACCCATTCCTTTCCCATTAAGCTTTGCTAGTCTTGATACCCATGGTAATGGGATTGCTGAGTCCTCGTGGCTCATAGATTACTACAACAACAGTTGTAGGTACAGGTTATGCGATGATCATGACGCGAGGTGGATGTCGGGATCTTCTTCTGCTTCTTCGATCAGGGGATAGGTTCCAGGTCGGCAGCCTGGGCTAGCGGGTTGGATGTCGTTTGAGTTTCTGTTTGTGTTTCGTCCGTAGTCGGATGATGCTCTTATGTATTGTGATGTTGTATTCGTGTGGCATTGTATGCCTCTTGTATGTATCCCCATCTATTATGTAATGTTGATGTAATGATATCCACCTTGCAAAAGCGTTCCAATATGCGGTTCTATCCTTGGTGGGACCTTTGAGTCGCTTTAGGATAGTGTCGCATATTGGGCGTGACACCCCAATATCCCGTGTTTCTTCTTCATTGCTCCTCTGCTGTTCGCACTCGTGGTTTTGAAATCTCAACATGGCAAGAAAAATATACTAGTAATACTCACGCATATTGTGGGCAACATTAAAGCACTCGTCTGCCATGTTAGAGCATCTCCAACAGAAGCGCAACACGCGGCGCTTTAAAAAGCATTTACAGTGCTGAGATCGAGAAGTAGAGATAGAGAGTAGAGACATAGATTGTTCTCAGCATAGATATAGCATAGATAGATAAAAAAAATAGATACTTCAACTACTCCTCCTCGTCCAACTCCTCCTCGGTGATGTCCTCCTCCGACGTCCCAATGTAGGCGTGAAGATACCGATCTTCGTCGGATTCCCAGGGTAACGCTGCTCCTAGCCTCATGTTGAATTGAGCGTCCGCTATTCGCGTATGCTTGTCCTTGCGATAGGCAGCTCGCTCCGCCCTCCTATTCTCCCTCTCCGCCCTCCTTTGCACATAGAACTCGTGCTCGTTGATGATGTCCTGCAGGAAGCATTGGCGCCACAGCGCCATGGCTTCCTCGTCCATCTCGGCGATGCCGATATGATGCTCCCGCCTTCGGTTGTCCCGACAATACTCGTCGATGATAAGCCGCGGCAGAGGCGCGAGCTCCTGTGCCCGCTCCCGCATCGGCATGTTGGGGAAGTTCAATGTTCTATGAGGCCACCGAAGGCGCCACGTCGCCGCGTCATACGCGCGGGCTGCCTCGTTGGCGGTGTCGAAATTTCCGAGGCCGAGGCGCATCCTGCGGAATCGGATCTTAGCGGAGAAGCCACCAGAGGGGCGTGTGCGGACACCGCAGTATGTGAGAAAGAGCGGGGAGAGAGCGGTGGTGAGGCGCAGAGCAGGGAGAGAGCGATGGCAAGGCACAAAGCGGGGATAGAGCGGTGGCAAGGCACAAAGCGGTGGGAGGGCATTGAATTTTATAAGGCGTGCCAGACGCCGCGCGGCCAAACTAGCGTGCACTCGGCCGTTTTCCCGCGTGCGCGATCCTTTCCCGACGCCCCTACTATCTCTACTCTCTTCTCTACTGTTATATTTATTTTATATTTAATATTTATCTCTACTCTCTTCTCTACTGTTATATTTATTTTATATTTAATATTTATCTCTACTCTCTTCTCTACTGTTATATTTATTTTATATTTAATATTTATCTATACTACTCTACTCTCTACTCTTTTTTTCTACTTTCTTTTCTTTTTTCTTTTAAAAAACAGAGTTGGTGATGATGTTGTGCCTGCCATAATGCAATATAGGCCGTCCGATATATATCCGACGGATAGGAAGGAAACTATGGCAATTTTGCAGAAACATACCCATACCCCTCTCCAGATTTGCAAATAAGGCCATCCCTCATTCACCCTTTTCTCCTACAAGATATAAACTACTCATACAAATGCCTCTTGATGTTCCGTGCAACGCATGGGCATCTTGCTAGTTCTAAAAAACTTTCCATCATTTGCTACATTACTGGTTGCAGATGAAGAACCTACCCAAGCACAACGCAATACAGGAGCGACGCACAATTACAAGTTGATATTCTGTTGGACAATGGAGGCTATAACCAATTACTTTTACGGGAACAATAGCAACCAGGAAATTTGAAGGGTAGGTATGAACAAAATTGGAACTGCACATGTACTAAGTGAGTCAATACACACATTACCAATCGAGGTGGAGAACGATGGTCGCGATGGCTTATGTGCATCATGGTCGGTAACGAGAGTCAGTTCATTGTCCAGGACGGTGGTGCTTCTGCTCTTGGCATTGGTTTCCGGGAAGCAGACCCGAGACCATGGAAGACGGTGCCGGGGAAGAGGGTCCATGTACGACGACGATGGTGGACCGGCTCCAGTGCGGCATACGAGGTCGTCGATGAGGCAGATGCGCTGCGGTGGACGAGTGCGCTGATGGAGAAGGGGAGGAGCACGAAGGCTGCGGTGCCGTGGAGAAGTCTATTTTGGTGTGGGGATAGAAAATGGGGAGTATTCAGGTGTACTACTCTGGGTGTCGGGGTGGGGTTGGCTGGGTAGGGTGAACCTGAAGTTATGAAAACATGCTCCTACCAAGCGTAATCCGTAGACCTGTTCTGAAGGTTATGATGGTAACTTCGCACTGCTCGAATCAGGGTCACGAGAGATTTTCCTACCGACCTTCAAATTTTGTGACACTGAACTCCCCGTGTGGCGTGTTGGGTGATTGGGCTAAGTAACTAGCGAGTAGTACTAGTAACTACCAGTACTCCCTCCGATTTTATTAACTCTGCATATTAGGTTTGACCGAAGCCAAACTTCCTAAAGTTTGACCAAGTTTATAGAAAAATATAAACATTTACCATAACAAATATGTATGGTGTGAAAGTACCTTCAATAATGAATCTAGTGGTATTTATTTGTTATTGTATATGTTAATTTTTTTGTTATAAACTTTTTGAGAGTTTAGAAAACTTGACTTTGACCAATGCTAATGCGTGGACTTAAATAAAAACGGAGGGAGTACACATTCGTTTTCTTAGTTTGTAGTGAATTAATCATTTGTTGTAATTGTGAAATAAATATATTAGGCTACTGACTTCAAATGTAATGGTCTATACAATTCAATAGTTACAATCATTGTGAAATTCCAAGATGTATACGAGGTCTATAGTACTTCACAATATGCTCAAACTCAGATATTCCCACTCAAATGAGAATCTAAATGCATTTCATAGTTATTACTTTGTAGGATGCAACAAAACCAACCATAACTCTACATCATCCATTATAAAAGCAACATTTTGAACACATCCCAATGTGTGAATGAAACGTGTAGAGAGAGCTTGCGAAGATGGAGCAGATAGGGCGGGAAAGATTGTGTGTATGTGGACAAGATAGTAGGAGACAAACCTAACGAGAGAGATAGAGATAGAGAGAGAGAGAGAGAGAGAGAGAGAGAGATAGGAAGACATTAGGTCTGTGAGATAGATGGAGACATGTAGTATATGTGAGATGTGTGTGCATCCGGATTCTGTAGATGTGGAAGGAGAAGAGACAACAAGTTTGATGAGAGTCCTAGAAAAACATGGACGAGAGGGGAAGTATCTCGTGGGTTGAGGGATTGATAATTATGTGCGGGAGAGAGAGGGATTGGTAATTTTGTGCGGGCGAGAGAGGGGGGGAGGAATTACTCAGCCGTCGTCACATCATCCTGCTTCCAAATGGCCCTGCATTCTCTAGTGCAGTGTGGTCGCCGTCTTCGATCTCCTCGATTCCCTCTTTGAAGGCTGAGGTGTTGTGCATGCTGGGGTGCAGATAAGCAGAAGCGAGATTGGTCGCCATATAGCCTTGGATGGGGATGAATTGTGTGCTCGGGGGAGGGGGAGTGTGTGTGTGTGTCAGGTATTGGGAGAATCAAACCTATGGAGAGAAATGTGTGTGTATGTGACGGAAAGCTACATGCTAAATAGGGTTTTCGCGAAGAGATTGTGCGTGCGAGATAGAGAGCGATGTGCGGGCCTTGAGGTGGGCAGGGGCCGGGTGAGGGTGTCAAAATGTGTGCGTTGATGCATGTGTTACATGCAATTGTGCAAGGGACGGACGAATCGAGAGAGATGGTTGTTGTGTTACGGATGCTCCTCTCTCTCTCTCTCTCTCTCTCTCTCTCTCTCTCTCTCGCACACACACACACAAGTACAAATAGAAGACCGTTCTATGATGTATACACAACGTATCGGCATCTGTCTATGTCTCACTCATGCATGATCATTTGCACATTCACACCTCTCTATGTCTCTATCACACGCACACCGTCTCCACATTGCCCTTCCACCACAACACACATATGGACACATACACACGTTCTCTCTCAGTCACACACACACAGTATTAAAAAAACTAGGGCGCACCTAAAACGTCCAAATCCAAAAAAACACAAACTAGAGCTAAATTCAAATATATGGAAATATTGTAGCGTCAAGAACTTTTCCAGGAAAAAAAAGTTGAGTAATATTCGGGGATTGTTTTCACACACACAAAAAGGTTCAGTGGGTGTCCTTCGAGCATGACACGGTGACGCATCGTTCGACTGACCGCGTGGCCGTGGTTCACACGCTTGCATAGGATTCTGTATCGTGGTTGTGGTAACTAATATTAGTGCTGCTTCAGTCTAATGTTTACGTGTACTAGTACGATTTTATTTTACGTTTGACCAACCCTATATAAAACTAAACTAAGCTCCCATACGCGCACTCATCAATATGCAGCCACCACCGTAGCGCATGCCGGCGCCCGCCTGCTCCGACCAACTAGTTCTTGCCCATTACCGCAGTGTCGCCGCCATCCCTATACCATGAAGCCGAAGGCTTGCCCGCTCACATCGTCTGCAGTCCCTCCTTGCGACGCCGCTGCGCTACCAAGCACGCGAGCAGCTGGTGGAGCCGCGTCTATGCATGCAGTGTACGAAGAGGAGGACGAGCGTGTGCTCCAGCACGCTGACGAGGAGGAACTAGCGTGTCATTGTCGTCTCCGCCCATGCGGAGGAGGCGCGCATGGTGGCTATCATGGTGGAAGCTGATCGCGCCCGCGCCGAGCCCACAAACTGGGTTCAAACGCGGAATCTACCTTCCAGACCTTGAATGCCACGTGGATCCTGCAATCTAAAGGAGCAATTTGGGTTAGTTGACTCTTGTGAGCCGTTGGATGCAACATGGATGGCTAGATGGGCTTCTTCAACCTCTGAAATTGATGCACTATTCATCTTCTCAGCCCGCCACACGCCTAACCGCCTGTCGCCACCACCCCGCCCTCCCCTGAACCGCCTGCCACCGCCATGCTCCCCCACCCCCGCCATCCGTTTAACCCCGGGCACGATCCATTTTTTCTGGCGAACTGCATTCCACACCCCACACTCATAAGATAGATCATGGGCACCCTGTCACCCTAATATAGATACTGGGGTAGCTTGCCGTCTTCTTCCTTCACAAATCGACTGACCCAAATTATACTACTAGTACGAACATATTAAGTACAGTAGGAACACGAAGATACGAGCAGTAGTACCAACTGCAAGAAAAATAGTAGTAAGACATAGTACTAGTACTACTATACGTACTAAAGAGTTCAAGTAATGAGAAAGAACATAAAGTTTAAATAACTAGAAAGAACATAAATATAATTCTACTGGGGGCTCAGCACAACACACCCCTAAAATAAAACTAAGCAACTAGTCCATTTGACACTGTAGTAGAACCAACATGACCAACATCACTGCCACCTTACTCGGAGTCTGAGTCCACGTCCTCGATATCGTCCTCATCCCTCTTCCTCTTCCTCTTCCTCTTCACCGCCGCTTCTTTGCTTGAACCGGACACTGGGCTCTGCTTCTTCATCCAACTCTTGTAGATATTTAAGCAAAGGTAGGCATCCGTTGCTGCATACAGGATGTGATCTTCATCTATTGTCTTTGACTCCCATGCAAGATGAAACTTGTGGTGAGATTTCTTCAGTTTAGCGTATGAAGGATCAATCATGGCTGCTACCAGGGTCAGCATTGAAGACCGAGAGGAGGATACCAGGCTTGCCTTCTGAAGATCGAAGGGCTGGCCTACAAGGAGGCATATCCGACCCAGGACATCCATGTCGTTCCCAAAGTCTACAATAATGAATTTCACTCTTTCGTCCTTGAGGAAGTCCTTAAAATCCTGGCACTCAATGTGGGCATGGCATATGTGGTAGACCAAGCACACATTATGTACGCAAACCAGGATCTCGGTGGCTTCTTCTTCTCTGCCTCCTTTAGAATCTTCTCGATTTCTAGCACTGTGGTGTACTCAACATTTAGCCCAGTGACCCACTCATCCTTTGAGTTTTCGAACATGCTTCTGAAGAGAGCAAGGCATTCTTTCACCGTCATGGATCCACGGGTGTAGATGACGATGAACTCATCGCTGGTGATGGATCTAACCTGGTACTCAGCGGCGACCATGGAGATTTGGGAGGCCATGGATTTTGGAGGACGGTTCGGAGAAGTTGAACTGGTGTAATGTGAAAGGACGGGACGACTGGGAGCAAAGTATTGTAAGGTAGAAGACGGGGACGAGTAGGGTGTGCGAACGGCGTGGGGTTGTTGGCTTGCCTAGTGGATAAACGGCTGCAAGCCCCCAAAGAGTTCTCGAGTACTATGCGGGACCCACTAGATTTCATGTCTACTAGACCCATATCGTAGGCCTGACGGTATAGCTTCTGCATGTTTGCATGCCATGCCGGCACGTGGATGTAACTTCACATTCACTCAATCGTCGCGCTTCCCACAACCTTCGCCTCCCTCACACGGTCGCGCACTTTGAGACTTTGATCGGCTATAAATGAGCAATTGTTTTGCCTACTCTGCATGCATGATACTCGCTCTGGTCCTTTTTACTTCCATCAACCGTTTGCAAAGTTTTTGACCAAATTTATACTAAAAATATCAATATCTACAATACCGATTATAATGAGTATAAAAACTACGTTTTATAATGAGTATAAAAATATTGATTTGACATTGTTAATGTTGATGTACATTTTTCTATAAGTTTGGTCAAAGTATAGGTACATTGACTTCGGACAAAACTTAAATGCACAATGCAGACTAGTTCCTCCGTCCAGGTGCGTGCCATGTCCTATCTAGTCATCACCACAAGGTTAGCTATTAGAGTACCACTACCTCCCTTCTAGTTTAAAGGGCTCGATTCAAAAATTTCACCTACTCTAACCATGATAGAGGTGGTGTAATAGTTTTTGTAGTAGTTTCTAGAGTCTGGACTCCATCTTCAGGAACCTTCGCCGCCGCCGGCAAGAATGCAAGGAGATGAACCAGAAAGGAAATGAGGCTGGAATGAGTAGTTCCGTATTTTATACAGTGGCAGAGGTGGGTAAATATCTGCTATACAGTACCTCCCATGGCAAGGCCATGTCTCTGTGCACACACATCTCAGCCATTGGTTCCAAGTAGATCGAATGGCTCACGTTGTCCATAGGCAGACATACCATCACCACCAACTGAGATTTTTATAGGAGTGGTCATGCATGCATGTGGTGTAATTAATGCATTGGTTTACACAAAAATTTGAGAAAAACGAGAGTACTAATTAAGTACTTTTGCAAACTACGGAATTAATTCCACCGTTCATCATCTACCTTGGTTGAAGAGATTTCAAATTAAGCAACCGGAAAGGAGGGAGTACCACATTACCACCACTATGGCCAGCCTTAATCATCGCATGCAATAATTTAGTGCACCTTGAAATCTGAACGCCTGCTTGACTCTCCTTCTCCCTCAAGCAGTCCCACCCCTCCACCCCGTGTGGAAAAAATTTGCATGCATGACTCTCCTCCCCCGTGCTCGTTCAATCCGTTGTGACCAGCAATATTTCCACCCCTTCCCTCGCCCATCATTTACTCCAACAAATATGCCGACGTAGCTGCTTCAGTTACTTAACTGTAGGTGCATTGGGCCACTGACATGTGGGCCCAACAGGCATCTGGCCCACATGTCAGTGACGCAACTGGACCCGCAGTTAAGTCAGTGAAGCTCAGTCCATATATTACGTAGGTGTGCCATTGATCACTATAAATACTGCGCCTCCCACGGCATTCAGAAGAATGCTCACACTCATCGCTATCTCGTCCCCCTCCCTCTCACGTCGACCACCATGGCATCCCCCTCCCAAGCCCTGGGCGCCCCTTGCTGCACTGCACGAATGGTCATGCGTCGCCAATCCGTTCCTTGCCGCCACTAGTTGAGGAGGACGCGTCGCCGTTCCGTTCCTCGCCGCCACTAGTCGAGGAGGACGCGTCGGCGTTCTGCTCCTCGCCGCAACGCGTCGAGGTGGCGTGTCGGTGTTCCCAATCTTGCCAACACGCGCGTCGGAGGACGCGTCGGCTCCCCACTACAAGGAGAACGCCGCGCCGCCCGCCGAGCCCCCTAGCCTTGAGGAGCTTTGGAAAGAAATGGGTGTCGTCTTGTGGGAGGCTTTGCCTCCAGCAGAGCGCGCCAAAATAGTGGCGGAGAAGAAGGCCGAGGAATAGAAGCGCGCCGCGGGGCAAGCTGCCTGGCAGGCCTATGTCGCGTTCGAGAGAGTCAGACAATTGGTTCTTTGGCAGAAGGCTCGTGCGAGGGTCGTGAGGGTGGCGGAGGACGCCCGTGCCAAAGCCCTAAGTCCAGTCGGGCCCAAGCGCCTCATCTACGCTTGAGGATACGTGGACCGGGTGCATGCTTCCAGCAAGGAGGAGTACCTGTTGGTGCCGGATCACCACACTGGTGAGATCGTGCTCGCCCGCCGGCAAGCCGCCAGTCAGCACCTTGCGAGTTGCAAGGCTGAGGAAGAGGCGTTGTGTTGGCGCGCTGGGAAATGGCCGCACACCAGGGCACTCCTGGCGCACCGCAAGCGCTGCTGCGAGCCGTGGCTTTTATTAGGAATAAAGTTTAGTTTTGTAAGGTGATCTCATTAGTTTTGGGACGCAAATGATAAATCCCGAACGTTCGGGAATTATTAGCGTCCTTAATTAAGTATGTAAAAGGAAAAGTTTGGAAACCTTGTGTATTCGTACGCATTTTGTAAGTACATGCATATGTAACATGCACTAACATTTTATCAGTTAAATCTTTGGTCAAAATTGAGCACAAATTACAATGGTGATGAATAAACCATGACGGAGGTACTAGTAGTAGTTTAGAAGTCCAAATAAATGAGTGAGGCGCCTTAATGTTACTCTCCAATGTGACTAGTCTTATGGGAAAAGCTGGGGAAGAGACGGCTTATTTTTTAAGCCGCCAAAAGAACTGGCCCTAGGAGTGGTAGCTAGGGATACTAGGAGTAGTAGCTAGGGATCGAGTGTGCAAGATGAACCGGAGGAAGTAAATGCAGAGAGATGAAATGCAAAAAGAAGGAGGGATGTGATGGTTGCTTGTCCGTTTATTTTACTAGGCCACTTATTATTGGGAGTAGTTGGGTTTTGTGATATGACAGCTTTACTACCACGCCACGAGCGAGGTGAGACTCGTGTGCAGTGCCACCCTCTACACTAGTACTACAACGGTCGTAGTTTTTTAGTCCCCCATTGAATTTGACTGAATATTTAATTGACAAAATGTTAGTGCATGTCACCAAAAACTATATCGTTGGATTCGTATTTGAACATAGTTTTCAATGATTTAATTTTAGGTGACATGCATCAGCATTTATCGTACTATATATAATGTTAGTTCAATTTTTGGTCATACTAATATATAGTAAGGTGCCCGTGTGTTGCGCGAAATAGTGAAATGCATTGATCGGGGAGTTGTTTATTTTGACAAAGGATGTGGGGGTCATCTCATGTGTAACGGGTATCAATAGGTTTCTTTGGGTATTATTTCATCTCTAGAGCTCAAAAACATCCGCGTGAAATAGATAAAAAATATCTTTTGCAAACAAAAGCGTTCAACTGTTCAACCTGCATCCAAAACTTGTGAAGAAATAACACTTATTGTGCTTTGCAAGAAATGATCTTTAAGAATTAGTTTTTGAGTATCGATTTTTATACATGTTGGCTACAGATGACATGGCACTTTCTTATAGTCAACAGTTGGCTATACTATTAAGTATTAACCATGCCCTTATACACCGAGGCGGAGGGATTAAATCAGGATGACTTGGAACGGGGCAGAGGAGATGTAAGAAATGGTTCATCTTAAGTCTTTCACCAGTACTATAGTAAAAATTTCATACGTGGAAGATTCTAGACTAAACCATAAATGGATACAGTTTTATTCATGCGTGATACTCCAATAGAGCAGGATCATGCATGTAAGTCTCCACATGCTTAGACTGCGGATTACATTGAGAGAAGACTAATGATCAACATTTAACTTGATAATGCATATGTCCAGGTGGACCTCCTTGGAGTCCCCGTGCACCATGTTGGGCGGGGGGTGGAAATCATACCATGCGTCTTCCATGTCCACATCGGCGGGAAGCTCCCAGCTTGGCAGAGTCCTAGTCAGCTTCGTGAAGCCAGTGTCGCCGCCCACGTAAATCGGAGGGGTAGTAATAGTGAGCACGCACCCGTACATCGGACTCGTGTCAGTGTCAGCGTCAGCGGCGTCGCCCCTGACGCACACTATAGAGACGGGGCGGCGGCTTGCACGGGCCTCTCCTGTGCCCACGATCAAGAGGAAGACGCTGCCGTCATCCTCCGAGACTAGCAGCCGGCAGTGATCCTCCAGCTACTCCGGCACAATGAACGGGTAGCATGTCTCGTACTTGATGTTCTTCGCCGTGGGCCAGTAGTGATAGACGGACGACTACGTGAGGTGATGCACGAGGTCCGCCGGCGGGCCCCAAAACAGCATCGGGCACTCATAGCAGTAGACAAAGGGCTCCTTGGAGGCATCGACCAGGCCGTCCATGAAACGGGAGTGGCTGTAGGGGACGGTGCGCCAGTTGAATATATGAGCAAGTTACTACGAGATTTAGTCTGAATAAGCACAAAATAAACCATGATGTCTATAACAGAGTTTACACTAATCATGTGGACTATCATAGTAGATGAACAGCTCGAATCTAGGACACAGACTATAAACATGAATTCTACCACGATTTCGGACAGGACGGACATAAACACATACGATGCAATGGGAGAAGCACCGTTGGCGTTGAGGTTGTCGCCCATGTCGTTGAGGAGGAGGTTGCTGAGGTCGGGGAAGAAGTCGTCGTCGGTGAAGTCGTTGCTGCCAGCAGTCGCGAGAGTGCGCTCCCCAAATTTCAACAGCGCCCCTGAATGGAGCGCAGGAGGGAGTGGCTGTAGGGGAGGTTGCGGCGGCCGAATGGAGCGCAGGAGTAGCACACGAAGAATTAGATGGTGCTCCTCCCTAGTCTCTATATCTACTCGTATCTCTATCTCTACTACTCTTCTTTCTTTTTTATAATATACTAGTAACTGTCAAATCGAATAGTACTGCGCCGCCCGCTGCACGCCCGGCTGAATGCGCCTCCTCGCCTCCATCAAACCCCTTTGTTAAACCCTCATGCAAACCGAGAAACCTACTCCGGCCCACGGGAGGAAATTTGTCGGTTGTTGTTGGAGAATAATAGAGTCACGTCCAATCCATTTGAGTTAATTGCGTGTATGATTCTTCATCTATAAAAAATTTAATTGCATCCTTAATCTTGTATTCTAAGTACTCTGTGGGTTCCACTATCAGTACCGTGTACATTACTTGCAGTCTGGCTACAGATTCGTATAGAAAGTTAGAAAGAAATGAATCCATCCTTAATCTTGTATTTTAAGTACTCTGTGGGTTCCACTCCCAGTACAATAGTGAAAGAAGTATATATTAGAAAATATATAAAAAGCTATAGTTTAGGACAGAATTCGAACTCAGGCCATCGCGCTGCAGGCATCCGGCCTAGACCAGTACACCAGGTGTTCGTTGCAGACGATGCATGAGATAAACCTTTATAGCAATGAGCCCGTCCGTTGCAACGGATCCAAAGTAGAATAATACATATTCACAAATTTGAAAGAAAACAGTTTAGTTCTAATATACATATCACTAAAAATATCTTATGTTTCACTCCAAATATATTCTTTGGGCTATTTTGATGAGGTAAGGGAGGAATATGGTTGGTTTCAAGATACTAAGGGGTTTTGTGTAAACTAGAGCAGAGAAGTGGGAATTGTTGCAAAAGGCCACAACTTACATCAGAGCCGTTAGATGCAGATCTTATGGTCAGAAATGGCAGATGGCAGATACACCATCATCGCCAACTGAGTCTTTTATAGGAGTATAAGTATAAGTAATATATGAGTAGGAGTAGAGAAAAAAATGAGTTGGTGATGATGGTGTGCCTGCCATCTTATAGTATAGACCGTCCGATCTATATCTGACGGATAGAAAGCAAACTATGACAATTTTACAAAAGATACCCGCACCTCTCTCCACATTTAGAGATAAGGCTTTGCCTCGTTCATCCTTATCTCCCACAAACTCATTGCCGAGCAATTAAAAAAGAATGTCTCTGGAACAATCTGGCATGGTGGCCGCTGCCGGCGCCATCCGTCCCCATGCCTCCGCCTAGTCCGACCACCAGTCACCACCATGCCCCACTCCTCCTCACCTTATTTATCATCTTTCTCGAGATATCATTTTTTCGATGCAATGGTCGAGATACCATGTTTTCGATAAAATTCTCGAGATATCATTAGTTTTTACACACGGGATTACTCCTGCATGGGTTAATCACAACAGGTGTTTTGTAAAAAAATGCATCTCGATGTTCCATGCAATGCATGTGCATCATGCTATTTTTTGCATATAATTCCAAACACCGCGTAGACACGGTCTTTGACCATTTTACAACTATGTTAGTATCATTGTTTGTGGTCAGCCGGTGCAAATTATAGCCTCAGGTGTTTTAACCTTACACACGTACTGTAACTGCATCGCGGGTGTTTGCAACTGCCATGTCTGCCAACCATTGTTTGTTGGGGATTGGAGTTAGCACCGATGGCAGTTCCTAGTCGTTCCACGCTTGGGCACTGAAGTTTGTAACTATTTTAGATTAGAATATACTAATCCTCCGGTGCTAGTAGTAGAGCAGAGTCCTACTCCACTACTACTCTAGTCAAGCAAGTTAGGGCATAGTACTAGTAGGTACTGTAGGGAGTGCCACTACTGTGATCACTCAAGCAAGTTGTCTGGCATCGATATGACCCTACGCTGCTGGTACGTGTCTCGTAAGTCAAGCGGCATGCTGTAGTCATCATCACTTGTCCACTTCCTGCAGCACATATTCGCTTCTCCATCCTTGTCCGCACATAATCGTCCAATCTTCCATCCCCGCTAAGGCGCCTCCCCCTCTTCCAAAACCCAAGCACTAGCAATGGTAGAACCAAGCAGCGTCCACCGAAAGATTGGCTGTAATTCGCTCCCCATAGAGGTAATCAAGCTCATTGTTTTGCATGTGGAAAATCTCAGTACCATGCCGGTCGCCGCGTGCTCGTCGGGGTTGTACCGTTTACTCAAAGCCCTCAGGACGGAGCTTTTTAAGCCAACTCCTTGCTTGCTGATGCCACCTGATCTTCAGAAATGGCGTGTCACGCAGCATAACGATTGTACAGTGGCGAGCTGTAACGCCCCAGATTCGATGCGCCAGGTGTCTTCCAGTTATTCGCCGTCGTTGCCATGTCATTTGCTTGTGTGTTGCATTTTTCCATGTAATCATCTGCATTTCATCTGCATGTTTTTCAAAACTTGCATCCGTTCGGGTCCTCCCAGTTCTCTTTGTTGTCCGTTCCGAGCCAAGACACACTCGCACGCGCCCGCGGCATGTCCTAATTATTACTTTATAAGTGGCATAAATATTTTCTCGGAATGGGGTGATAGTTGGCATGCGGTCTTATTATAGTGTAGACAGAGCGCCTGTCAAGTTTCGTCGCATTCGGAGCTCGTTTGATAGCCCTACCGTTAAACTTATAGCGGTACGGTTGCCGGTACCTTCGTCGGACGTTTTCGGTATACGGAAACAGTTGCCGGGCTGCATTTCTCCCCTCTTCTCTCAGCTAACCCTCTCTTCACAGCCCACTAGGCCCAACTACTACCCCCCTCCGCTCCGGACCGTCCGATGGCGATCGAACGGCTCCGAAACGGAGCTAATCCTCTAACCCTAGCCCCCTTTCCTATTTAATCACATCCTCTTGCCATTTTGGCCTCCACCTACCTCCCTCCTTGGTTTCCACACCCCTCCAACCTGCAGCCGCCACCTCCCATCCCCATTTCCGCGCCACCCCGCTCCAGATCCGCCACTTGGCGAGTTGCCAATGGGCGCGCCGCCGCCAGCCGCCGCCTCCACCAACCACCGGGCGCCACTTGGCGTCTCCGCGCCCCAGCCAGCAGCTCCAGCCCGTCCGCGGCCCGCTCCAGCCCGTCTGCGGCCCACCCCGGGCCGATCTGGGCCCGAGGTGCCCGCACCGTGCCGCCTGCTCTAGGGAGGAGCTCCCTCCCGCGCCTCCAGGGGATCCCGAGCGCCCGACCACCGCCGCCTCGCGCCTCCCGCCGGCGACCCCGGCAACCGCGCCGGCGAGCGCCAACGCCAGGCCGGAGCCCCGCCTCCTCCTCTCTACCTTCTCCTCCTCCACTTCTCCTGCTCACCCCGCCGACCCCTTCTTCCCGCAGGTAGCCTCCGCCGCCATGGATATCGCCGTCGCCGGTCACGTCTTCACCTGAACCCGGCCGGGATCCACCGGATCCGGTTGCCCCCGGCCAGATCTGCCCGTTCCCGGCCTCACCTCGGTCGCCGAAGCCCAAGTCCCAGCCTCGCCGAAGATCCGCCGCCCCCAGGCCTTGTTCCACTGGCGCCCTACGCCTCGTCCCACGCACGAGCGCGTTGACCATTTCGGTCGACCGCGTGGGCCATCCCCGCGAGGCCCTGCTGCCGGCCCAGCCCCGCCAAGCCAGGCCTCCGCCTCTCCGACCTGGGCCTGGCCCGCTAGGTGAGAGCCCATGGAATCCCGCCCCGGGCGATGTGTAGTTACTATGCGCTCACATGTTTTTTTCTTCTGAAAACTGCTAAGTCCCTGAGATTTGTGCATTTTGTTGCTTTGTTCAACGTGCTATAACTCCATGCATACTGCTCCGTTTCATGGGTGTAATATGTCAAATTGTTCATTGAGAGAGACTCATTTTGTTCCATTGCATCATGTTCATTTGAGTTCATCTTGATGCCCGAATCATCATTGCAAGAGTGCTATATGATGTTGTCTGCTGTCTGTTAACAGAACATGCTCATTTGTCATTTTTGCCATGTTTGATGTGTGCATCCTATGAGGTTGATCTCTACATGTGTTTTGTACTACATCATGCCATATTTACAGGGGTGTGTGCCATGTACTTTTGTGATCAATGTGGTGACTAGAACAAGCATGCAAACTAGGCTTCGTGATGTTGCTGATTTTAGTCCCTGTTCTGCTGTTATTTTGATGCCATGTAAACTTGATGCTAGAGAGAGATCCAAGCATATTTTGAGATACTTCAGTAAGGATGTTTTGAACATATGGTTATTCTCTATCCATTCATGCCCGTGTTTGCAACTATGGAGTAGTCTAGCATGTCATTTTATTGCTCTACTTTTGCTATAAAATGTTTCCTGGCAGATTGTTTACATGTTATTCAATTTTGCCAAGGTTGTTGTAGTTGGTCCTTGCATGCTATGAACTTGTTCTTGCCTTGGTTAGTTTCATAAACATGTCTTCTTGCTGATGCTATGCTTATCTTGTCATGCAATGACTTGTGGTCAGTGAATCGAGCTCGTGAAGTAGTGTACTTGCTGTTACTGTTTTGCTAGGCTGAATCTGTTATTTTGTGATGCTATGTAAACCTGCTGCTACAAGTCATTCTATGCATACTCTGGAGATGTCCACTAAGGATGTTTTGTTCTACATGTCTTATTCTATCCATCCATGCCCCTGGTTGCATTTATAGCTTGCTGTAGACTGTTGTAATCTTGCTCTAAATTTGGTAAATAATGTTGCTGTCAGCCTGTTAACATTAAGTTCAGTTGTTGCCATGATTGTTGCTACTGACCCATGCACCCTATAAACTATCTCTTGCCATGCTTAGCTTCATAAACATGTTGTCTTACCATTGGTTGCCCTTTCATGCCATGTATTGCTCTGTGGTGAGTGGTTCAAGCTCACCAACATGCCTACTTATTGTTCTTTCTGCCATGTATGAATCTGTCATATAACTTGCTAAGTTTACATGGGTGCCATCATATTTTTTGTGCCTTTTTGGCTCATGGTCAGTAAAGGACATTTGTTCTATGGGTTTAGTAGATTCATGCCATGCCTTTGTTTGCCATGTTAAGTTCCTGTAACATGTTGTTTGATAGCTCTAAACATTGCAACCTGATGTTATTTCTGCAAAGTCTGAAACTGTTATTATTTGCAATCTTGCCATGTGTGTTTGAGCATGTTCTAGTAGTTTCTGGAGATAGCTCAGTGTTCATGTTTTGTTATGCTTTACCTTTAAATCATGTCCATGGTTTTTGTTATAATGTTGAGCTGCTGTAGCATATTGTTTTGATGCTTGCAATATGCCTAGTTGCTGTTTTGGGCAGATTGTTGTTGTGTCTTGTTTGGAGTGTATGTGTTGCACCGTTGCTCCGTTTTGAGTGTGCTCAATATGAAATTTGCTTAGAATTGCATGTAGTTCCATATTATCATGTTGCATCCATGTTTTGAGGTGTTTACTTGATGTTTGTATGCATTTTGCATCAATGCCATGTTTGACTTGTTTTGCTCATATCTTCTAGGCCGTAGCTCCGAACTAAATGAACTTTATATGTAACTTGACTAGAATCTCATGTAGATCATCTTGGTGCATCTTAACTTGCTGTGTAACAACTTCAACATAATGTTTATTCAGATCTGGACCAATTTCGAAATTTGCATATGAGGACTTACCGGAATTGTTATATGTTGTTTCCGGCCTCATTTAAACTTGCCTTGGTGTGTTGCTCTTGTTTGCATCATCTTTTGCCATGAGTAGCTTCATGTAGTCTTGTCTTGCATCATGCTTGTTGTGCATCATGTCTTGTATATGTGTTGTGTGTTTACCATGTTGTGTGCTTCTTCTTGATACTTCCCGTTTCGTTGCGATCGTGAGGATTCATTCGTCCACGCTTGGTTCGTCTTCGTGGCTCCATCTTCTTCATGGAATCATTCTTCTTCCTTGCGGGATTTCAGGCAAGATGACCGTGACCTTGGATCTCATTACTATCATTGCTATGCTAGTTGCTTCGTTCTATCGCTATGCTGCGTTACCTATCTCTTGCTCATCAAGCCTCCCAAATTGCCATGAACCTCTAACCTTTGACACCCTTCATAGCAAACCATAGTTTGGATATGTTACCGCTTTGCTCAGCCCCTCTTATAGCGTTGTTAGTTGCAGGTGAAGTTGAAGATTGCCCCATGACGGACAGGATTATGTTGGGATATCACAATATCTCTTATTTAATTAATGCATCTATATATTTGGTAAAGGGTGGAAGGCTCGGCCTTATGCCTGGTGTTTTGTTCCACTCTTACCGCCCTAGTTTCCGTCATACCGATGTTATGTTCCCAGATTTTGCGTTCCTTATGCGGTTGGGTGATTTATGGGACCCCCTTGTCAGTTCGCTTTGAATAAAACTCCTCCAGCAAGGCCCAACATTGGTTTTACCATTTGCCTCACCATCACCTAAATTTCCATTGGGAGTAATTGACCCGAGGGTCATCTTTATTTTAGCCCCCCCAGGCCAATGCTTGTCTAAGTGTTGGTCCAAACCGAGCGATGTCCGGCGCCCCCTGGGCAACCAGGGTCTATGCCAACCCGTCGTATTGCTCATGCGGTGTGCCCTGAGAACGAGATAAGTGCAGCTCCTATCGGGATTTGTCGGCACAGTGGGACGCTTTGCTGGTCTTGTTTTACCATTGTCGAAATGTCTTGTAAACCGGGATTCCGAGTCTGATCGGGTCTTCCTGGGACAAGGTATATCCTTCGTTGATCGCGAGAGCTTAACATGGGCTAAGTTGGGACACCCCTGCAGGGTATAAACTTTCGAAAGCCGTGCTCGCGGTTATGTGGCAGATGGGAATTTGTTAATGTCCGGTTGTAGATAACTTGACACCAGATCTGATTTAAAATGCATCAACCGTGTGTGTAGCCGTGATGGTCTCTTTTCGGCGGAGTCCGGGAAGTGAACACGGTTTTGGGTTATGTTTGACGTAAGTAGGAGTTCAAGATCACCTCTTGATCATTGCTAGCTTCACGATCGTTCCTTTTGCTCTCTTCACGACCGTTGTTATATGCTTAGTCGCTGCTGCAACCTCACCACTTTACCCCTTCCTTTCCCTTTAAGTTTTGCTAGTCTTGATACCCATGGTAATGGGATTGCTGAGTCCTCGTGGCTCACAGATTACTATAACAACAGTTGCAGGTACAGGTTATGTGATGATCATGATGCGAGAGCGATGCTTGCTTGCGTTGAGTTCTTCTTCTGCTTCTTCCTCGATCAGGGGATAGGTTCCAGGTCGGCAGCCTGGGCTAGCAGGGTGGATGTCGTTTGAGTTTCTGTTTGTGTTTCATCCATAGTCAGATGATGCTCTTATGTATGATGACATTGTATTCGTGTGGCATTGTATGCCTTTTGTATGTATCCCCATCTATTATGTAATGTTGATGTAATGATATCCACCTTGCAAAAGCGTTTCAATATGCGGGTCTATCCTTGGTGGGAGCTTCGAGTTCCTTTTGGATAGGGTCGCGTGACACAAGCATCACCCCATTGACTGTGATCCGATCCCCCTCACCCTCAACTACATTAACGGTATGTACTGGGTCGGCATGAATACGCCTTGGATGGTGCTCATCGACGGTGGCGACAGCTGGATGCTCGTGGAGGTCTACACCTGGCGATTGACCCCCTTCCTTCGATTAACACTGCACTGCTTTGGCACCGTGGCCCAGAATACTCGGAATCTTACAGTAGAAAACATGATAACAAGTTTGATTTGCTCAAGGTTGTAATCTCCCAAGTGCCCACAAGATCTGTGAATTATAAAGACTTCAGGCTAATTGCATTCTTCAACCGCGGTCTCGCCTATCCAACAGGTCATTGCGGTAAGTGGATAAATCTACACGTCCATCGCAGGATCATACATCCTCCATGGTTCTCTGATGCCATTGAACACATGGGCTTCCTTTACGCTGCGACTCCTTCTATGGCTGGACATATTGCTGGCCTACTCCAATCATCGCTACAAACAGCTGTCACATCAGTATGTTACTTTCCTATGATATCACAATGGCTTGCTTATATTACTGTCAACATTTACTGAAAAAATATTAATGCTCATAACATGTTGTTCTTAAGATTGACTACATTAAGAGCCCTTTTTTATTTGACTCCAACTTGATATAATGTTCTAGGCCGCCTGGTGTCCCTACCCTTCCTAATCCCAGAACCTTTCAAAGAAAAGCGACATGGTAGTTGCAGGTGGTTCCTGGCTCGATCAGACGACGACGAACGATTGATGATCGTTCGCACATACCGGACGTGTTGTTTCGTGGAATACAATCACAGTCACTGCAAGGTATTTGAGCAGGATCCCAGCTTTTCTGGGCCTTTAGGAATTTTGGACTGGAGGCCGGTAAGTAGCCTTGGTACACGCTCTCTGTTTCTCGGACTGATTATCCGATTAACCAAGAGATAACCGATGGCAAGGATCATGATGGCAGCGCAGTTCCGTTTATCAGGCAAAACTGTGTGTACACAGCGTACCATGCGTCTCTGCATGCACCATACCCTGATATGTGTTGCCACGCTCTGCAGCCCAAAGTAGGAGAGAGGGTCGCAAGTATCAGACTTCGACCTGCTGGCTGGAGTTTCCCCCGTCAGGCACCCATCTGGTTCAAGCCGTCAGCCAATCTCCACGGCTTAATAAATAGTAACGTCTAACTGAACCAGTTAGTTAGATGCGTACACTTGGTGTAGTAGGATCTTTATTTAGTTTGATGCATATATTTGTTATTTTTGGTAGCCCTTTTGTAATGATGGCTGAAGTTTGGTTTGGAAGAGCTGCGTCTTTACTCTTCTGGCCTGCTTACTGCTTCTATTGCACCCCCAGCCCTGGTTATTGCCGCTGCTACTTTCAATGTACAATTAGTACTATATTTCGTCTGTTGGTTGATGTGTTGTTAGAACGACAAACACAATGTTTTGGAAGTCGTTGCATGGTCCGATCCTTTAGTGCCCCATACCATACATAGCACATAGTATTTTTCGTAGGAACACATTTTCCACTTGTTGATAACATGCAACCCAGTGATGAAGGCCCAATAGAGGAGCCCATAATTAACTGGAAGGGAGGCGCTCACATGAATCCGTCCCAGGTACATGTTCATGGTCCCCTAAACATAAATAAGTAAATAAACAAATAAACCTAAATGCTCATGGACCAGTTGTTTAAATTCACGAGTTAACAGGAGGATATTTTTTCCTATGATAGTGTCGTCACATTCAGTCGATATAATTCTTAGGCAAAGATAGCAACCATTCTTCTTTCTCCCACCATTTTCTTCCTGCAACCAGCAGACCCATGCAAATAATAGTCAATGTCATAAATAGTTCCGGTCCATTTTTATTTTTCAATAAGAATGTCCAACCCAGCCCAGCACATTGGCGACAACACTTTATCCTTCGCCTTGGTGCACTCGTCGTGGCGCCGCCGTCCGGCCCTGTCAACATAGTGAATCGGGAGAGGACTGTAGATATAAGAATGACAATACGGACGCACCAGGTCCACTCCCGAACACAAGCAAAGCGCCTCTTTTACTACTCAGATGCACCCTCATTTTTTTACTCTAATCCACCCTGCTGATATGTGGGACCCACATCATTTTCAACGTATAGTCAATTCACGACAGAATTGCACAATTTTTTTCAGGATTTGTTCGGAAGAGCAGGCTATAAACTGGGTTGTGCGGTCTGTGTGGCCTGTCTAACAACATGACCAACCCAACAGTTTTTTCTTTGGGAAAATAGGTAGGCCACTATTTCTTTTTGAAGAATACCCAAGCTAGGCCTATTTGTTTTCTCTGACTTACTGGGCTACAAATCTTTCAAGACAAGGAGCGATGCATTCCGGCCTGGCCAAAGAGTTTGGTTAGTATCTGCTAAAAGTAAATGGGAAAATTAGTTTCTTTTTTTTGTTTTTGTTCTTTACTGATATTTTATATTTCATTGGATTTTAACATGACATAGTACTAATTTATTTTTAAATTAGTTTTAGTATGGCTAATAATTTTTGGATTAAAAATATTTTGTTCCCCAGCAAAAAATTGCGAATTTTCAAAATTTCGCACATTTTTAGTTCAATTTTTTAACCCTGGTACTGACCATAAAATGGGCAGCAATTCTAAAAATGGAAAATGGGCTGCAATAAATTCCATATGAATTAGAAAATGAGTAAAAATTATAAAAATAATAGCAAATGGACTGTACACGCCACAAATTTCGAGGCCGACTTGTTTATGCAAGGCTTTGTCAGTCAACACACGATTCTAGCAGCAGTGACTGTTGGATGTCCATCCAATGGCCGACGTGCTTCTTCAATCTCTGATCTTCCTGCTCGAGCCGCCTAAACCAACGCCGGCGGGACTACCCGCTCTCTCCTCTTGTGGCCTTCTGTCATGCCGGGCAGGCTTCACCGGCCCACCCTAATACCTCCGCTGGCTTGGCCGCATGCAATCAACTGCCTCCTTATTACGCGAAAAAAATGATTCCTCCCACTAACATCTGGGGCACACCGGTTCGAAGGATGACATGTGGGCCTAGTAAGTTGACGTGTACACAGGGCTTTGTCAACTTAGTCAATAAATGATTCTAGTACCAGTGACCGTTGGATTTGAATCGAACAGTCCTGCCGTTTCTTCAACCGCTGCTCTGCTTGCACCAGCCGCCCGAACCAGCGCTGACGAGACCACCTGCTCCTGCCTCCAATGGCCGGCTGTGCTGCCGTTGAGGCCTCACTGCCTCCTACTACTCCCACCGCTGGCCAGGCCCTGCGGCGAAGGAAGGCTCACGCCGCAACCGAACCAGTGAACCCTCGTACTCCTCTCCGTGTGGGCATCCACTACCGCGTCTTACCCGGCTCCATGTCGTCCCCTTCCTAGGCCTGGCCATCGTCCACCGCCCTGGTGCTCTCGGCGCGCCGTGGTCAATGTGGTCAACGAATGCCATCCATCGGACGTGGACTTTACGTGGAGAGGCTGACAGCTAGGTCCACGGCCGCACACAAGGAAATGCCTCCTTATTACGTGCAAAATAATGATTCCTGCACCTGACATCTGGGAGCCACCAGAAGGGCCTCTGTATTTTGTGAAAAAATGTTCCCCTTGCTGATAGGTCGGAACCACCAGCTTTATCTTCGCACGCAAGGAAGTGCCTCCTTATTACACACAAAAAATGAATAATCCCCCTGCTAGCTGGGAGCCAGCATAGTGGGAGGCTGACCTGTGGGCCTACTAAGTTGACGTGTACCAAGGGCTTTGCCAACTTAGTCAATATGAACGATTCTAGCTCTAGTGATCGTACGATGTCCATCCAACGGCCGTAGTGCTTCTTCAACCTCTGGTCTTCTTGCTCCAGCCGCCCAAAGCAGCGCCAGTCGTGCCGCCTGC
The DNA here is from genome assembly GCF_002162155.2 of Triticum dicoccoides. Lineage (NCBI taxonomy): Eukaryota > Viridiplantae > Streptophyta > Magnoliopsida > Poales > Poaceae > Triticum > Triticum dicoccoides. Next base: position 145,481,414 of record NC_041383.1, on the reverse strand, counting down.
TCCTGCCTCCCGTGGCCGGCTGTGCTGCCGCGGAGGCCTCACCGCCCCCTACTACTCCCACCACTGGCCAGGCCCTGCGACGACGGCAGCCTCACGCTGGAGCCGAACTAGTGAACCCTCGAACTCCTCTTCGCGTGGGCATCCATTGCCGCGTCTTCCCCTGCTCCACGTCATCCCCTTCCTAGGCATCGCCATCGTCCACCGCCTTGGTGCTCTTGGCGCAGCGTAATCATTATGGTCAATGAACGACTTCCATCGGAAGAATATTATACGTGGAGAGGCTGACAGCTGGGTCCACGGCCGCAGCAAGGAAGTGACTCCTTACTACACGCAAAATAATTATTCCTCCACCTGACAACAGGGACCCACCAGACGGGCAACCGTATTTTGTAAAAAAACAGTTCCCCCTGACTGTTGGGACCCACCAGCTACATCTTCGCACGCAAGGAAGTGCGTCCATATTACGGCCAAAAAAATGATTCGCCCCGCTGACTGCTAGGACCCACCAGCTACATTTTCGCATGCAAGGAAGTGCATGACAGTCGGGGCCCACCTGGTCGAAGCGTACGTAGCGTTGTCATTCTGGTCACCAACGTGTACGTACATACGATCGGTCTGTTTGCAGGCTGCAGCGATGAACCGTGGCCGTCTAAGGAAGGGCACGTGTCATAGTAGAGACGCGCACGTGTCGTAGTAGAGGCGCGCATGTAGCATGTACACGTACGTACAACGGCCAGTGTGCATGGAAGTAAATACGGCCACGTACGTACATACAGGCGGGGTCTCGAATGCCTACTTGCCCATACGTACGGCCAGGGCTCCTGTACATGGATAGGTCGAAACGGAAAAACTGCGTCGTCGTCGTGTTCTTGGGGAGGCAGTGGACTGCGTCGTGTTTATCAGGAGGTAACGGAACGCATGCTGTTCATCGGGAGCCAGCCGGCTTGGACGGATCAGTTGATGGAAACGAGGCCTGGCATACCGCAAAACGACAGAAACGGCCTTATGTTCGACCGGCCAGAGTCGAAACGGGGATCCTGTTCATTGGGAGGGGTCTAACGTACCACAAAACAGAGGAAACGGACCTCCTACAATGGAAATGGGTTCCTGTTGATCGGGAGGTGTCGGAGATATACCCCGTGGCATAAACCGGCCGGAAGTATAACCCGGTCGGACTTGGCGGTTTACTTGAGACCCGGCTGACACTTGGTGATTTACTGGCGATCCGCCCTGACATGGCGGTTTACCGCTGGACGGATGACAAGGCCCAAGGCCCAGAAGGCCGGTTCATGTTAATGGTGGGCCGGTTTATGAGGAAAGCACAAGGAATATTCTCCTACAAAGAAAGCAAGACTAGGACTCCACTTGTAATAGAATAATCCTAATCCAACTAGTACTAGTCATGTAAACCACCCCTTCAACTTATATAAGGAGGGGCAGGGCTCCCCAAAGAGGGAGAGGCAAGAAGAAACAATCCCTAGGGCTAGCTACAATTAGGTGATCCGGTTTAGGGTTATTACCGGGTATGTTTCCTAGGGCCCGAAGCTGTCTAAATCATTGTCTTGTGTGTTGCATCTCTCGATTCCGCCCAACCCCTCTCAAGCTACCACATAGATGCGTTGGCCTCGCGACTAAGTCCTCACACTAGGACATCTGCCGTGACAATTCCATGATAGTTGGCGCCCACCGTGGGGCTCGCGCACGGTGGTGTTGAGTTCTTGCAGGGATTTCTCCAGGGATCGAGAAGCTCGTGATTGATCAGATAAAGTAGCGCTGGCAAAATTCATCGTTGGGTGATCAGAATCATAATTAGACTTTGAAGCAGATAGTGCAATGTTTGAGTTCAAGGAGAGTTAGGATTGTGCGTCTTTGCTATACCGTATACGACGAGCGGATCATTTTTGTCGAGACTGATGGTTGACTTGGATGACGGATGCGGTCATCGACAATCCGCCAGATCGTTATAGCCGAGAGTGGCCGAGTTGGACAGGAATTCGATTCTAGGCGTTCTTTCCTAATAAAAACAAGCAGTTGTATCAGATCAACTTGGAGACAGAACGCAGTGCGCATGGTACGGAAATTTCTACCTAAGGCAGTACTTGTTTTTTCCACGGGAATCCACTAGCAAAAGCCTTCTAGGCGATTTATCGCTAGGCCCGAACCAACACAGGCCACCGCATAGAGACACAAAAAGCGGTGTACTAAAGGAGCATCATTATAGTCATTGCAGCACCCATCCTACATGGAGTCACATCGGTCCAGAGCTGACCCTACTGAATCAAAAGTTCCAAGTGCATGGGGGAATACTGAAAATTCGTTACTCATCCACTGGAAAACAAGCGACGCATGGGAAAACTCCAAATACAGCTGATAATTTAACACAACACGAGATTTCTTACTACAGCTTGGCCTCCGGCCTGTCCGGACAAAAGCCAAAATCAACAAGGACCAGGTTAAAAAAATTAGCGTGTGGATCGAAGAAAGGAAAAATCACTGCTCCTGCTACTTTCAGGCCGAGTGCAGTCTGCTACCTCATTGAAACCAAATACGGAGTACTACTACTCTCCCATGTGAAGGCTAAAGCCCCAGCAATGTTAGCGTGAGAATCAAGAGATAGTACTAATACTACTTTTTTAGATGGGAAGGATCAAGAAGAGATGCATGCGCCAAAAATCAGTCAAGTTCTTCAGATGAATCTACCAGTGACCTGGCTCATGCCCGGTTCTTCAGCCATCGCCCCGCCAGCTTGGACTCGCCTCCGTTGTGGCACGCCACTGCCGTGGCCGTTTTCGCCCGCCCCGTAGCCGGCCTCCTCCGCCTACAACGCCGTTGCTGCGATTCACACCGACGAGTCAATCTGGCTCCAGCTCCAAGCTGGTATAAGCCGGGCCGCACCAAGCCAACCGTCCACCTCCTGTCAACTCCATCTACGCTGCGGCTGAGCTGCCCCCTGCTCCGTTGAGCCGCTTGGACTTGAACGGGTGCCGCGGGAGCCACAATCCGGAGGAGATGCGGTCGTAGGGACCTCGTGCCGCTTGCCTCTACCGTGGTTGATCCACTTCCAAAGCCTCATTGACGGGGCCACTGCCGCGAGATGCCTTCACTGACTCGCCGAGCGCATCAAATTTCCCCGATGACACGCCGGCTGGTTCAGTCGCCGAGCACCTCCATTGAGCTCATGCGCTCGCCTATGAGCCATCGCGGATTCGCTTAAGCCAAGCAGCGTGTTAAAATCTCCAGTTATTTCAGAGACTATATAACCCTGGTGAGAAGCAAGCATCTGGCAGGATCCTCAAGGGGTCAATGCCAATATCATTTTTAAGCGTGTAAGGATCAAAAGAAATTAGGCAACCGTATTGACAAGTTACCCACGGACGCCACTTAACGGGTCATTGGTCGTCCAAGCAAATCAGGTGATATCCATCCAGTTTACTTTTATCAGTACTTATTAATTTTTTGAAAATAACCACTCTGCCCTATAGTGTTGTTATATATAGCCGTCGCCCCTGCGGTCCGGTTTACATCAATGCGCCGGACGACTCGCCCGTCCGCACCACCTTACAACGCCATGGACGACTCGCCCGTCCGCCTTCGCCGCCGGTTCACGCGTCCATGCCAGCTTACAACGTGGAGGACAACTTGCCCGTCCGCCTTCGCCACCGGTTCACGCGTCCGTGCCGGCTTACAACACGGAGGACAACTTGCTCGTCGGCACCGGCTTACAAATGCCGTGGCTGATTTATCTGTCTGCTCCCGCGGTCGATTCACCCGTGAGGGATTTCAGTTTCACCTAGTGATCATCAGCTTCATGGCGGATTATTTTTCAGCCTAAACACATCAGGTGATGTCCATCTAAAAAATATATTTTATTAGTACATATTATTTTTGTGAAAGATTGGTTTATCTTTGCCTTGGTCTGCAATATTGTTTATGCAGGACAATTATTCACTGCAGAAGCTATGGTTGTGTCATGGATATATAACTCGCGCCACCATTATAAAGTGCTAGTATCTTACCATGCCATCAAGATCGATGAATATATGTGGAAGCCGCCATTTTGTAGACCGGTTTACATCAATATGATGTGGCTAACTCGCCCATCCACGTCGGTTTACAACACTACGGTCGACTCATGTGTCTGAGTCGTCTCTGATGTTGCGGCCGTCCTTGTCGTCCGTCTCTCACGGCCTAGTGCACATCAACATACCGGGCCGCACCTCTCTCCATGAGCTGTTTATTGAGTATGAGCAAGTCACAGCTCGGGTAGCCCGGTTTTCTTTCAACAAAATGGAGGCAAATTATCATATACTATACACCGATGTCTGCACTGGGTGGTTCAATGGGCAGGCGCACAAGTCGCCGCCACTACACTTTGGTTAACTTCAAATCACCAGTTGGAAGGAACCATTGGCCGAGTTGCTGACACGGCTCATATGGGATCATTTATAACCCGCCACAGTCACCTCAACCTTCTGTGGATTCACATCGTGCTGTCAACACCAATGATATACAAGTTATGCCGGTTTATATCATGGTCAAATATGGAGAATCTCAAGCCAACTCCTCGAGTCACCTTGAGACTCGGGGGCTACAATGATATGACTCTGCAAATATTGCCGGTTTTCAGTGAAGTCAAGAACCCCAGGACGTTGGAGGGAAAGATAACCCGGTCCCGGAGGCTACTACAATATGGATGAAAATTTAAAGGCCGTCAGAAAATTTCCGGTTCAAAATGAAGAATGTCGGTTTAAAATCTGGTTGAAGGGAAATCTGTTCTATGCTACGTCTTGAGCTTGTGTTGGTTTTCCTCGAAGAGGAGAGGGTGATGCAGCAAAGTGTAGTGTAAGTATTTCCCTCAGTTTCGAGAACCAAGGTATCAATCCAGTAGGAGGCTCCTCAAAAGTCCCATGCACCTACACAAACAAACTGGGAACTCGCAGCCAACGCAATAAAGGGGTTGTCAATCCCTTCACGGCCACTTGCGAAAGTGAGATCTAATAAAGATAGTATGATAAGATAGATATATTTTTGGCATTTTATAATATAGATGCAAAAATTAAAGATGCAAATAAAGGTAGATGGAAAGCAAATATGATAAGAGATAGACCCGGGGGCCATAGGTTTCACTAGAGGCTTCTCTCGAGATAGCATAAGTATTATGGTGGGTGAACAAATTACTATTGAGTAATTGATAGAAAAGCGCATAGTTATGAGATTATCTAGGCATGATCATGTATATAGGCATCACGTCCATAACAAGTAGACCGACTCCTGCCTGCATCTACTACTATTACTCCACACATCGACCGACTCCTGCCTGCATCTAGAGTATTAAGTTCATAAGAACAGAGTAACGCATTAAGCAAGATGACATGATGTAGAGGGATAAACACATGCAATATGATATAAACCTCATCTTGTTATCCTCGATGGCAACAATACAATATGTGCCTTGCTACCCTTTCTGTCACTGGGTAAGGACACCGCGAGATTGAACCCAAAGCTAAGCACTTCTCCCATGGCAAGAAAGACCAATCTAGTAGGCCAAACCAAACTGATAATTCGAAGAGACTTGCAAAGATAACTCAATCATACATAAAAGAATTTAGAGAAGATTCAAATATTATTCATAGATAAACTTGATCATAAACCCACAATTCATCGGATCTCGACAAACACACCACAAAAAGAGTTTACATCGAATAGATCTCCACAAGAGAGGGGGAGAACATTGTGTTGAGATCCAAAAAGAGAGAAGAAGCCATCTAGCTAATAACTATGGACCCATAGGTCTGTGGTAAACTACTCACAACTCATCGGAGGGGCAAGGATGTTGGTGTAGAGGCCCTCCATGGTTAATTCCCCCTCCGGCAGAGTGCCGGCGGAGGCTCCAAGATGGGATCTCGCGGATACAGATGGTTATGGTGGTGGAAATTGTGTTTCGTGGTGCCCCTGGATGTTTTCGGGGTATGTAGGTATATATAGGAGGAAGAAGTACGTCGGTGGCCGCCCGAGGGGCCCACGAGACAGGGGGCGCGCCCTACAGGGGGGGCCTACTCTCGTGGGGCCCTCGGGAGCTTCTTGACTTGCACTCCAAGCTCTCCGGATCATGGTCGTTCCAAAAATCACGCTCCCGAAGGTTTCATTCCGTTTGGACTCCGTTTGATATTCCTTTTCTTCAAAATACTGAAATAGGCAAAAAAACAGCAATATGGGCTGGGCCTCCGGTTAGTAGGTTAGTCCCAAAAATGATATAAATGTGTAAAATAAAGCCCATAAACATACAAAAGAGGTAATATAATAGCATGGAACAATCAAAAATTATAGATACGTTGGAGACGTATCAAGCATCCCCAAGCTTAATTCTTGCTCGTCCTCGAGTAGGTAAATGATAAAAAAGAAACTTTTGATGTGGAATGCTACCTAGCATAATTCATAATGTAATTTTCTTTATTGTGGCATGAATGTTCAGATCCAAATGAATACAAAATAAAAGTTCATATTGACATAAAAAATAGTAATACTTCAAGCATACTAATCAAAGTAATCATGTCTTCTGAAAATAACATGGCTAAAGAAAGTTATCCCTACAAAATCATATAGTCTGGCTGTTGCTCTATCTTCATCACACAAAGTATTTAATCATGCACAACCCCGATGACAAGCCAAGAAATTGTTTCATACTTTAATAATCTCAAACTTTTTCAACTTTCACGCAATACATGAGCGTGAGCCATGGACATAGCACTATATGTGGAATAGAATGGTGGTTGTGGAGAAGACAAAAAGGAGAAGATAGTCTCATCAACTAGGCGTATCAACGGGCTATGGAGATGCCCATTAATAGATATCGATGTGAGTGAGTATGGATTGACATGCAACAGAGGCACTAGAGCTATAAATATATGAAAGCTCAACAAAAGAAACTAAGTGGGGTGCATCCAACTTGCTTGCTCACGAAGACCTAGGGCACTTTGAGGAAGCCCATCATTGGAATATACAAGCCAAGTTCTATAATGAAAAATTCCCACTAGTATATGAAAGTGACAACATATGAGACTCTCTAACATGAAGATCATGGTGCTATTTTTGAAGCACAAGTGTGGAAAAAGAGATAGTAGCATTGTCCCTTCTCTCTTTTTCTCTCATTTTATTTTTTCTTTCCCCTTTTTCCTTTTTTTTCTTTGGCCTTTTTTTTCTTTTTGGCCTTTCTCTTTTTCCCCTTTTTTTCTTTTTTTTGTAAAGTCCGAAGCCTCATCCCGACTTGTGGGGGAACCATAGTCTTCATCATCCTTTCCTCACTAGGACAATGCTCTATTAATGAAGATCATCACACTTTTATGGATTTACAACTCAAAGCTAGAACAAGATATGACTCTATATGAATGCCTCCAGCGGTGTACCGGGATATGCAATGAATCAAGAGCGACATGTTTGAAAATTATGAAGGTGGCCTTGCCACAAATACAATGTCAACTACATGATCGTGCAAAAAGCAATATGACAAAAGTAATGCGTGTCATAAGAATGGAACGGTGGAAAGTTGCATGGCAATATATCTCGGAATGGCTATGGAAATGCCATAATAGGTAGGTATGGTGGCTGTTTTGAGGAAGGTAAATGGTGGGTGTATGGTACCGGCGAAAGTTGCACGATACAAGAGAAGCTTGCAATGGTGGGAGGGTGAAAGAGTGTGTATAATCCATGGACTCAACATTAATCAAAAGAACTCATATACTTGTTGCAAAAATTTAGAAGTCCTCAAAAACCAAAGTACTACGCGCATACTCCTAGGGGGATAGATTGGTAGGAAAATACCATCGCTCGTCCCCGACAGCCACTCATAAGGAAGACAATCAATAAATAAAATGGTGCTCCAACTTCATCACAAAGCGGTTCACCATACGTGCATGCTACGGGAATCACAAGCTTCAACTCAAGCATTCTTTAAATTCATAGTCACCCAACTAGCATGACTTTAATATCACTACCTTCATATCTCAAAACAATTATCACGTATCAAATTGATCATAGCATCCAATTCACTTTCTATGATAGTTTTTATTATACCCAACTTGGATGCTCATCATTCTAGGACCAACTTTATGATAATAGCAAATACCATGATGTTCTAAAAGACTCTCAAAATAATATAAGTGAAGCATGAGAGACTAGAAATTTCTTCAAAATTAAGACACCACTGTGCTCTAAAAGATATAAGTGAAGCACTAGAGCAAAAACTATCAAGCTCAAAAGATATAAGAGAAGCACATAGAGTATTCTAGCAAATTCTAATCAAATAGGCTTCTCCCAAAAGGTGCGTACAGTAAGGATGATTGTGGTAAACTAAAAATCAAAGAATAATATAATACACGATGCTCCAAGCAAAACACATATCATGTGGCGAATAAAAATATAGCTCCAAGTAAAGTTACCAATGAACGAAGACGAAAGAGGGGATGCCTTCCCGGGGCATCCCCAAGCTTAGGCTTTTGGCTATCCTTGAATATCTTGGGGTGCCATGGGCATCCCCAAGCTTAGGCTCTTGCCACCCTTTATTCCATAGTCCATAAAAGCTTACCCAAAACTTGAAAACTTCACAACACAAAACTCAACAGGACATCTTATAAGCTCCATTAATGAAAGAAAACAAAACCACCACATAAGTTACTGCAATGAACTCATTATTTATTTAATTTGGTGTTAAACCTACTGTATTCCAACTTCTTTATAGTTCATAGACTGAATTACAAGCCATAGATGCATTGAAATAAGCAAACAACACACGAAAAACAGAATCTGTCAAAAATAGAACAGTCTGTAGCAATCTGTAACTAACGCAAACTTCTGGAACTCTAACAATCCTACCAAAATAGGAAGTCCTGGAAAATTTGTTTATTGAACAGAAGCAAAAAGAATGAACGCAAAATCACGTTCCTGTGATTTAACAAAATTATATTCGTGCGTGCAAAGTTTCTGTTTTTCAGCAGAATCAAATCAACTATCATCGTAGGTTATCCTATAGGTTCTACTTGGCACAAAAACTAATTAAAAAATAAAAACACATCTAACCAGAAGGTAGATGCAAGATTTATTACTAAACAGGAGCAAAAACAAAAAACATAAAGAAAAATTGGGTTGCCTCCCAACTAGCGCTATCGTTTAACGCCCCTAGCTAGGCATAAAAGCAAAGATAGATCTAAGTAGTGCCATCTTTGGCACTAAATTCATAAGTAGCACGCATGATAGATTCATAAGGTAATTTGACTTTCTTTCTTGGAAAGTGCTCCATGCCTCTCTTTAATAGAAATTGGAATCTAATATTCCCTTCCTTCATATCAGTAATCGCACCAATCGTTCTAAGGAAAGGTCTACCAAGAATAATAGGGCAATAAAGATTGCAATCTATATCAAGAACTATAAAATCTACGGGCACCAAATTTCTATTTGCAACAATAAGAACATCATTGATCCTTCCCATAGGCTTTTTAATGGTGGAATCTGCAAGGTGCAAATTTAAAGAGCAATCATCAAGATCATGGAAACCTAGAATATCACATAAAGTTTTCGGAATCGTGGAAACACTAGCACCCAAATCACACAAAGCAAAACACTCATAATCTTTAATTCTAATCTTTATAGTTGGTTCCCACTCATAATTAAGTTTTCTAGGTATAGAAACTTCCAAATTAATTTTTTCATCATAAGATTGCATCAAGGCATCAATGATATGTTTGGTAAAAGCTTTATTTTGACTATAAGCATGAGGAGAATGAACAACGGATTGCAACAAGGAAATACACCCTTTTAAAAAACAATTATCATAATCAAATTCCTTGAAATCCGAGATAGAAGGTTCAATATAATTAGAAGTTGAGGATTCTCCAATCTCACTTTTACCAAATTTAGCATTAAGATCTAAAGACTCTGAATTCTTGGGACGCCTTCTAGGCAAAGTTGATTCATCATCAGTCCCATAATCATCAAAATTCATATTGCAAAACATAGATATAATTGGAGACACATCAATAACTTTAAGATCCTCATCATTATTTTTATGGAAACTAGAAGAACACGCTTCTATAAAGCTTTCTTTCTTAGCACGCAATCTAGCGGTTCTTTCCTTGCACTCGTCAATGGAAATTCTCATTACTTTGAGAGACTCATTGATATCATGCTTAGGAGAAGAAGATCCAAGTTTAAGGAATTAACATCAAGCGAAAGTTTGTCAATGTTCCTAGCCAAATCATCAACTTTGAGCAATTTTTTTTCAAGCAAAGCATTAAAATTCTTTTGAAAAATCATTAATTCTTTCACACTATTCTCAAAATCAGAGGGCATCTTATTAAAATACCATAAGAATTATTGTAGGAATTTCCATAATTATTAGAGGGATTACTAGGGAACGGTCTAGCATTAAAATTTCCCCTATAAGCATTGTTTCCAAAACTATTCTGTAATGCCCCAGATTCGATGCGCCAGGTGTCTGCCAGTTATTCACCATTGTTGCCATGTAATTTGCTTGCGTGTTGCATATTGTCATGTCATCATGTGCATCTCATTTTGAATACATGTTCGTCTCATGCATCCGAGCATTTTCCCCATTGTCCATTTTGCGATCCGACACTCCTATGTCCTCCGGCGTCCCCCTTTTGTCTCGTGTTGTGAGCGGGTGTCAAACTTTCTCGGAATAGATCGAGGTTTACCAAGCAGCATTGGTACACCACCGGTAGACTGCCTGTCAAGTTTCGTGCCATTTGGAGTCTGTTTGATACTCCAACGGTTAACCGGGTAACCGTGAAAGCCTCTTTTGTTTGCAGCCCAACAGCCCTTCAAAGCGGCCCAAAAACCCATCTAAGTCATCTGCTTGCTCTCGGTCGTCCGATCACGATCGTGTGGGCGAAAACCGCACTCCATTTGGAGTCT